>NC_071507.1:105114953-105477453 GCF_027887155.1 Malaclemys terrapin pileata | reverse complement strand
CTAGGTAACTACAAATTTACTATTGTTGAGGGTTTTCATTGTAATGCACTGAATTACATCTTCAATGAGTCAGCTAACTATAAATACACGAGAGCAGATAGCTAACATTTAAAATAGAAACAGAATTATACAAGAGCATATAAATTATAAGGGATGAATTTAATGATAAGCATGCAAAAAAAATCTATGGGAAACCTATCTATGAGCCTACATAAATTATGAGAGTTTGCTAAGAAAGGTGTAATGGATTATGGTGAAAGATGAAGGGGAGCTTATACCATAACCAATCAGCCTTTTTCTTAAAGGTCAGGACATTCTGTCTGGGTCCACTTGAGTTTTTGATTCTGCCGTTTCACTATTCAGTGGCACAATGTAACTGTCAGTCTCAACAACAGTTCCTCGATCCACTGGCTCCACTGCTCACAGGGCAACTCACAATATTTCACAGCCACAAAACAATTCACCGTCTGCATAGGCGAACCATACGATTTCCATGGGGAGCAATATTGACACACCCTATTGAGTGTTCTTAGGGGGACACTGAAAAGAGCAACATCTAAAATCAGACTCTGGCTTTACTATTCTTTTCTATTACTGAGTTACGAAATCGCATTTTAATGTTCTGTCACCATAAGATGAAATTAAAACAATTGTACTCTCTCCGTCCCACCTCTTCTTCTCATTTTAGCCGTTGGAGACAGTTTTACTGCTATGCAAAGTCTTCCCGGTCGCTAAGTAGTAGCATGATAGATATTAGGAAAAATTTAACACATGAATGATGGTCTGTTTGGATTTTCCCCAGTGTTTCCCATACCAGCTTATTCATTTCTGTCCATAAGAGACTGTCCTTGGAGGGCTACAGCACTGGGCAGTGGCTCACTTTGGGGATATGAACTGATCTGCAGAGAGAGTGAACACTGAAGGGATTTGACAATAGGCTGTAGAGTAATTTTAGCCATAAAGTTATGGGCGGTGATCAAGAAGCTAGCTCTGCAGATTACTTTGCTCTCAGCTTCCCTTGTGAGGCCTCGACCTAGGCTTTAACTCCACTAGTTTGGCATGCGCTGAGTGTGACTTGCCTACACTAGCCTATTAAAACACGTTAGTTAGCATTAGCTAACATCAGACCTTAAATCGAAGTCTTGGCAAGAGTCTGCTGCACTTAACGCCTTACAAGACTTAACATCTTGACTTGCCTTTTCAAAAGCTAATTTTATCTCGTAGGTTTTTTCATCGCTTTACCAGCTCTCAGATTATGCAGCAGCTGCAAACTGAAATGGGCACAGGACTGTTAACTGAGGTTGGTGCTGGAATTGACACCCTGATCTCTGTGAAGACACAGATAGGGGAAAGTCCCTGTTTACTGTGACACAGACACAGAGGAGACTAGAGGTTTCTCCAGAATGAGGCCCCAGAACAATGACTTGGCTACAATGAGGGCTAATAGACTAGGGTTTACAACGTCAATGCAAGGATTACAATTCAAGAAATACACAGCTCAGTTCAGACTCTGGCTTGGGGTCTGTTGGTGGGGCAATGTGGGGAAATTGGCACTTCCTCTGACCTTGCATGTCCTTAACTTGGCACTCTTCATGAGCACTAGAGAGAGGACTTTTAATAACAATTTAGAAATATGTATTACCCATGACTCGGCAGTGACCTTTCTAACACCTGCACAGCTTTAGGTTTGATAACATAAGCCATTCTCACTAGGAAGAGGTCAACAAAAATTTGCATCACCAATAAAAACCTATTTTTGACTGGTCTTTATCTAAATAACAACTTAGCTACTATAATTGGTCCCCTGGGGAAGAGATCCTCTAAGCCCCTCCTGGATGACCAAAGAAACCTGCCATCTTCTCCCTTTGGACTGCCCACACTCTAGTGGCCTCTGCATCACAGCCACCTGTTGCTGATGCAGCACCAGGGCTGGTTAGGGGGGACCATATTTCCCAAAGGGAAAAATGAGACACAGTGCGGGGCTGGCCCAAGCACCTCCCTCCCTTGGCCTGAGCTGCTCACCCAAGCCCTGCCTGCCTGCGCATGGCTGGGGTTGCTGCTCATCCGAGCCCTGTCTCCCCCCTGCGCAGAGCTGGTATCACTGCTCATCCCCCCTGCATGTTTCTCCGCACTAGACCCCACTTTTTTACAAAAGTGGGCATTTGTCCTGTTTGCTTTTGCCAACTGATCAAGTGGACAACAGAAGACAGGACAAATGCCCACTTTTGCAAAAAAAAGTCAGGACGGCCGGGACAGGGCTTAAAAAAGGGACTGTCCTGGCCAAAATGGGACATACGGTCACCCTAGGGCTGATGATTAAATAATCTAATGGTCCCGTCTGGCCTCAAACTCTAACTTTAAACTGGAGCAACAGGATCCTGCACAACAAGTACAGAACAAACATACGGACAAAGGCCCAGATCCTCAAAGGTATTTAGGTGCCTAACTAAGGTGATTTGATCTGGCCACCCCTCTGTCATGATGGAGGGGTGGCTGGGCCAAATTTGAGTGGCTGTGCACCCTGCACCAGCTCATAAGACCACTTGTTCAAATTTGGCCTCTCTGTCATGATGGAGGGGTGGCTGGACCAATTTTGAGAGACAGAGGGTGCAGCACACTGAAGTGTTGCCTAGCTGAGCAGGTTTTGTTGAACAGCCTCTGCCTTTGAGGATCTGGGCCTAAGCTCCTCTTCAGCCTCTTCATTCATGGTATCTGCTGTCGTCGCAGACATTGACCCTCCTGAAGTTCATGCTTCAGTCTAGTTTTTGTGATACATTTGCTTTCCGCAAACAATCTTGCAAAAAAAGCCTTGCTCACAAAAATTATTTGCCTGATAAATGGGGTTACAAACCCCAGTCTAGCACATCCCTGTGCTTTATTCACAAGGATATCTGTGAATACTTTCTGGCTGTATTCACCTAGCTACAGTTGATACTGTGATGAATCAGCTCTTGACTATGAAAAGTAGCTTTATCTGAATGGCCAAGGTTCTAGATATATTATCACTTGCTGGCTCCCAGATCAGAGGTATTCAGTTTACAAGTAAAACGATGCTCTTTTCCTGAAAACTCACCTTGGAATGTGAAGGGCAAACTAAGTTCTTTCCAGCCCACAAACCATTAACAAAAAAAGACTCTGGAGAATTAGCAAGTCCACTGAACAAGCTAAAATAGGACCCAGCTTCCTCTCCTAGAGCTGTAGTTGTTCTGTGGAGTTAACAGGAGTAAAAAGCAGTAAAAATTCATTCTAATCAGTCAGTTCAGTAGGTATATGTTAACTATTTTAAAGGGATAATACCTGCACTCCACTATGACTCAGTGTACACCGGAAACAGATGAGCTGAGTAAGAAGATGCTACATTTGTAAAAAGCAACAAAGAGTCCTGTGGCACCTTATAGATGTATTGGAGCATAAGCTTTTGTGGGTGAATACCCACTTCATCAGACACATGCGTCTATAAGGTGCCACAGGACTCTTTGTTACTTTTTACAGATCCAGACTAACACGGCTACCCCTCTGATACTTGACTACATTTGTAGTCACTTTTCAAAGTAGAACTGTATTCCAAGGGGCAAATTCTCACCCCACCCTGCTCCTGTTGTGCCAGTCAGATGATGCAAAGGGCGAAGAGATTGGTTGCAGGTAGTGTAGAGCCAGTGGACCTACGCTCTTGATGCAGGAGGTGTGTCAGGGAAAAGGGTGAGTCTGTCAGAGGTTGGGATGGGGAGTGGCTGAAGAGTGAGGTACTCTGGCTATCACCACCTGGCAGATGGTACCCTGGGGACCATTGGAGCTGGTGTAGGTTAGAACAGCTCAGACACTGCTCTAACTTGTGCCTGGGGGTGGGGCTAGCAAGAGAATCAGAGAACCATAACAGGCTCCTTGACAGCCCTCCCTCCCCTATGCCCAGTGTAAACCGGACATAGCAGGAAACTGGCACCTGGTGTTGAGATACAGCATTACATCTTTCATTTGAAGCGTTATTCTCACAAATGAAAGACAGTTAAAGACAATGAGTTTCTCTCTCCTTAAAGGCTACTGATCCCAGAAAATGACTGCTTCAAACCCAGGCCTACTCAGCCAGATCTCCTTCTTTATCATCATCACAGCCTGAGAATGAAAGGATCCAGCAGCCACTTTCACCTACTGCTGCATTAGATTTGATTCATGATTTTAATCCCTTTAATTGTTTACAGTACCCCAATCAGATGTATTACAGCACACTGTGCTGCTTTCACAACAGGACAGGAGAAAAATGGCAAACAATAACACTGGGGGGGCACAATATATGGTATGTGAACCGAACGCTGTATTAAATGGAGTATGCTATGTTTGGGTTTCTGAAGGGAAGCTGGGTGTAAATAGACTTGTTTCTTGTCTTGACGATGTGGTCAAAGTCCTCTCTACAAGATGGGCAAACTTGTGCGTTCAGCAGACCATGACAAGCACATGTGGAGCCAGACAATTCTGAACTAAAACACTACTTGCCTGATGGACATCCAGTCCTGGAATGGCGTGGGATGTTAAAGGCTGTATCTGTCTCCGATAGGAGGTAACTAGAGCAGGTTAGGAAATCCAGGTGAGATAGCTTATTCCACTTTGGCTGGAAGTGACTCTGCATGCACTCTGTTCACCTTGTGCTCTGACCTGGACGGAGGAGTATATTCACGTTCAGGTAACTCATGTATTTTCAACAAGGAGGGATGGTGACACGTATAAACTTGAAGTTAATTTAAATTGCCCAGGCATATCTGAAGGGCTAAACTAAAATAAAAAAAATCCTTTGAACTTCATTTTATGCTGCAATTGCCTTCATTTTCTTTTTTATTATGAGATAGTATTCATTCCTGTGACATACTGAGCCCTCTAGCTATTGTAGGTACTACTGGAGCAACTCACTATCTTTAATGTGGTTATCCTTGCAACACTTCTGGGAAGTTACACAGTGCTATTATCCCCATTTTAGAGATGTGGAACTGAGGCCCAGAGAGACTAAACAACTTGCCTGCGATCCCACAGGAAGTCTGGAGTTGAGTGGGGATCTCTTGAGTCCCAAGCTAGCATCCTAATCACTGGTCCCTTCTTCTGCTCTTGCAAGGTGCTGATTGTCATCAATGGTGCTTGGCATCTTGCAGGAGTACCTACACCTTGCAGGTTCAAGTCTATATAGTGCCTTGTCATCAGCAGTTACCAAGACAAATGTCATGGATGTACCTCCTGTGCAGTGGCAGGTTCCTTTTGACTTACCATCTTATCAATGGACCCATTAAGTTACAATCTGCTTTTGTGTATTATTACTGATCTGCAAAACAGTGGGAACCATGCAGCTTCACAGTGTATTGTAAAACGCATTCTGAATTATTAATCTAGAAAACAAAGGTCTCAATCCAGAGCCCACTGAAAATTAATGGGAATTTTGTCTTTAACTTCAGTGAGAGCAGAATGCAAATGCATTTAGCTGCTTTTCAGGTGCTGTTTTAAAAAATATATATTCATATTCTACAAGAGTGGAATCCTTACTGTGTATGCCATAAAAGGGTATTAACAATAGACTTTATTAAAGTATTTTGGCTTCAAAATGCTAAAAGTGTGTAAAAATTCCTATGCAAGGATGCAAAGGATACTGCAGATACACAACAGCATTTTTCAGACCTCTAGAACTCAGCCATTTTACAGTTTGTTTAGTCCTTGTTATGTATTGCTCTCAAGCAAGATAACAGAAGCAATCATAAACAGGGCAGGGTCCCTTTTTATTCTTATTTACTACAACAACCAAGCTATTTTTGAAAACATTCTAAAAACTTGTGATTTTAGGAAAACCCTGGGCTGAAATCCCTCTAAGGGAAATTCACCAAATTTCCTAGGTAGCACTGAAAATTGCAGCCCCACAAACTTGATTATTAGTCTGAGTTACATTCCTATGTCTCAGTTTCAACCTCCTGAAAACTGGGAGTTGTAAGAGAAGCGATAGCAGTTTCTTTAGTGGGCAGCACTTGTACAGTATTTAAAATACCTGCTTTAGGAAGGCAGTACATGAGAGCACATTAATTTCCAAAAGTAGTAGTTTGTCTCACAGATCAATATTTTAATGGAAATACATCCCTAAATTATGTGGTTATTTCACTTAACTACAATAGCAAAGTCTGTAATCAGAACTGAAATACCAAATGTGGACTCATTTCAATAATTCTCATGTTGGATCAACAATTTACAAAAAATACTGTATTGAAAATATGTTCTCTATGTTCTTTTAATTCTTATTTACATTAAAGCCACATTAGGCCACTCTCATAGTGTGAAGGAGTCTTAAAGTGTGAGTAAATTATATTTTACTCCTGGGGGAATTCTGCACCACGGCGCATGCACAGAATTTATGTCCCCTGCAGATTTCTTTGCTTCCCCGCAGAAAAATGACTTTCTGAAGGGGAAGCAAAGGGAAGCCACAAGAGTGGTCATGTGACCCTACCCAGCAGTATGTTTTGGGTGCCCAGGGCAGCTGGCAGAGAGGTAAATCACCGTGGGGTAGGAGGCAGGACTAGGGAAAACCCGGCTGATGGTTCCTACCCTGCACCAAGCTCAGCTACTGGTCCCTCTTCCCCTGCATTGCATCCAGGGCTGGGTCAGACCCACCTCCAGATTTCTCCCTTGGCTGCAGGAAGCACTGCAAACGCCACCCCCTTCCCGCCACACTGCTTCCTGCACCCATCACTCTCAGCTGCAGGGGGAGGGATCCCTGTACAGGGAGCTGCTCCCCCATCCGCCCAACCCCCATGCCTCCAGACCCCCTCATACTCAGACCCTCCCGCCAAGCCTCACTTCCCTGCACTCAGAACCCCCCATGATGAGCCCCACTCCCCCTGCACCTAGACCACCCCGGCAAGCAACCCAGATCCCCACCCCACTGAGCCCCAACCAGTTGCACCTGGATTACCATTCCACTGAGCCCCACTCCTCCCACACCCAGACCCCCCTGCCAAGCTCTATTCCCCCCACACCAATCCCTTCCCCACTGGCCCCCAACCACCTTCACCGGGACCCCCCTGCAGAGTCCCATTACCATTGCACCCCCCAACAAGCCCCTGTGCATCCAGATCCCCCCACACCCCGATTCCCCACTGAGCTACCCGCAGCCAGATTGCCCCACCCAGAACCCTCTGAACCCACACCTGGATCCCTTCACATTTGGATCTGCTTTGCTGAGCCTGCCTCCCACACCTGTGGTGTTTCTGGGGGCATGCCCAATCCTTGCACTGTGTCAGGGTTGGATGCAACCCCACCACTCAATCCATGACCCAGAGGGGAGGGGAGTGCACAGTGATCTCCCACCTCTGTGCAGCCAGTGGCCTGTGCTCCCCAGTGCCATGCTGGAGCCTCCACTTTTATTTGACAAATAAAATTAGCAGAATTTTGCAGAATTTTAAAATATTGTGTACAGAATTTTAATTTTTTTGGTGCAGATTTTTTATTTCTTTTGCGCAGAATGCTCTCAGGAGTAATAGTCTGTTAGTCTTAAAGGTGCCACAGGACCCTCTGTTGCTTTTTACAGATTCAGACTAACACGGCTAGCCCTCTGATTCAGGAGTAATATTTACACACCCACTTTAAAATCTCTTTATATTGTGAGAGGAAATCTTGGCTCCAGTGGGAATTTTGCCATAGACCAGTGGAGGTGGGATTTTGTTTCTAAAGCTATGTCAAGTCGCCTCAGTGTAAATTGAAATCAAGCCCATATTCCAAAAATGTATAGCCTAGGGGCTTGCTAGGTTTCAAAAACTACTTTTGCAATGAAAATGTGGTAGATGAGTAATTTTTTGTTACTATTTATCAGTGCTACAGTATTTGACATTTGCTACTTACAAAATAAACAGCTTGATCAAACCTTCCAAATATCTGCAGATATCCCCTGGGAGAAGGGCTCAGTTTGTTTGCATCCAAAGAAGTGAGGTTTTTACCCACGAAAGCTTATGCCCAAATAAATCTGTTAGTCTTTAAGGTGCCACCAGACTCCTTGTTGTTTTTGTAGATACAGACTAACATGGCTATCCCCCGATACTTGAGTTTGTTTTCTACTTTTATCAGAAAATATTACGTGTAGAATATAACACTGTGCAGGAGAGAATCAAATAATGTTTAATTTTGAACGTAACACCATACATAAGAAAATCTCTCCCGGGGGCGTCTCTACCATAGTCTACAGAGTGCCATCCTCGGATTCTAACAGATGCCCAACAGAGAAGTTCCAGGCCCTAAACCTCACTGTAGTCTCTTGTGTTAATGAGGACTCTTGATGCAGTTTAAGGTACACTGAGCAGCTTTAAATCAGAGCTCATCCTGCTGAAGGAAAGTTTACAATGGATACACAGGCCAGTCTGTTAGCATTCCAGATGTGGTGCCTGTACCCTGTCTATGACCAGCATTCATTTCTGCACTCCACAGCTGGTCCATGTAAATGTGCCATATTGCAGCCCATCTGCTCAGAGAGCGCACAGTGGCCCATCTCTCTCTGACAGTGGACCATTTTATTGAACACTATAAATATTGAAATTCATAGGCATGAAGCAGCAGATTTTTAATGTTACTTAGAGAGACATTTGAGCCACAACCTTTGGCAGCAGCACACACTGTTAGTATCGCAGTACACTGTGCACCATTTGGTTCAGACTCATGAACAACTTTTCCAGAGATTTCATGGCTCTCCAATCCCAGGTAAAATGGAGTACAGACCCTATGGGATGATATTTAGTGTGAATGTCACCCTGCATACAATGTGCATTTGGGATATGGACTTTCCAGCCCTGTGCTGTGTTAAACCATATGTTAATGTTTTTATACTCAGAAAAGATTAGACTGGGGACCAATAAAGTTTCAAAACTACAAATAATAGGCTAACCATAATGAAATGTGAGGTATTCCTTAGCCTGTTTTTTTTCTCCCAAAGTCTCTGCAGTTTTCATTTTTGAAATGGCAACACTATATTTTGCTAAAGGAAACCAGCTTATTCATATTTCATAAGCTAATATGTGCAAATTTTGTACTAGAGAGTAAACATCCCCATTAATTTGAAATTACTGGCATCTGATCTGGAAAAGAAACAAAACGCTGCTTTGTGGTTTTTCTCTTTGTTGCATAACCTCTAGCAAAGTCTGCAGTTAGATGGAAAACGCCTACACCAAATCACATATATATTTTCTGTGGATATTCTCTTCTTGTCCAGGCAGGAAGTCTTTTTGAGATTAACCCTTTTCCTTTTGAAGTCAAGGGGAGTTTTGGCATTGACATTAATTAGAGCAGGATCAGGCCCTTAATAAAGGGAACTTCATTAAAAGTGAATGTCATATTTAAAATTTTAACACTTTGAAAAAAAATCATTTTTATGTACAAGGTTGAATCTGTCATAACATCCACTATGAAAGGTTTAGATAACTCGCTTTTCGCTATTGGAATCAGGCATTCAAACCCTGAATTACATCACGCCCATGTACAGTAGCTGGGGGAATTAGAGAAAAATGCTCCCAATGTGGCATTTGTTTTGTTCAGGGCTTGTGTAAAACCCTTAATGTGACAAGCAGTCTAAAAAGTTGTCCGTGTATATTAATTATATGAAGAACTGAACACTAAGAAAAAAGATCAGTTTGGAATATTGTTCTGGCACGTACCTTTCTTAGAACTGTGCTGCTTTGTAAGTTTGCTTCATTATCATTTCTCAGTTGCTCAGTTGTCTTTGTTACAATTAAAAAGAAAAGACATCTTTAATAGTGAAGTTGTAACATTCCAACAATAAGCTGTGTCATTGTTCAAACAGTTCCCTGAGTTCCCAATCAGCAGTGTTATGTAAGGTGGCAGGTTAATAAAAGCGACACACTGAAATCATTTGTACCAGATTATCTCTCCTTCCAAACTCTGACAGATGCTAAGTCCAGCTGGTAAAAAAAGTTTATAGGCGAGTTGGATCTGGGGCCTTCACACACTCCACAATGTTGGCTACCAATGCTTGTTTTAATGAGTCACGAATTGCCTGTTTATCTTCTGCTCCCTGCTGTTTCTGCATTTTCTCTTCCAGAACAATCCTAGAAACACATGCTGCTACAGACGCTGGAGCAATGTGTGTAGACATTTGAGCCAAATTATTATAAAGAACTCTTTCTTCTCTGATATTAAAAAAAAAGGGTGAGAATTGCACATTGCCTAGCAAATCGTTATCTCAGATGTTCACTGTGACATGCTCAATATGGCCTACCAGAGAAAGTTGGAGACATTTGAAACCTTAACAACTACACAAAATGACACTGTAATTGGCGGGTTTTGTTGTTCATGTTCTGGCTCTGCTAAAACTACTCTAAACACTTTGTTTAATGATGTTACATTATGACAACACATGGCTTCTATAGAACAAGTCATCATGTTTAACATGCAACTACACAGGAAAAGTAGCAAGTGGCCAGAAAACAGTACCAGTTAGAGGCATTTTTCAGGTCTCAACTCCAATTACAAAAATGCAGTAACAAACAAACAAACAAATTAGAGGCTGTCCGGCATCAACTTGTCTGTACGGGGATGTACTCACATCCCATCCATTTCCAGTTACCATAACTACAGGTACCTAAACCCAACAGGCGAAGTCATTTCCAAAATGCTGCCTGCGGAAAGGGGTCTTCCTGAGAGTAATGTCACCGTACTGGCTAATTTGTGATACGGCAGTGTCATTCCTTGGGACAGTTGGTCTGATACCCTTCTACCTTGTCTGGTCATTTACATCCGTGCAAGGTGTAAAATGCTGCATCCAGCCTTGGTAGTGTTTTACTCTCACTTTGCATAGGTATAAACGCCTCCACCCGATGGGGAATTGGGCCCACGAGTGTGAGAACAATGTAAAAAACCATCATTGCCCATGAGGTGAGCAAACATTGGCCAGTTAGTAAATTGCTTGTCTCAAAAAAGTGGCTTCTGAACACTTCCTGCAAACATTTTTCTTTATTTTCTGGGTGAAATTGAAATAACACCACCACCAAATACCCCAGAACAGCTATGATACTAATGGCATGGCACAGTTGAGAGAAAAGTAACAAGTAAAAAAACCAAATCTGAACAATTTAGCTTAGTACAAGGAAAAGAATTCTTAAAATCTAATTTCTTTCCACCGTTTATGTTACTTATTGTCATTGTGCACTTCACTGTTTGGACAGTTGAATTAAATTATTAATGTAATTAACTACCTGGTACTCACCTCTTGGATATATAAAAGATTTCCAATAATTCAAGAAGTGGTCCTCCTGCATCCTGCCATTACGATTAAAATTACACTCACACCCATAGCATAGTAATACACACTAGACTACTCATTGCCTCACAAAGACCTCACTCCTACAGTGCTCCAGTAACAAAAAGTGCTTGACCCAAAGCCCACTGACATCAATGAAAAGATTCCTATTCACTTCAACAAGCTTTGAATCAGGTCCCAAATATTGAAGTGGATCCCCTTTTCCCCCAACTCGAAGGGTCTGATTTGTGACAGGATGGCGAGAGAGATTTCCAGATGCAACAGTAGATGTGCCACTACACCAAGCTCTGGAGTATTAACAATAGGTCTAAATGGACATCCGGGACAGAAACGATATGCTTTTATGAAACACCCACTTACATTGATTAAGCTATTATAGTATTATAGTAATGCCTAGAGGAGCCAACCAAAATCATAACCTCATTGTGCTAAGCACTGTACAAACAGTCACTAATAAGAAGTGACAGTTCCCATTCTAGAGAATTTACAGTCTAAATAGACAATAGAAAGGAGGGGAAAACATAGGCACAGAAAGGTGAAGAGTGTTGCCCAAGGTGACATAGCAAGTCAGTGGCTAACCCAGGAACAGAACCTCTGTCTTTCAGTCTCCTGACTCCACCCATTACAGCACATTGCCTTCACCTATGACTGCTATCACCCCTTGAGCTGCCATTGCTTCTCTTGTTGGCATTTTAAAATGCTTTATATATAGTATTATATAGATATATACTCAATATTATATGTTATATTGAGCTGCCCTAGACGAGTAGTTTATAAGGTAAGCTACAGTATTGCATCACTGACTCATGAATTGAAAAAGCATTAAGCAGTAATGCTGTTGGTCACTTTTTAAATCCATGAAGTTAAAATTTTCCACTGTGAACCTCAGCTCCAGTCAATATATGTTGTATTATAATAACCTCTATAAATGTCTGTTTGCCCTAAATGTGCTTCAGCTTTAGTTTCTTGTTACTGAACTTCCTTTCAGCTCCCAGCATCATGTGATTCCTTCAGTTAATGACAGAGGCAACTCAGTAATAACAGCAGTCACCTTGGAAGGTGTATGTGTGTATATGTGTATATATAGCAGAATTACAACAGGGAGGCATTGGACCCACTGGGCTCAAGACAAATACAATCTAAGGCATAAATACTTTAATAAATAAACTGCAAGGGATCGGCTGCTGTATTAATGTAGAAGAACAATAACATGGCTGGTTGGATTATCTACCATTAGGAAAAAGTAGAATATGACACACAATTTCCACATCCTTCACACATCCTTAGGATTGTTACTAGTAGTGACCTTTACTAAATAGTCTACATCTTTATAAGAGTGTCTTCAACAATTAAGTTTATTTTGTGGTTTTGTTTGAAGTCTGTGTTTTAAAAACTTTATTTCATGGAATCCATAATGCCCATTTACAATAAACCAGATAGTTGAAAGCAAAGCGTACAAATGCAGTGGGCCAGATCAAGCCTGTGTACTGGGGATCTCTGTGGGAACAGAGGGGAAAGAATCATGTCTGACATCTAGAGTAGCCTCTGCCCTGACACTCTTGCTCTGCAAGATGCAATGGCCAGTGCATCCATGCAATGGCAGGTTTTTCTATCCCCCTCCCCACGGAGCCACCTTGCGCAGCCATTCAGGAAGCCATGGTGAAGTTGGGTTCTGTGTGCTGATTCAGGCAGTGGTCCTCACCATTCAGCGTGCTAAGCAGCTTTGGTTCGGATGTATCTGAAACCATTCCACACAGTTGGATGGCTGCTCTTGGATGGAGTATTTGGGACATGTCTTTGTATGTACTGTTGTAGCTATGTTGGTCCCAGGACATTAGAGAGACAAGGCAGGTGAGATAATGTCTTGTTTTGGACCAACTTTTGTTCATGAGAAAGACAAGTTTTTGAGCTTACACCACGTTCTTCTTCAGGTCCTTATAGGCCTGTTGGCCATATCATGGGAAATAAATGTTAGGAGCAGATGAAGCAAAAATGGAAAGAAAATGAACGAAGATAAAAGTGATTTAAAACAGCTCCAGATGCACCAGGAGTTTTCCCCAACAATATCTGGAATAAGCAGGGTGACATAGACTGTAAACATTGAGATCTTATTTTTTATTCCACGGATGAGATCCTCAGCCCTGGGTATGTTCTCTTTGCACAGTGCAGCTGCACGGGGAAATCCTCAGCTGACAGATGGGTGCTCTCCTCCATCCTACTCCCATCCCACACATTACACTGCCAACGGGGGCATTCAGAGCAATCTTGGGTGGGGGGCGGGGGATGTCAGGGTTGGGATGGGGTAGGGGGCTATTTCTAGGGCCAGTTTGATTCCTGACAGTCCCGGGGATCATGGAGGCTGAAAACTACCTATGTCTGTCTTAAGTGCTCTGAGCCCCCGGGGGTCTAACCCTAAGTACAGATCTCACTGGGCCTAATCTTGTGAACTGCAGAGCCACCTCAACTCTGGCTTAGTGAAAATAACGATATGGTGCATCTCTTGGCAAACACTATGTTTATTAACTTTTCTTTAAAAAGAACAGGAGTACTTGTGGCACCTGACTAACACAAGTACTCCTGTTCTTTTTGCGGATACAGAGTAACACGGCTGCTACTCTGAAACTAACTTTTCTTTGATGCTACAACAGCGGTTGCCGAGTTCTCAGGTTTCCCAAGGTTCCATTTTGTATCTGCTGCCTGGCTGAACACACTTATTAATGCCCTCGGCAAGATGGGGTAAGGAGAGCATTTCCGCCAGCGTCCCCAATTATTAACAGAATGTTTGGAATTTGTCTATTCTTTGCACATGGGAAACTGTATGGTCATTTGGCAGATGTTGAAGCCCACTGATTTTATATCCAGCAGCTTGGAAAAACAATGGATGTCATACTCTGCTTAACAAAATATATGCCAGGGAGAGTCCATCATCTGCGCTAGCAAAGTGAAACTTACCCCTGCCAATTACTCACTGTCATTGTGCTAAAGGAAGCACCATAATTCCACAAGCTTATTTTCTTTTCACTCCCATCTTTCATAAAATCAATGTGATGCTCCCATGAGTGCAGACACAGTTATTTATTGCAATGGCTTATGCCTGCATTCTGCTTTTATTTAGTGGGTTTAATAATATGCTAATGACAGGAAGAAAACATACATATAAAATATTGTAAGCATCCAAACTTGGAAGGAGAGGGTAAATTTGGCTCCCAACCATGAAATCTTATTCTGCAGTTGCCTTCTTAATGGCATCTCTCGAGGTCAGTGGCTTTGAATTCTCCCAATTGTATGGGGTCACTCTGGCAGCACTGACCAAGTAGAAAAGATTCAGCCAGGGGAAACAATGGCAGAAGTCACCCTTTAGATGTCCTGCCTTCTATATCGTGCAATTGATTCCAAGGCTCCCCACTACGATGTCACTGTTTGACCAGTTTGCTTTAAAACAGCTTAATTAGCTGAAAGGAAAGCTCTGTCTGAGCATGTTTGTGAGAAAAAAACAAAAAGCTCTCCCCTTTCAGAAAGCTCATGCTCTGTCTTGTCGGAAATCTCTGGTTCTGAAATGAAACAACATTCCTTTCATACAGAATTAAGTCCCTGACAACAAATTTTCCTGGATTCGGGAAACAACTGATTCTGTAGTGTATTGATGTTGACATTTTTATTTTTGTTTGTTCTGAAAGCCTGTTTTCCCTGCATCTTTGTTAAGTGTAGGAACTCAAGGGGGAAAGTTCATAAATCAGTAAAAGCCACATTTATTTCCTGATGTGAGAGGAGACGTAAACCAATCAGTACCAATTCAATACTTTGCTGTTACTTCTGTTTTACTATCCAGGCCAGTGGCTAGAGAACATCCAATTTTTGCATAAATATCAAGCAGAAATAGGAGCCTTTAAATCTCATATTTATATGCTTCCTCTCCTAAAACAAGAAACTAAGTAAATGAAAATTCATATTAACATAAGACACACTTCTAATTTCAGCAAGGAACAAACTGGAAATAAAGGATCCAGGCAGTCCTGCATTCCTTACTCAGGAAAACCTCGTGCTGAAGTCAATGGTAAAATTTTTGTCTGAGGATCAGACCTCAACTTTGTTTCTCCACTTTCTGAATTAAAATGTCTGAAATTGCCAATTGATACA
Organism: Malaclemys terrapin pileata; assembly: GCF_027887155.1. Lineage (NCBI taxonomy): Eukaryota > Metazoa > Chordata > Testudines > Emydidae > Malaclemys > Malaclemys terrapin. The sequence goes on along the minus strand of NC_071507.1, from coordinate 105,462,038 downwards.
TCTCCTAAAATAAAAGATGCCGCGGAATTTATAGCACATCTTATACTTTGTTGTTTGTCCTCTCTGAAATCTGAGCTTCAGTCCTATAAAGGTAATTTTTTTACCTAGTGTATATGGGAAGACCTGTGTTCCTATTGTTAGGCTCTGTAATTTTTGGTATTTTTTAAGATGACTATTACCATATATTCCCAAGAAATCTCAGATCAATAGCAAGAGAGTAATAATTATAATATCTAATAGTACTACATATACTTACTTTTCATCTTCAATTTGTTTTACAAATATTTATCAATTCATTACCTCAACAGGAATATTTTGTGGCTTGGAAAGTAGTTATAGATCGGTAAACTGAGCCACAGAAAGATTAAGTAACTTGTCCAAGGCCTCGGGGGGATTCAGTGTCAGAGCCAGAATTAGAACTCAAGATTCTCATTCTTGGGTTCAGACCATTAATCCATGGCTCCCTTACAGTTACCATTGTGTGTGGGTAGTGATGGTGTTGGCACAGGGACCAGAGTGGAATACTTACATCCAAATCATTGCCAGGGGTCATCTAGTGAGAAAATGATAGGATTAAGGGACATACTGCACCCCTAATCTCCCAGTTCAGCAAACCAAGGCTCTAATCCTAAAAACGCCGACACATGTGAGTAACTATATGCAAGTCAATGGGTTCAAGGAAATTACTCACATGTGTAAAGTTACTTATGGGAGTGTTTGCAGAATTGGGGGTTTATACAGTTTTACTTTTTTTGAAAATTGAGGAAAGAAAGAAATTTCCCTCACTTCTCCCACGAAATGACTGTGACCTTCTTACTTTAACTACAGGAGTATGAATTAATCAGCTGCACTCATTTTCTTGTGCATTTGTCTGAAATTTCAGTCAACTGCAGCTCATTTTCTCAAGTGCAAAACTGTAATGAACAGGATTTTTTTTAAAGATGCACTTCGCTTTCATTGCATGAAGAATTGTAATCGGCAAATACGAACAAAGATGCCATCCTTCATTGCTGATCTCCAAATCTTTGCTAAAACAAGATGATGTCTTTTGCAAAGAAATATACTCCCAAGGCATTTTACCTCAGATTTTATTTTATCAGTTGTTCTCCTTTACTTACATTTTTCGAAAGGTGAAGGAAAGGATGATTAAACCAGAAACAAAGTCGGTAATTAGCAGTATAAATCTCTCAGTGATTTCGGTAGGTCACAAAATTAACTGGTACAGACTTCGGACACATCTGCTCTTTTGGCAAGTACTGCCCTTTCTGAGCTTTCTCATTGGCTGACACTAATCATATGATAGGTCTCCTGGAACTTATTTGTGTTCCCAAAGCTAAAGGCAGACACAGTGATGAAACCCTACATTTCCAAAATGCTAAAACACGTACCAGAGTACAGAGCTCCCAGTAACTGACACACACTGTCACATTTTTTTTAAACACTGCAGTCCTTTCCTAGGACACATGAAGGGGAGAAAATGTAGGGGTTTATTGTGTACTGCTGAGCTGCAGCACATTGCATTGCAACACACGCTCAGAAGCACATTATCAGTCTTAGGGAAAAGGTGGCTAGATGCAGCATCACAGGCTGTTATATTAAAGGAGGAAGGGGGCCATACCCACAAGGTGGCATCAATGGTGCCATCTTCAAAAGGAGCTGCTCAGTTTTAATCTTGGCTAAAGGTTCGATATCCTGGTGGCAGAGTAGCAAACAGCATAGAGCTCAGGTAAACAGGAAAATAGGAAGAAGTAAAATTATGTGCCTGTTTTAGTCCTTAAAATGTGGGTTTCCAAAGGAAATTACAATGAAGCAATCAGATGTTGTGTGGCATCAGTTCTTGCCAACTGCACTGTCAAGAAAGAGGCCAAAGGTCAAGTGCCTTCAACAAAACCACATCTGATTTGCTTGTTCTAAATAATTCTTTCACTTGCGAGTCTGTCATAAGGTATTGTTATAAAATGTTAATGAAACATTTATATTCTACATTGTTATATCTAGTTATGTGATGGAGCTAATAGGGTCTCAGCTGTATAATCTATAAAACGCATAGCACAAAATGGAAAGCTGTGGATTGTAGGGATTATAGTTATGTGCCTGTTTTCTTATCGGCTGCTCACATCCCCAGGCTATTTTGTTACAATGCAGAATTCAGAATCAACTTTGCAGTGGTGAGTGACTGCAGCAAAGAGCAACTGACCCATCAGAAACAAACAAATGCAGTGGCCAGAGCTGTGGGAAACATGGTGTTTTTTCTTCACAAGGGGTTGCATGGCATTGTCGTGGGTTTCACTCCGCGTGGGTTTGAACAGCAAATTCTGCTGTGGATTTAGGTTTCAAACCCTCAAAATGCAAAGCAAAATTGAACTGAAATTCCTGGCAGGCTTCCTCTTGTTTGTGTTGAAAGCTTGCAGAGCCATGAGTTCCATAAGCTCTGTATGGAAAATGAAAGCTCAGCCTAGGTTCTTATGAAAGGTTCACGAATCTTGGGGAGACATCTTAGGAATATGATACCAGTTGCAAGTTTGCGTGTGATGCCATTGAAAGCAGATGAATTTTGTGTGGTTTCTAGTTTCACTGCAAACATTCAGCTCATCTCTGGTCAAGAATAGTGCACTGTAAAGTTAAAACTCCCAATGACTTCAGTGAGAACAGGATTGGGCCACATCGGACTAACACATATCACTCAATGCAAAGCATTTCCAAGACGGGATATGACAGGCAAGGGCTCGTTCTTCTGATCATTTGCCTTAGAGGATAGACACTACATAGGAAGGACCGGTTGAACACTTGCCCTAGAAAGCAGCGACAATCACTAGCTGTGCTTTGTTTAGGGAAGCCTGCAGAGTCATTGGGGTGCTGACCCAGTGCTAATCAAGAGAGAAAATGAAAAGAAAGAGAATTAAGAAGATCTGTTATTTTTGAAAGTACCCCCCTATATTTTACTATTTCATTTGTGATTTTTCTACCTTCTTTTCTCTCTCCATGGGCAAAAAGGGCCACATTGAGATCTCTGGGGATGATGTTTTGCTTCTTGCATTTGCTCAGGAAGGAGATGTTGCTCTTAAGTTTTGCTTCTTTTTTCTTCATGTTGTGGAGTTTCCATTTGAGATGGCTAAATTTGATATCTTCCAAGAAGGAACTACCTCAAACAAGAAATCATCACATACTCCCACACACTGGAGGGAAAAAACCAGGAACGTTAACTGGAAATTATGCAAGCAATCCATAACAACTATCAAAAAAACCTGATGACAGCCATCTAACACAAAACCAAAAAGTGGAACCAATTACAAGTACTCCACAACACAGAGAACTCCATATCCGGGAGAAACCATGGCACAAGTACTCACCCCATGGAGACTACATGACACCTGAACATCATCAGTTTATCAAGACTACCCCTCACTGGAGCTGAATCATCTGTACTTTCTAGGGACTCAACTTCTGCCTCACCACAGAACCTGATACCATTCTAAAATGTGGAGAACTAGAAGAATTCTTCCATTGTCTTTGCCTCATAGAATTCTTTTGCAACAATGATGACACCACACAATTACCGCATTCCTGCCAACAATCATTAAAAAAAAAGAATCATCTGACTGGACACCACAGAGCAGACGAAACCACGCTCTTGATCATTACATTGATTGCTTCGGGGAAAAAATTGATTGTGAAATCCTTAACCAACACATCCATCGCAATCTCTACACCACCGAGAGGACAGCCATACAGTCCCTGAAATCTAACCACCAGATAGTGAGCAAACCAGCAGTCAAAGGGGGCACCATTGTAGTCCTCAACCTTGATGACTGTGTTAATGAAGCCAACCAACAACTGTCCGACACCACTGGCTATAAAGAACTCAAAGAAAACCTGACACCACCATTTATCCAGGCATTTAAGGATATCATCAAATCCTTCCCCAAACAACTCCAAGAGAAACTCTACAAACTCATCCCCCATGAACCCAGGGACCTTTTACATGCTTCCTAAGCTACATAAACAAGGGAACACAGGCAGACCCATCATATCTGGTCACAGCACTCTTACTCAAGGAATATTGGGATTCATAGAAGCCATTCTCAAACCATTCACCACACAAAGGGCCAGCTTCCTCCAGGACACAACTGACTTCCTCCACAAACTCTGCAACATTAACAAACTCCCTCAGAACACCATCCTCTCCAACATGGATATCAATTCTCTATACCCCAAAATAATGTAATAACCTCATAATGATGGCCTAGCTGCCTGCCTCAAATATTTACAGGACAATGGACAACACTCAGATATCCATCCCAAACACACCATCAAACTCATCCATCCTCAGACATAACAATTTTACATTCAACAATAAACACTTTGTCCAAGCCATGGGAACAGCCAAGATTACTAGGATGGCTCCCCAATATGCCAAATTTCTGGACAAATCATAGAATCATAGAATCGTAGGAATGGAAGGGAGCGTGAGAGGTCATGTAGTCCAGTCCAGTCCTCTGTATTCAAGGCAGGACTAAGTATTATCTAGACCACCCCTGACAGGTATTTGTCTAACCTGCTCTTAAAAATCTCCAGTGATGGAGATTCCACAACCTCTCTAGGCAATTTATTCCAGTGCTTGATCATTACATTGATTGCTTCAATTGCTACATTGACTGTTAGGACGTTTTTCCTAATGTCCAACTTAAACTGCCCTTGCTGAAATTTAAGCCCATTGCTTCTTGTCCTATCCTCAGAGGTTATGGAGAATAATTTTTCGCCCTCCTCTTTGTAACAACCTTTTATGTACTTGAAAACTCTTCTCTTCTCTTCTCTTTTCTCTTCTCTTCTCTTCTCTTCTCTTCTCTAGACTAAACAAACCCAATTTTTTCAATCTTCCCTCACAGGTCATGTTTTCTAGACCTCTAATCATTTTTGTTGCTCTTTTCTGGACTTTCTCCAATTTGTCCACATCTTTCCTGAAATGTGGCGCCCAGAAGTGGACACGTTATTCTAGTTGAGCCCTAATCAGCGTGGAGTAGAGAGGTCTTGCTTACAACACTTCTGCTAATACATCCCAGAATGCTGTTGGCTTTTTTTGCAACAGTGTTACACTGTTGACTCATATTTAGCTTGTGATCCATTATGACCCCCAGATCCTTTTCCACAGTGCTCCTTCCTAGGCAGTCATTTCCCATTTTGTATGTGTGCAACTTATTGTTCCTTCCTCAGTGGAGTACTTTGCATTTGTCCTTATTGAATTTCTTCCTATTTTCTTCAGACCATTTCTCCAGTTTGTGCAGATTATTTTGAATTTTAATCCTATCCTCCAAAGCACTTTCATCCCCTCCCAGCTTGGTATCATCCAGAAATATTATAAGTGTACTCTCTACGCCATTATGTAAATCATTGATGAAGATATTGAACAGAACTGGACCCAGAACTGATCCCTGTGGGACCCCAATCAATATGCCGTTCCAGCTTGACTGTGAACCACTGATAACCACTCTCTGGGAACTGTTTTCCAATCAGTTATGCACCCACCTTATAGTAGCTCCATCTAGGTTGAATTTCCCTAGTTTGTTTATGAGAAGGTCATGCGAGACACTATAAAAAGCCTTTCTAAAGTCAAGATATACCACATCTACCACTTCCCCCCCCATCCACAAGGCTTGTTACCCTGTCAAAGAAAGCTATTAGTTTGCTTTGACACAATTTGTTCGTGACAAATCCATGCTGACTGTTACTTATCACCTTATTATCTTCTAGGTGATAAGTAACATATCGATTGCTCAAATATTTCCTCCATTTTCTTTCTGGATACTGAAGTTAAGCTAACTGGTCTGTAATTCCCCAGTTTGTCCTTATTTCAGTTTTTATAGATGGGCACTATATTTTCTCTTTTCCAGTCCTCTGGATCCTCTCCCATCTTCCATGACTTTTTGAATATAATTGCTAATGGTGCAGATACCTCCTCAGTCAGCTCCTTGAGTATTCTAGGATGTATTTCATCAGGTCCTGGTGCCTTGAAGACATCTAACTTGTCTAAGTAATTTTTAACTTGTTCTTTCCCTATTTTAGCCTCCGATTCTACCTCATTTTCACTGGTGTTCACTATGTTAGACATCCAATCGCTACTAACCTTTTAGGTAAAAACTGAAACAAAAATGTAATTTAACACTTTTGCCATTTTCACATTTTCTGTTATTGTTTTCCCCCCCCTTATTGAGTAGCAGGCCTACCCTGTCCTTGGTTTTCCTCTTGCTAACGTATCTTTCAGGATCTATGGATCTTCACATCTGCCTATCACAACATGTGGTGTATCTCAGCCAGTGCACTAAATGCCCCAATAACAACTATGTGGGCGAAAACAGGCAATCATTGCACCCTCAAATGAATTCACGCAGGAAAATGATAAAAGACAAAAACACCCTATTGCCTGTGGGTGAACACTTTTCACAAAGCGATCACTCTATAGCTGACCAATCAGCCCTCACCTTCAAAGGAAAACTGCACAACACTTTCAAAAGACAAATCTGGGAGCTTAAATTCATAACTCTGCCAGACAGCAAAAATCACAGACTGAACAGAGACATTGGTTTTATGGCTTATTACAACAATCTGTAACCCTCTATCCCTCTCTTTTTGTCCTATGACTGCAGAGATATTAATGGGACACTCTACCTTGAATGGTCCCTTACAATATGTGCTAACTACTTATGCTAAACAATCTGTTCTACCTTGAACTTAGCGGTGATGCCGGGAGTATCTTTCCCAGACCTGAAGATGAGCTCTGTGTGTCTCGAAAGCTTGTCCCTCACTAGCAGAAATTGGTCCAATAAAAGATATTACCTCATCCACCTTGTCTCTGTAGTACTGGAGAGCTCATCAGGATTTTGACAGGGCTCTCAAAGCTGCTCCTGAGACTATGCTAAAAGTAACAGAATCCTAGGAAATCCTCTTCTACTATCAACAGATGCTGTTATCTTCACTTGTGCTCAGCAGCAATCCTCAGACATGACTTGACTTCTCTGAATGAAGCCTTTGGAAGAGTGTTCCTGAGAGCTGCATGATATTGTATAAAGATTTGTTTAATTTTACAATGTCAGATTCCGGGAATTGGGGTCAATGCTGAGCCATTATGCTAAAAATTCTAGCATCAGCAGCCCAAGACCAATTAGGCACTCTGCAAAGTTAAACACTGAATGAAAATAGGGTCTCAGGGAACAATCTGATCAAGACTAAAGCTGCTTAGACTCGGTCCTTCACTTCAGTCAAGAGGAATAGAGGGCACTTGCAGAATCAGGACCGATGACTGTAGGTAGAGGCTACTAGATACTCAGCACCTCTGAAAATCAGGTGATTTTTATTTAGTGGCTTTATTATGGAGTTAGGTGCCCCACTTAAGGGACCTATATTTGAAAATGTTGGCCGTAGTTTTTAGATACATAGATTTTTAAACACAATCCCACTGTATTCATTGGACACTTTTGCCTTCAGCCCCACCCAGCGCTGCTGGATCCTGCATTTTTATTTCATTTTTATAAATATATTCACAGTGCACGTCCGTGTATCCTGGACAAACCTCCTCAGTACATTCACGAAGTTCCCCACTCACTTCATCCTTCCTTTTTGCAGGACAAAACCTGTATGTGAACATGACGACGGCTCTGATGCTCTTTGTGAACATAGTGCAGTTCAAAAGAACTTTGTTCAGAGGGGAGCTAATTTTCTTTCTTTCGCACCCCAACCATTGTTGAAGTGTCAAGGGAGCATCCCTCTCATCTCTCAGATTGATAGCATCGTCTAGGACTTCCCACATAGACAAGATAGACTAAAGGCTTCTGCAGGCAGGTATGTAACTGTGGAGACAGCAACACTGCAGAAGAGGCCTCCTGATCAGAGGGAATGTTTGTCCCACAGTCAACTTTCTGGCATAGCGGTCACCTTTGACATGACTTGCTGAATAGGAGTTTGTTTTCTAATTTCCATGGTTCAGCCATAGGCCATGCAAAGTAAATACAAGTAAACGGGCAACAGTGGGTTCAAAGGAACATAAGACAAGTATTTCCCCCCTTGGAAGACAGTTTGGGTAGTGTTCACATGTGAATCAATCTGTTTTGGGTCTTTGAAGTGATTTTGATTAAGAAGAGTGGGGCTGAGTACTGAAAATTGATGGGGTCAACAAAAGAGTACCCATCTTTCAGTGCATACTACTCAGCCGCATCGCCTGTACGCCAGCATGCAAAGTTGCAAATGAGGCTGACACACAATACAACAGACCTTGGGAGTTGTAACAAAAAAGGAATACTTCCTCTCACAGGAAAAGGTGTAGCCAACCTGGTCTTGAACTAGCTAGAAAAATGGGAATTAGCCCTGGAAAAGTCAGGGGGGAAATGACAAGAAACTCCTATACATGGATAAGTGTGCAGTTGCCAGATCAGTGAAAGGAACACAAATCAAAATCTCGCACCACATGTATATGACCTCTTGTCTGTGAGATGACATGCAATCAATTGAAACTATCTCCCACAGTGCTGGAAAGGCGATGGTCTGAGAACTTTCTGTCATGCTTAATGGGCACATTCAAAAGCACAAATATTCTAAGAAACAGATCCAAAAATATTTTAAAAATAATAAAATTGCACCTACTTTTACACCTAAGCACTTATTATTACAATTATGTGTAGGAGTCCCAGAAATGGACCAGGACCCCACTGTGCTAGGTGTTGTACAAACACACACAAAAACATCTGTCCCTGACCCAAAGAGCTTACAATCTAAATAATTTTCCAGCTGGACTTACTCTCAAACAGCATCTTGAGAAGCCACAAAAAACTATGTGCTTACTTACACCTCTCTACCTCTTCTCTAACCCTAGCCCAAATCCCCCAAACAAAAAAAATCCCAAATCCAAATCTAGAAAATCTCTCAAAAGAGAAATTGAACCAGTGTCTATATGGAAGAGACTCATAAATGGACATAATGTATAAATGGCTGAGGAATCAATATCACAAAAATGATTTGAGGGTTGTGAATCAGCTGAACATGAGATCCCAGTGTGACACTGTGGCCAAAAGAGCTAATGTGATCCTGGGATGAATAAACAGGGGAATCTTGAGTAGGAGTAAAGAGCTTATTTTTTACTTCTATATTTGACACTCGTGTGACCGCTGCTGGAACACTGTGTCCAGTTCTGGTGCCCACAGTTCAAGAAAGTTGGTAAATTGAAGAGGGTTCAGAGAAGAGCCATGAGAATGATTAAAGAATTAGAGTATCAGGGGGTAGCCGTGTTAGTCTGTATCTACAAAAACAACAAAGAGTCTGGTGGCACCTTAAAGACTAACAGATTTATTTGGGCATCCGAAGAAGTGAGGTTTATACTCACGAAAGCTTATGCCCAAATAAATCTGTTAGTCTTTAAGGTGCCACCAGACTCTTTGTTGTTTTTAAAGAATTAGAAAACATGTCATAGTGATAGATTCAAGAAACTCAATATATTTAGCTTAACTAAGAGAAGGTTAAGGGGTGATTGATTAGAGTCTATAAGTATCTACATGTGGAACAAATATTTAGTAATGGGCTCTTCAATCTAGCAGAGAAAGGTATAACGCAATCCAATGGCTGGAAGTTGAAGCTAGACAAATTCAGACTGGAAATAAAGTGTAAATTTTTAACTGTGAGAGTAATTAATCATTGGAACAATTTACCAAGTGGCGTGGTGGATTCTCCATCACTGACAATTTCAAGATTGGATATTTTTTCTGAAGATCTGCTCTAGGAATTATTTTGGGGATGTTCTATGGCCCGTTTTATACAGGAGATCAGACTAGATGATCACAGTCGTCCCTTCTGGCCTTGGAATCTATGAACTACAGAACACCTAGTTCCACTTTTTCCAAGACTCCAGTGGTAAGTTTTAATATATGACATATTTCTCTCATATTTATACTGCTAATAGACAATGGGACAAATTTACAGTTTTAAATTAGCGAAAACTGGTGTACTTTACACTTTGTTCTGGCCCTTTCTGTATATATGTTACCCCAAGCCTTAGGCCATGTCTACACTAGCACTTCTATCAGTAAAACTTTTGTCGTTTTTGTGTGTGAACCCCCCTCCCCCCCGAGCGACATAAGTTTTGCCAGCATAAGTGCTCGTGTGCCCAGTGCTATGTTGGCGGGAGACGCTCTCCCACCCATATAGCTGCTGCCGCTCGTTGAGCTGGTATTATTATATCAACAGCATAAAATGGCTACACGAGTGCTCTTACAGTGGCACAGCTGTATCGGTACAGCTCGGAAGTGTAGACATGACCTTAGACATATAAAATATTCATCCACTCACTTAGATGCAACTTATACCTCCTTACATATCATCTTTGAATTCGGTCCAAAGTCTTGTAGAGCTGCTTTTAAGGATGTCCAAGTTGGTATAATGCACACAACAAGAGGGTTGAAAGAGAGATGTTTTATTACTTTTAATGTTGTATGTATTCATTATTTGTTTAGAGCCAACAATTTGCTATGCATTGCACATTACACAAAGAGAAATACAGACCCTTTCCCAAATAGCTTACAGTGAGCAGAAGTAGAAACAAAAAAGAGGATGCAGTTTGGTGTTAGGATTGCCTCAGACGTCTAGACACATGTTCAGTGGGTTTTTTTTAGAACCTGGTGTATTATACTTACAGAATCTGCAGCAAATTACTTGAATATATGATTATCGGGGTTAAACTTTCTTCAAGTGTTAATTAATACTAAAGAGCGTAGCTTCTTAGCAGAATGCATCATTAAAAGCTAACAATCTCTTCTATACAACATGCTTAAATTGCCCAGAAAGAGAACTAAGTTACTGGGAAATTTGTTTTTGTACATTACTGGAATAACTGATGAGATTCTGTTTGCTAATGACATCACATTGTTTCTGACTTCATATTACCCCATGACGTCTACCTTCTGTACAAAAGAAAGTGTGTTTTATAAATGTCTTACTTCAATTGTTATCTTTGCATGGGAATAATGTGTTAAAAGGATCACAAATTCATGTTACTGCATGTACTATAGAGACAACATTACTTGAGAGGAGATCACTTTTCCCTTGGAGGGCAGTGCAAATCATATTAAGAATCTGGCTAAGAAATCTATCCCATGGAGGCTAATTACCTAAGTACAAGTCTTTTCTAGCATTATAATGCAGGCACACCCCCTTGTGCTGAGATAGTGTCAGTTTTCACAACACGTTTTCAGCAGGATGCAGCAGGAAGTAAAGCTGGTGATTTGATAGATGTTGCTCTTCTCTCTGAATTAGTACTGAACTAATACCCTCGCCTGGGTAAGGAGTATTTCAAGATATAGGTGACATCTTTCAGACAAGACAAAAAACTGAGTTATGAGCACTGGTGGTCATGGCAACATTTCAAAGTTTAAAGGGTTCTACCCAATGTCCAGGAAAGATGTCCTCTGTGGATTCTAGAAGTTCCATAGTGAACAATAAAAGCTGGTGCTAGGCGAGGATGCCCCAGTACTATGTTTCTCATAATGTAAGCTAGTTTAGAACACAAAATAAAATGTCATGACACATATAGGTACAGAAAACTTCAGAGCAGAACTGTTGAAGCTCTCACAGCTCTAATGAAAATATAATGAATTGGGCTTTTTGTTTTTAGTTTGACCTAGCCTTCCTCTAACAACCCCACCAAAATGGTCTATTAAACTAGCTAACTGAAATAAACACCACCACCACTCCCTTCAGAATGGGGGCAGAAGATGCAGATACAGAGATCACCTTATGCCCATTTTAATAATAGATATCATGGTAGTGATCATAGCACAACAACTAAGAAAGAGAACTGATCTCTCAAAGCATTTTCCAGTGGAAAACCTAGGATAGATTGTTTTTAGGCAATCTCTTCTTTGGTTGCCCTATAGTCCTGCTCAAACTCTTCTCAGAATGTTGCATCTTGCAAATCATACTTGAAATTATTCAGCAATGTGTGAACTGGGTTCACGTACTTAGTCAGCTCTTCTACTGCTTCTGTTCCCACCCTTTTAACAGAACGGACTGTGAGTGTTAATGCATGTTAATTTGCAGAGAGAGGGAACATCAACAAGGGGAAAGGACAGTGAGAAATGAACCAGGTTTCATGATTGCTCCTCACATCAGGCCCCAGTTACCACCAGTCTGCTAAGTTTTCCACTGTAGCAGTTGGTGTCTGGGTGGTCTGTTACCTCAACCCTCATTCTTTTGTGGATATCTTTTTCTTTTTTGATGATATGTTGCATATGCAATAGAGGACACGGATTTCCCTGCACCAAGGAGTAATGCAAACTTTTGAGAATATTTGCATGCATTTGTTTGTACTATGTAGTGCAACATGGATAGAGCTGGCTGTAAAATGGGAAAAAAAGAACAAATTACATTTTGTTTCTGTTTTTCATTGAAATGTTCCAACCAGCTATAACCCCTTAAAATGCATTCTCTGAAAACCAAGCCCTGTACTTGTATATAGCCATCATATGTCATCATGGCTATCACTGGTTGACTCTGTGGCTATCACTGATTGACACGAGGGCCTAATCACTTGCGGGTGGGAAGGGGAATAAGTCACACTCCAAATTAGTGCAGCAGCACAATGTGATCCTTTTCTACCTTTGTCTTGTGGTGTGCTGCATGTTTCTTGAGAACGTTTGCTCTGGAGGATCTGGGTGGTGCAGAGCCAACAGCCTGGAACATTTACTGTCAGGTGACTGACATATAAATCATTGCTTGACCACTGACTCACACATTTGGGATGATGTGTGCACTTAGCGTGACTCAACTTCCTTTTGGTCACACACATCATCCTCATGTGCAAAGCTCTGCAAAATGGTGAATAGCCCTTGAAAGTCAGTGTGTGAAAGAGCTGCCCAATGTGGATCAGATTCATCTCTAAATGTTATTCCTGATTATTTTGAACTAGAAACCCCGATCCTGGACCCGTTGTGCTAACATTGCACACACACACATATGGAGTCCCACAGAGTTTATAATCTTAGTATGTGATGAGAGAAAACAGGTGGGTACAATAAACAAATGGGGGAGCAGCACAAGTAGCATTGAGACTATTATGATTAGCATAACAAGCAGCAGTCACAGTATACCAGCTGCCTAGCCATTGTCAAGTGTTTTGTAGGCAGTAAATAATTTCGTGTATGTATTACTGTCCACCAGATTTAACAGGAGCATGAAGCCACATGTGAACTCTTCTTTTTGCTTACACCCTTGCAGTCAAATGACTTGCTGTATATTTGGGTTTGGGCCACTTGTCTTGAACCAGCCATTCAGACTCACACTGGTACTGAAGTATGTTTGTCATATGTAAGTTTCTTTGTAAAATTCCTACGCTGCTTTGGGGTCAGCATATCAGCCCATGTTTTGGGAGGTGAGTTATCCATTTTTCCTGTGTATGCAGCCCAACTGCCACTCTTTTTCTTCTTTAATTGTGCAACAGACCAGGAAAGCAAGGTCTTTGTTCTGGACTCACTTTTATCGTCTCCTGTCCCAGCACCACGTGAGGTGGTGCTGACTGTGATAAGCCTAGTTACCTGATTACTTCTGGGTATGTACGTTGCATCGTCACATTGGGTGACTCAGACCAATTCCATCTCTGTTTTAACCATTTTTTTTTCCTATAAAAAACACAGAAATGAGGGATAGGAAGAGAGAAGACCAAAGAGACCGGAGAGCACAAAGTGCACAAAATAGGAGTGTAAAATGAATCCCCGCAACAACAACCCTTGAAGAGCAACAGTTTGACAATACTGACTCTTCATATATTTGAAATCAAAGTAAATCTCCCACTGAATTTGAATAGCAAAGGATTGGTTCTATCTATCTATCTATCTATCTATCTATCTATCTATCTATCTATCTATCTATCTCTTCTTCTAGCCTTAGTCTCATCTATATGGGGTCAGCTCTTCCAGACCTTCTTTTCCATTCCAGTCTGTCTTGAAGCAGTTCCTCTGAAACGCCACAGCTAATCAAAGCTTTTTTGTATGATAACTATCCAGCTAGCATTGGGTCTTTTGACCCTTCTCTAACACTCCGCTTCTAAGTTGAATACCCTCTTTTCTATATATTCTTCCAATCTTCTTTTCACCCAAACCATCTAAGCCTGGATTCCCTCAGCTTTTCTATAATTGGCACCACCTTCTCTTTTCCTCTATTTCATTCATTCTGAACATGGACTATCCCAAGTGTCCATCTTAACATTTTCATTTCCACTATATTCAAGATCTGCTCCAGTCTCTTCCTTAGTGCCCAACATTCAGAGCCATACAAAAGTGCAGGCCTAATTACCATCTTGTAGATCTTACTTTTCTATTTCATAAGGAATTTTCCTATCACAGATCACTCTGCTCACTTCTCCCCATTTAGTCCATACTTTTGCTGTTCTGCTTATAAGTTCATCGCTGAGTTCATGATTATCCTTTACTATTGAACCTAGGTACTCAAATTTCTGTACATTTGGTAGTGGCTCCCCCTCCTCCCCCGCCCCTGACTTACAGTCTTGTTGTCTTCCTGTGAGGTATCATTGAATCTATAGCCCTTATACATTGTTTTATTTCTGCTGATTTACATGCCATTTCTTTCAAGTATGTATTTCCATCTCTGTAAATCTTCTTCTCCTTTCTCTTTGTTCTCCCCCACAACCACTACATCATCTGCAAAAAGCATGCACCAGGGTACCACACTCTGGATGTTTTCTGTAAGTGCATCAAGCACCTACATGAACCCGATGGGCCTTAGTGCCAAGCCTTGATGAACTCAACTCTTACTAGAACTGTTCAGTTTCTCCACCTGGCCTTATATGGATATCTCTGGAATAAGTAGTAGCAGTGTAAAGTTCTCATACGGACCCAAATGTATGTCTCTGCCCTGACCTAGACATGCTGGACCATATTCATGATATGCTATGGTTTATAGCACCTTTTTTCTGGCTCCCTCAAATTGCAAATTACACCATCTTAGTGTCCATAATTGCACCTTTTGTATCCTTTCTGTATATAACCTAGTGACTTTAGAAGAGCCCAAGGAAATTAATAAGTGTAATTTACAAGATGTGTAGGCCAGGAGAAGGTATAAATATTTTCCACCTTAGACTCCACTGACTCACTTCTGAATCTGCTCACTATCTCTAAAGGTACAGAAAGGACTATCAGCAAAAGTGCTTATATTGGTTTTTCCATCTGCATTAATTAAACTTGCTTCAGTGAATGTCTTGTCAACACAGAAAAATTTGCTCTTGTGTAATTCAGCTGAGCTCAAATTAACTCAGCGGGCCATAAAGCTCTGATTTTTTTCTGATGATGTCAATGAATGGGATGGGACAAAGAACAGCCCATACTGCACTAACAGTTACCACCCCATGTAAGAGGAACAAACTTCCAGACTTTATTATTAGCTCAGATGTTTAGTTCTGCTTATAAGATTTTCCCCTCCTCTTCTCTCCCTAGTGATTTTTTGAGGGTTTAGATACCTTAATTCCCGGAAGAAAAACCTCTGAAGTATTCAGCCATCCTAGTCAGTCAGTTCCAGAGCTGAATGAACATATAAAAGCAAATATAAATCATTCAATGATTTCAAGAAATGTACATTACTAGATCATGATTTCCTTGAATTTATCCATAAGTCAAATTTATTAAGTTACTTTTTTTCCTACTCTCTGGGCTTGATCACAGACAATTGGCAGCAAGTATTCAGTTCTCAGTATTTAAAAATCAATCACTCTTGGTTAGTTGTGATTGGTCACATAAGTCAAACAATATTATTTCCATTATCTGAATAAATGAATGTCTCTCTTAAACTCAGAATAAGAGGTTGACTGGAGCTTTGAATCTCTCCTGGGGAGGCAGAAATGTAAGGGGAGGTTAGGAAAATTTAGAAAATTGTAAGTCTTGATACAGCCAGATAGAATTTGGCCAAGACATGATTTTGGGGCTGGGGTGGGGTTAAGGCCTCTGCTTTGCTGACTGGGTATAAAGTTTAAATGTAATTTCTTCCATAACATTCACACACAAAAACTTTGTGAATTCTGAAGGGTACAGTAATACCTTGTGTGGCTGATTTAATTCCCTCTGTGCCAGAGCTCTGGAAAGGGGCTTTGGGAAGACCTGTCCACCCTCTGAGTTAATAAGCAGTGTCCCATTTTAAATAAAATATGCCATTTCTGGTGTGACTACTCAAGCATGCGAGCTTAAAGTTCACTTTCTGCAACCTTGTGCAATTGAAACCTGACCATTCATATGTTTGTGGGAAGTGAATTAAACAAGGGTGGAACAGCAAGGCCAAAAGCAAGATCATTTTTAAATTCTAGTGAATGATCACAGTAATGTTTTCAGGGTATGATCCTAGCTGTAGTCGATACACAAAGTCCTTTCATTGTCACAGGCATTCCTGCTTAAAGAAGGCCATTTCATCATCAAGGAACAAATACATTTTTTATATGTCATGTATTTATTTTTTACCTTCCTTTCAGAAAAAGGTTGTTGGAGGGGTGGGATTTGGTGTAAACTGAGTTTTACAGAGTGGTGTGAGGACACAAAGGGTTCATTGTTAGCACTGCAATCTGTCATGCAGGAAGGCTGTCATAGAAGCCTAGAAAAGGAAAACAATGAAACACAACAGTTATGTTACAGAAAGAGACTTTAACTCACCTTGGGTCTGCTCGGCTTTAGCTTTCCATGTTGGACCACCTGCCAGGAAATGTGTGGCAGGCTGACCCTCCCCAACTCTAAATCACTTCTGAGAGGTAGAACTTCATATAAAATGAGGTGGACGATGGGCCTGGTAAAGAAAGAGGAGAGATTTATAACTATAAAATATTTCTCTCTTTGAAAATTAAATGGCACGTTAGAGAAAATAAAAAGGGGTCCACTGAAAGGGGCAATCCCATGCATGACCAGTTCAATATTTAGGACCTAGTGGACGAATGGCATAAGTATATAAATTAAAGGAAGTTATTGTTTTGTAAGGTAAGAGTTACAAAAATGAAGGGAGTTCTATGCTTCTCCAGGTCTTCAATAGAGTTTATGTCCTTAAAAAGAAAGACTGAACAATAATCTCCCATGCAGGGGTGTGTGGCTGGTATTTTAACAGACCCTCTGTAGAAGTTGCATCCACAATGATGAAAGAGAAGGAATTACAACATGATCCTCGTGTCAATCTGTAGGGACAGCTTCATTAGATTCAATCCTGAGCTGGTTGCAGGAAAGTGATTTTGTCTGTAGAAATATTGGATAAATGAAGGGGCAGATGTTATCCTTGGAAACGTAAAAAGATGTGAGATTTTCAAGGGTAGATGTGTACATCCTCTGGATTTTGGTAGTGTGTCAGAACACACGATATAGTTGCTAAATGACATCTTACCTAATGGAGAGGAATTAATGGGCACTTTCGGTTCTGAAATCACAATATTAATATCTCAGCCATAGGAGTTACTATACCTACAGCAGTGCCTGAACACATTGGTCCAGATCCTCAGCTGCTGTAAATTGGCACAACTCCTCTAAGGTCAATGCAGCTATGCCAGTTTTCATTAGCTGAAGATCTGGCCCTTTGTCTTGAAAGATATGGGATAAAAAAAATCTGTCGTAAACTACTGAAGTTTGGCTTACAAAGTCCCAACAAGTTAGCTCTTTATTCTTTATCAGGGAAGTCTGCACACAATGAAAACGTGGACAAGGGAAATTTGCACAGCATTTAACTTAGGTCAAAAAAACAAGTAATTTGTTAAGTGGCAAGGGCACCAACGCGTGCCATGTCACGCTGGATTTTCTTTAAAAATAAAAAAAATAACAAAGTTAAACTTTCAGTCAACCTGAAAATATTTGCTTTTTATGGGGGCAGTGCGGAACGAATGGGACAGCAAATCTTTCTTCAGTGGTCCATTTTCAGAGACTGAAAAGCTCTATAGAGTGAGTGGGAAGAGAAGGAAAAGGAGGGGTTGCAGAGAGCAAGAAAAGATGGGGTGAAAGAGAGTAAGCAAAAAAGGAAACAGAAAAGTGAGGACAAAGAAAGAAAGAAAGAAAGAAAGAAAGAAAGAAAGAAAGAAAGAAAGAAAAGGCCAGTAGGCACTGAAGTAAATATGGTGTTATCAGAGGTCACAATATTAAAAAGCATAACAGGCATAGAAATCAAACCTGACCTCACCCATGACTAGGCTTATACATTTGTGATAGTCAATATAACAGATTATTTTAAAGAATCATTCAGCTGCACAAAAGGAAGCCTCTGAAATCAGCCAAAGAAAGAAAGAAAGAAAGAAAAATCAAAAGTCACACAGAGAGAATCCAGGAACAAACCACAAAACTGAAAATTCCTGGTGTCCATGAACAGCTAACAGGAATCAGTTCAAACCCAAAAGGCCAGGGTGTTCTCTATTTTTAACAGGACGATTTCACACCATCAGATAATTAGTTCATATTTGTAGAATGTGTGACATTCTTGGATCAAGTGCAAATGAATTACTTCTTAATTATTGATGATCTTGACTATTCACAGAAAAGTCGTAATTTTACTGAGCACGTTCCAAAAAGGAAAATATGCTGCAAGGAATCTAAAAAACTGAATGATCATTTTAATCTACAAACATATGCTAAGAATGTTTGCTTCTAGCTGATCATGATTTTTTTAAACTTTTTTGTTTATGTAAATTACCCCCCCATACACACACTCCCTGGCTCAAACCATTTTTTCAAAAATGCACTCCCTTTCCCTTGTCATTAACAAGCTTGTTTCCGTTATTTCAATGGGCTTTTTTCTTGTTGCCCCACATTACTTTTTCCTGTTCCTACCACTGAACAACAGACCTACCCTCTCTAAGCAGGCATTTCTATTTACTTATTTATTATTAACTTCCCTCTCCCCTTTATACATGCAAGGTCAGAACAGGCAGCTGTAATCTATTTATATGTGAATGCACATTATTTCAGCCTTTTTTTTGTTCACAGTAGCTGTATTTTAGATTTAACAGGGGTATATACATTCTGCATTTTTGCACAGTGCTTGTGAACTGTCATTATTTTAATAATTAACAAAATAATAGAGTAAAACAATATAGTACTTGTAATCTCTCTCTCTCTCTCACACACACACACACACACACACACACACACACACACACACACACGCACAGTGAAAGCAGGACTGCTGGATAGTTTTGACCTCCAGTGTCCGCAAAATGAGCAATGGACAATATAGAAGGTTGGCTGCTTCTATACAGACCTGCTTTTGTGTTCTTGTCCGGGGCTTGATCCTTGGAGCCCTGTGCGCTCAGTGGATGCCAGGGAGATAGATGTGATCTGTTAGCCTCATCCAGAGCTGGCAGCTGAGCCACTTTCACACAGGGAGGCAGGTATGGCAATGCCTGGGTAATAGATGAGAACCCATGGGGAGCCCTTGACTATGGAGAATGAAAAATCAAAAGAAACCATATTGGGCACAGATACAAAAGGAGTCCCCTGTTCCTTTTCTATCCTCCCTTGTTCCTTTTCTCCTCTTCCTTACTAGGCTGTAATGAATGTGGAAAACTGCTTTCCCTCTGGAAGTATTCGTGTACACATAGGCTCCAGATGCTATTCTATGCAAATACTTCCACTGCTTTCCTGCCCGAGAGCATTTCATGTTAACCCTTCTGCTGATCCATGGGCTGTTTTTCTCTCTCCATATAGAGTGTGTGTGGGGAGGGGGGGGGCGTTACTTCAAATACATCATTTTTTCTCAAGGGGCAGTTTTACATACCATATAGTGCATTTTGGTTCACCAAAATTGAGGGCCCAATGCAGCAGTTAACAAATTTCTGGTGTTAAAGTAAATTTGACACTTTAATCATGTCACCTCCTGGGTCAAATTCTATCATTGTTGATACACACATAGCTCCCACTGAAATCAGTGCAAGCTGATAAACCAAGGCAGAATTTGTCACAATGTAAACAATAGCTACAAGAGTTTTATAGATTTTCAAAAGCTCTGGCTGGTCTAAGTGATTTCAACTGAGTGAAAGGAAAACACAATGCAAAAGAACTCTAAAGAACTCCTGTCAGGTACTGAGTGACATTCAACTTCTGTTGACTGTTGATATTTAAATAATACAGAAATTATCAACCACTTATTGTTTGCCACCACTTACATAAGATAACCACACAGGGCTTCCTAAGATTATTCTTATATCCAACAGGAAAATAAAAATCTGAAGAGCAGCATGCCCCCTCTAATGTGTTCCCTTTAAGCTGAAACTCCTATCCTAACTAATCCTTTATGTTTTTGAGGAAAAGTAAACATATTTACTGAGGTTTTGTAGCATGCTACACATTAAACTATTTTTATAGCTATTCTTATTTATAATTATCCAGTTTGGAACAGTGTCTGGTTGTGATGATA
The DNA here is from genome assembly GCF_027887155.1 of Malaclemys terrapin pileata. Taxonomy (NCBI): domain Eukaryota; kingdom Metazoa; phylum Chordata; order Testudines; family Emydidae; genus Malaclemys; species Malaclemys terrapin. The sequence goes on along the minus strand of NC_071507.1, from coordinate 105,441,635 downwards.
CCCTCTTCTCTGGCATTCACATACAAGTCATTCTGTTTTCTAGGAGATCTCTCCACACATGGTTCTGAGGCTCTCTTACCTCATCATCCTGGACACCATTGTTTTTTTTCCTATAGAACACCCAAAGGTGAACTTCTGATCCCATTGGGACCCCAATAGGAGTTTTGTCATTAACTTCATTAGAATCAGGATTTCTCAAAAGATCTTCCCTCGCTAAACAAATATCAACATGAAGGGAGAAAAGCCACAGAAATATCAGCAGAAGGCAAGTCATTAGGCAAGGAGATATCAAGGAGAAGAAAATATGTTTCTTAATTGACATAGCAAGGCATGAATCAATGTACTATCCAATCCAGGCCTCAGTGCCCCCAAAGGATACAAAAATGAGGAAGTTAGTTAAATAGAAATTAAAAGGAACAATCACAAGGATGAAATGCTTGCTAATTGCATGGAGACTATTTAAAAACACCATACTAGAGGCTCAAATTATATGAATATCCCAAATAATAATAAAAAAAAAAATTAAGAGGACCAACAAAAATACCACTATAGCTAAAGAGCAGAGTAAATGAGGCAGTTAGAGGCAAAAAGACATCCTTAAAAGATTGGAAGTCAAATCCTATTGAGGAAAATAGAAAGGAGCATAAACTCTGGCAAGTCAAGTGTAAAAATGTAATTGAAGAGCAACTAGCTAACGACATAAAAAAATAACAGCAATTTTTTTTAAGTACATCAAAAGCAGGAAGGTTGCCAAACCACTAGTGGGGCCACTGGACACTTGTGATGGTAAAGGAGCATTCAAGGAATGTGGCACAGAAGCTAAATGAATTCTGTGCATCTGCCTTCACTGAAGAGGATGTGCGGGAGATACCCACATCTGAGCTATTCATTTTAGGTGACAAATCTGAGGAACTGTCCCAGATTGAAGTGTCCATAGATGAGGTTTTCAAACAAATTGATAAATTAAACAGTAATAAGTCAACAGGACCAGACGACATTCACCAAGAGTTCTGAAGGAACTCAAATATAAAACTGCATAACTACTAACTATGATATGTAATCTATGGCTTAAATCAGCCTCTGTACCAGATGACTGGAAGGTAGCTAATGTAATGCAGATTTTTAAAAAAGGCTCCAGAGGTGATCCTTGCAATTACAGTGAAATAAGCCTAACTTCAATACCAGCCAAATTGGTTCAAACTATAGTAATGAACAAAATTATCAAACACATAAACACAATATATTGGGGAAGAGTCAACAGAGCTTTTGTAAAGGGAATTCATTCCATACCAATCTTTTAGTATTCTTTGAGGATGTTCTGTGATTAAAAGTGATCCAGTCGATATTGTGTACTCGATCTTTCAGAAAGCCTTTGATAATGTCCCTCACCAAAGGCTCTTAGGCAAACTAGGCAGACATGGATTAAGAGGGAAGATCCTCTCATGGCTCAATAACTAGTTAAAAGACAGGAAACAAAGGGCAGAAATAAATGGTCAGTTTTCACAATGGAGAGAGGTAAATAATGGGGTCTCCCAAGAATCTGTACTGGGACCTGACTGTTCAGTATGATCATAAATGATCTAGATAAGGGTCTGAACAGTGAGGTGGCAAAATTTGCCGATGACACAAAATTATTCCAACTACTTAAGTCCAAAGCTGATTGTGAAGAGTTATAAAGGGCTCTCACTAACCTGGGTGACTGGGTGACAAAATGGCAGTTGAAATTCAGTGTTGATAAATGCAAAGTAAAGTGCACTGGAAAAAATAATTCCAATTATACATACAAAATGGTGGGGTCTAAATTAGCTGTTAGATGTATTTGAATTAGAAAAAGTACACCGAAGGGCAACAAAAAGGAATAGAGGTATGGAAACTCTTCCAAACTTGGGGAGATTAAAAAGACTGGGACTGTTCAGCTTAGAAAAGAGATGACTAAGGAGGTGGGGGATCTGATAGAGGTCTATAAAGTCATGATTGGTGTGGAGAAAGTGAATAAGGAAGTATTGTTTACCACTTCACATAACACAAGAATTAGGGTCAACCAATGAAATTAATAGGCAGCAGGTATAAAACAAACAAAAGGAAGTACTTCTTCACAACACACAGTCAACCTGTGGAACTCATTTCTAGGGGATGTTGTGAAGGCCAGAAGAATAACTGGGTCCAAAAATAATTAGGTAAGTTCATGGAGGATAGGCCCATTGATGGCTATTAGCCAAGAAAGTCAGGGATGTAACCCCGTGCTCTGGGTGTCCCTAAACCTCTAAATGCCAGAAGCTGGGACTGGATGATGGGATGGATCACTTGAAATTGTCCTGTTCTGTTCATTCCTTCTGAATCAGTGAGCACTGCCTACCATCAGAAGACAGGATACTGGGCTAGATGGACCATTGGTTTGACTCAGTAAGGTCATTATTATGTTCTTCCCAAAAATATTTTTCCAGCAGAACCTCTCTCTCTCCATTTATGAACCTTAATTTCCTACATCACTCCTTAATAAGAGTGATATTAAGGCTCTATGTTTCTTATCAATCAGACCCACAGTCAGCCTAAGTCCTACTCTGAACACATAACATATGTCAGTTACTTAGTTTTGTTGGAAGGAATTGGCAAGAGGATCTGAAAGAGAGAGAGAGAGAGAGAGAGAGAGAGTGCACGGGATCTGATCCTGGACTGAACACCAGGCATTCCCACTGATTCACAAATGGAGATAGAGGAATATTTTATTAGACCAAATATCTTAAGGCCCCCTTTGGGTCACTGGACTGGATGATACAATGGCTCATTCCTTAATATGCCACTAATGATAAATTTACCTCCTCAGACACCGAAGTGGGCAGAGCCAGTGAACCCTGCGCCCGCCCTCCAGAGGTCAAGGCGCAGGACAGGAAGTATAAAAGCCCAACCCTAGAGCTCACTAGAGACACAACCGCTAGAGAGGCCAGACACCTGTGGCCTAGCTCCCAGTTGGGAGACCCTGGCAATCAGTGGCCGACCCGAGGACTGGCCAGACCAGCTGATGCCTGATGCCGACCAGAGCCCGGAGGAGCTGCCAAGCCTACCGCTCACCAGTTACCCTGAGGAGCCCATGGTGCTTGACCCCTTGGAGGACACGGTCCGGACCCAGGTACCTCTAGAGGGGGTGTTAGGAAGTAGCCCGGGGGCAGCCGACCCTAGTCTGGCTGCAGCACTGGCAGAGCCTATGTCAGTGTGTTGCGGTCAGGATCCCCACCGACACAGCAGCCGGCCTTCCGCCACTGCTAGGGCCCGGGGCTGGGACGCGGTCTCCCACTCTCCCAGGCCACCAGGGCCTACTGTTTACCTGTTTGCTCAGCCCCTGCCTGAGGGCCTGAGCCGCTGACTCTTTGTTGCCCTCCCTGACTCAGGGCTGGGGCCTGCTCAATATATAGCAGTTGCTCAGCTCCTGTCTGAGGACCGGAGCCTGGGACCTGCTACTGCCCGCCAACCAGGTGTGAGTAACTGTTTTGTTTGCCTCTACTGCTGCCATGGCGCAAGACCCCCATAGCCAGGCTAGTTCCCCGACCCAACCTAAAAGAAGTAGCGAGGGACGAGGCCCGGCCGGACCCCTCTACACAGTAGTATAAAAAAAACTTCAAAACCATACTCCAACGAGAAACTGCAGAACTGGAATTAATTTGCAAACTGGACACCATCAAATTAGGCCTAAATAAAGACTGGGAGTGGATGGGTCACTATAAAAAGTAATTTTTCCTCTGCTGATACTCACACCTTCTTGTCAACTGTTGGAAATGGGCCACCTTGATTACATTGGCCTCATTAGCACTACAAAAGTAATTTTGCCTCCCTTGGTATTCACCCCTTCTTGTCAACTGTTGAGAATAGGCCACTTCCACCTTAATTGAATTGGCTCGTTAGCACTGACCCCTCACTTGGTAAGGCAACTCCCATCTTTTCATGTGCTATAATAATATGAGCTGAGGGGTGAAAACATTATATTCTGCTTACTGTATTTTTCAGTCTATGCATCTGATGAAGTGGGCTTTAGCCCACAAAAGCTTGTGCACAAATACATTTATTAGTCTCTAAGGTGCCACAAGGACTCCTCAGTTTTTTACATATACAGTAGTTATTCCAGGGCTTGATCCTATCCCTAGTGAAAGAAAAGGCACCCCTCCCCCACAATTATTCCCTCAGTTTGTATCTGCTAGCTCGTCAGGCTGCAGTCAGATATTATAGAAATGTGGACACATCCATAGTACTTTCATAAAATGAGAGAGTCATCCACATTGTGTCTACATGTAAAATGAGATTTTTAAAGTGGACTAAGGCATTAAAGTCCAATTCCAATTAATTTTAATAGAAACTGTGACTCAAAATCCCCTGGGCTGCTTTGAAAATTGCAGCAGTAGTAATCCTTCCTTTTTTCTGAACTAGCTTCCTTCTAGCCGGTGAAAATAAGGGTTGCAGATAAAGCCAGATTAATCTGCTTCAAAACAGAGACAATTCTAATTTGCAGTACTAAGCAGGGTCCTTCTTTCAGTAACAATCATTAACAGATCTGAAGAAGTACTTTGCATACACACTGGGTAATGGACAACTCAAGTAGAGAGCTGCAATTTTTGTCAGAGCTTGCCTCAGATGGCTTCTTGGTTTCCTGACCACTACAGTCAAGGATTTTCTCTGGCATCTCCAGTCATGGAGATTTCTTCTCCTGATATAACGGCAAACTTAATTTTTTCTAGATAGTCCTGCTCTGAGGTGATGGGGAAAGGTCCAGTCTGTCTGGATGCTTTTTATGGCACTCACAAATAGTGCAATTCCCACAAATAATTCCTTCTGTGTCTGATCCTGTTGGGACTTGGTGCTAATGTGGCTTTTGTTGCTGTTTCACTAGACTTTTCCGCACTTCCAATGATTCCTGGAGATATTCTCTTCCATGAAATATATTGTATCTAGCTTGCACTTGACATCCAGGGCAGAGTAGCTTAGTGCCTAAACAAATCTCATACATTATCCCCATTGATTTCCTAAGTGACTGGTTCAAATGGGCCGGGGATGTTCACTGAACTGTCAGTCTACTGGGTAGTGGTATATGTGGCATTTTTGTTTGCTGATAAAGGCATAGATGAATTTTAATTCTATTAGAAGCCTCTCAAGCAATCTGAAAGTGGAGTTATAATATTTATTTAAATCACATGGGAGATGTGAAGCTTAATTCCAGGGTGGATTTTATTATTTAAATCATGATTTAAATCACTAATCAGGAAGACTCGATTTAATCATGGATTTCTACATACAAGTGCATTCTTGTTGGTTGTTATAATCTTAATACATATTCTTCACAACTCGGAGATAGATGTAGGTTTCATTTTTAGAAGGTACACACTATACATTTTTAAAGTGATTTATTTTGAAAACTTTTCAGATTAGTTTGACAGCTATATCAGAGAATGAATGATTGTTTGGTTATTTCATTTACCAAAGGTAATTGAAGCAGATATTTATGAAGTCATTGGGAGATGAACTATCTCCAATTCAACAGGTTAATCATTAATATTTGGAGGATTTTCTTGCCATGCTGTATTAGGAGGAGACCATCACCAGACAGGCATTTAAATTGTTTTATTTAACTAAAACTACAACGCTATGTATTCTGGATTTTTTTCTTCAACAGCAAACATATAATATTTTAACAAAACAAGCATATGAATTTTTGAATTTAGTTAAACATTCAAGTTTTTAAAAAACAGGTTTGTTTTTGTTAAAATTGTTTTTAACTAAAATAGTTAAATGAAATATTTAAAAAAAAAATTAAATCGTTTGTCATCCAGGTCAATGTGAGAAACTTAAAATATTGGCTTCTGCAGCTAACTCAGTTGTCTTCACCTTCATTTTCCTTTTTGTTCATAATCTGGAAAAGAAAAACAAGCTTTCCTGCCTTTTCAGGTCCCAAATGATTTCTCAAGTTGGAATGAATTAGTCCAAAGGAAGAAAATATTCTTTCTACATTGGCAGAAGAAGCTACTGCTGTTAAAAGTGAGATTGTCACTTCAACAGTCTCTGAATCCAAGTGTTTAAGTGACTTCCACCAGTTCACTAGTGTGACTTTCTTTAAAACATCATCAGTAAACATATATTTCTTGAATGGTTCTTATTCCCAAACTTGGTCTCTTTTACTGCCTGCTGCCATTATAGGTTTTCCCTTCCAGTGAGAGAATGCTATGATAGATCTCAAATCAATGTAGGCTACATTCAGAAAGACCTCAAGACTTCTGGAATATGCTGCTCAAACAGTTTCACTTTTGTTTCTACTGCCTGTCCCTCCCTTCTCACATTTATCTCCAGGCTTCTTCTCCTTGTCCAGATCTATTTCACCCCCCAACAATCTTTTATTCATTGAACTTTTTGAAACTTTGCACTTTTAGAAAGAGGTAAGGGATTAGCTCTGTGTACACAAATTTGCAGAAGGACAATAGGGTTGAAGTCTGTTATTTCTAACCTCTATATATTGTTTATTTATTTATTTATTTAAAAACATTTTTGCTGTTAACAAGCATGTTATCTCTGGAGACACAAATCCACAGTTTGAGAACTGCAAAACTAAGTATCTCTGATGGTATCATCTAGACTGAGCACTGAGTCCCATTGAGTAGATAGAAAGATTAACCTAAATAATTTATACAGAAGCCCCTGGAACCCAATAAGATCGGGTCCCTAATCCATGAACTATTGGAACTCATTTACAAAACTTTTATTAAACATTACATGACTATATTGTCTCATACTATAGCATTAGAATTTATAACCCCTATTCCACAATGAGATATCTTTGAACTATAATGTATCTTAATTAAAACTATCTTTAGATAGTTTTTTCCTCAAAAAGCATTTTATCAAAAAAATCTGATTTAAATAAAAAAAAATCCAATTTAAATGAAAAATATCCGATTTTCTTTATTTTTTTTTTTAATTATTGATTTTTATCCACCCTGCTTAATTCACAAATGTTTATCAAGCACTTTGAAATCTGTAGGTGGAAGAGGCTACAGAACTGTAAGGTACTAATGAGGAAAAAAATAAATAATTTAAGACTTAGAACTTTCTGCATCAGATGATATTTTTGCACATTTTTGTTTGTTTTTTTGGTTGAAGCTTGATGAAGAATTTTCTGGCCTTCATAGAATGTGCTAAGTGATTGCAGCTCATAGCATATTCTGATACTATAATGAATGCAGGGAATCATTCTCCATCTCTGGAAACCTTTAAATCAAGACTGGATATTTTTCTAAACGATATGATCTAGTTCAAACAAGAATTACTTCAGGTAAGTCCTATGGCCTATTACAGGAGGCCAGACTAGATGGTCACAGTGGTCCCTTCTGGAATTAGAATCTGTGAATTGATTTTTAAATTGAGACAGTGTGCAAAGCACAGTGCTAGCGTGTACCATGTTTTGGTGAGGGGAGAACTTCAAAGAATTCAGTGGTTCAGTTCAGGCACCAAAAGTTCAATGGTTTACCTGAACTCAGACCTTGTGAGTTTATCCCATGTTGTCATCTCCTTCCAAATACGCCTCTTCTTGATCTCTTCGCACCCAGCCCTCAGACAGGTCGCACATCTTCCTATGAATTCTCCAAGTCTCCAGCTTTCCCCTCAGCATTCATTGAAAGGGCCAGATCCATGCATCTCTGTGAGATTGGGGCACCTCCACTTTCAGTTTTTGCACTAGACCAAGACTGGCCACTCATTCACAAAGTCCACCAATCTAAATGACTTTCAGCCGCAAGTCTGAGCCAAAGCCCCCTGGGGTCTTTCCATTGAACTCAGTGAGCTTTGGAACTTTATACCAGGGTAAAACGGATTTATTTGGGTTTAGACTCCATTGGGAATTGGGCATCTGAATGTTAAAGACAAGAACATTTCTGTAAGCTACTTTCACTTGAGTCTGCAGCTTTGGGGCAAGTAATTCAGACTCTGGGTCTGTGTTGGAGCAGACGGGTGTGTCTGGCTCAGCAAGACAGGATGCTGGGGTCCCGAGCTGGCAGGGAAAGCAGGGGCAGAGGTAGTCTTGGCACCTCACATGGCAGTTCCCAAGGCGGGTTCTGTGATTCAACCCGTCACAACAAGAATGATCAATGGCATGGAGAAACTCTCATGTGAAGAGTGATTGAAAAGATTAAGATTGTTTCCCTTAGAAAGGAGACCCATAAAAAGGGACATGGCAAAAGTGTATAAAATAATGAATGGTATAGAGCAGTGGTTCCCAAAGTGGGGTCCCCAAACCCCTGGGGATCTGCCATGAGTTACATGGTGGGTTCCATCCCTTGAACCAAGGCCAGAATGTGCTAGAATGACATTCTGGCACTTTACCCGCACAGAGGATGCCATTTTGTTCTCAAAATGGCGTCCTCCACACAGCATGATCTTGCATGCACATTGCAAGTGAGGTAACATTGGTGGGAGCATTCCCACACTGCCAGGAGCATTCCCACACTGTGGGGGTGTTCCAGTAGTACCAGAAATGAAAGGCGTCCAGGACACTTGGTAGGATGCCAAAAAGAACCTTGTGGGAGTGGGGAGTATGGGAACCACTGGTACAGAGAAAGTAGAGATGGAACTTTTGTTCTCCCTGTCTTAATAAAATTAAAAGGTAGAAAACTGAAAATTTATAATTAAACTGTGGGACATATTGCCACAGGAAGTCACTGAAGCCAAGAATTTAGCAAGATTCAAAAAGAGACTGGAGATTTCTATGAATAACAAGAATATCCAGAGTTATAATTAATAACAAAAAATTGGAAGGGATACTAAACCTTTTGCTTCAGGGTTTAAGCCAACCTCTAGCTATTGGAGACAGAATGAGACTTAATGTGGGGGACAGATTATCCCACATTTGTCTGTTGCAGGTTCTGACACTTTCCTCTGAGGCACGTGCTACTGGCTACTGACAGAGACTGAATACTGAACTAGACAGAGCTCTGCTGGTGAGCCAATGTGACAGTTCCTATGTTCCCGAGTGACAGAGGCTAACAAGCAGTTGTGCGTTCACAGTAAAATGGAGTAACTTGGAGGGATAATGTGGATGGAATGTTTTTCTTGTTAAATTCTTAGCCCTGGTCCTGCAAGCAGCTCTGTCTGGATAGATTCCTGTGCCTATGCGGAGCAGCTCTTAGCTGTAACTTAACCATGCTGTCATTCTCTTTTTACTCTGTCTTCACAAATGAATGCCTCCAGCCCTCTAACTCTTTTTATTGCTTTTCTCTGAACTCTCTCCAATTTCTCATTATATTTCTGATAATGACATGCCCAGAACTAAATGCCACGTTCCAGGGATGGTTGTCCCAGAGCTTATGGTGAGTTACTTTATTTATTATTAATGATTAATTATTATTATTGTTGTTGTTTGTTGTATTACCATAGTGTCTAGGAGCCCCAATCATGGAGCAGACCCCATTGTGCTAGCTGCTGTAGAAATACAGAACAATCAGACATTTCCTGCCCCAAAGAGTTTACAGTCTAAATTCCTTGCTCTGTGATGTGATGCCTCTGCACATGCAGCCCTAATCTGTGGTCCAGACTCTGATATCCTTTCTCAAGTTGCACAGCTGAGTCAGTAAGACTGCTTGTGGCATACCGTGCTAGTCAACATATGTTGAGTATGAACCTGAATCTGGCCTCGTATTAATTATTTCTTCGGCCCATTACACTTCAAACTCATATCTGATTATAGTCTAAGAAGCATTCTTAAGTCTCTTTCAGCATTCCTGCTTTCCAGGTGTCTACCTCCCATTGAAAACTGCTGGTTTGGATTATTCTCCCCAGCTCTCATTATATCAACTTGCATTTTCCAAACTAGATGCATGTTTTGCTATTACTTGCCTACATTTCTAATCTGTCTGGGTCCCTTCGCGTTTTCTTCTCCATCGCCACTGGTACTGCTTTTCTGTACTTGCTTGTCTGAGGGCCAGATTACACTGCTCTACAGCCAAAATGCTTCTGAAATAAATGTAGTCAAACTTTACTAATTCTGGGTCACTGAGAACGAAAATGATACTTAAAATTGTTGATTGGCTCTAGTTTTCAAGATATGCTATTGGGTCAGTATATACGACCCTTGACTTGGGAATGGCAGAGGATAAGTGAGTTATAAAGGGAAGGGATCTCAGTTTAAACCAGAAATGACTAAAATACATCTTTGACTGGATCTATGAATAAATCTGTGACTGGGTTTGGACAGTACTTGCTTTTTAGGCAAAACAATGAATGATGCAATCTGAAGCTGGTATTGCGTCATACATGATATGAATTGCATCATGTTATTCCTAGAAGTCATGGATGATGCATTCATAACGAAGCTTACATCACTCTGCTGAACAAATTGCCCTATATCAGCTCTAGAAATCATACAGTGTCGTGCTCTCTTATTTGTCTGTGTTTGATTTTGCAAAGGGACACATTTCTGTTTAGCCAAAGTGAGCAGAGATGCCTCGTACTTGTGTGAACAATGCAGATAACTTCTGCTATGTTTGTGGTGAAGTGACTTTTGCATCACAAAAGCGCAGTATAACCACTATGGTTAAGAAAGCCTATCACCTTTATTTTGGCTGCAAAATTGGAGATCAGGTCAAGAGGTGGGCCCCACACATATGCTGCAACACTTGTGCAACAAATCTTTGCCAGTGGTTGAACAGGAAAAGGAAATCTATGCCTTTTGCAGTGCCAATGATTTGGAGAGAGCCAACAGATCATACCAGCAATTGTTACTTCTACATCTAGATTTTTTTCCACCGAACTGCGGAGCAGTGAGCGACGAGCATGGCGAGCGATTTCACCAGGACATTGCAACAGTGGAGAAACGCTATCAGGGCAAATGGAGCCCATCAATGCTTGCAGACTATTGCTGGATAGTGACAAGAGATGCTCCATTTAATGAATACAAGAGACAAGCCAAGAAGCCGAGTAGACACTGAATAGGACTAAACTATGTACATAATATTTTTTTGCCTTTTGTTTCATAATAAATTTTATTTATATAACTCTTTTGCTGATTTTTAAAGTGTTACATAAACAGGACAGGTGAAATAGTATCATGTAAAGCAACCATAAACACATGAAAAGACCTAGGTTTACAATTTATGATTAAAACTCTACTATCTACACAATATACATAGACGTAAAATGTAAAAACTTAAATATCTTAGAAACAGTAGCCAATCAGTTGTTTTAATTGTCATATTTGAATTCAACACATCAAAATACATAATAAATAGCACATTTTATCTCTGAAGCAGACGACTTCTCAAAAATTGTAGACCAGTGTTACTGATGATGTTATTGAGACTGTGATCAACTCTGGAACTAAGAAGATTCAGCTGCCAGCACTTGGGCAAGTCATGAGATTTCTCTGCACCTCAGGTGTCCATCTGTAAAATGGGGAGACCAATACTTTTTCCTTTCTAATACCCCCTGTCTGCCTTTTCTCCTTAGATTGTAAATTCTGTGCCACGGGAACCGCTTTTTTCTGTGTTTGTGCGATGCCTCGCACAACTGGGCCCCAATCTCAGTTGAGGCCTCCAGTCAGTATTGTATTACAAATAAACAATAAATAATCATTTTTATTAGTAAAATGCCTGCTTGCAGAGCAGCAGCTGAGGGTGGGTCTGCTGGAGGATGTAGCAGCAAAGAATTCTTCAGATGTAAGCTGAGTTTGTAAATATTTGTGGTGCATTTGATTGCAAAGCAGAGAACTTTGTGTAAAGAATGTTATGCCTCTTTAAAAGCCTAACGCGCATGTGAGAATGTTTTCTTCAGCCAGAATCCACAGCAAAAGCATGAAGTATGTCTCTTTTCTGCTAAGTTCCAGAGAGGAAAATGAAGTCCCTGCCCAGTTCTTATCTAATCATTCTCAGAGAGATTCTTCTACCCTGATTTATATTTACACACTCAGTTGCCTCCCTGTTCCCTTTTATAGTGTGTGTGAGTGGGGTTGGTGGGCATGATTAATTGATTCCTCACAGATGGCCCAGCCCTCCTCCCTGTAAATCCCTGCACTCCTGGGAGGCAACTGTGGTCCTTCCATTAGCCAGAGGAGAGAGTTAACCTCTTTCTTGCTGAGCTATTCTACTAGTCAGAGAGGTGTTCATAATGTTAGCTTTTAATATCTCCTATGCAAGTATTGGCTTTTGTGTTTTTGCTTGGGGGGGGGGGGGGGGCGCGGAAGGCTAGTTGCCATTAGCTGGAATGACAGAATAGATCACTCCACTGGAATACATATTAGAATCATAGAATCATACCATAGGGTTAGAAGGAACTTCAGTAGAGGTGAAAGTAAGCCTGTATGGCGTACCGGCAAGAGCCAGTACGGCGTGCCGGACCAGACCGACTGGTGATTTAAAGGGCCTGGGGCTCCCCGCAGGCCGGAGCCCCAGGCCCTTTAAATCGCCTCCTGAGCCCCACTGCCAGAGCCCCAGGGTAGTGGCAGCAGGGCTTGGGCAGCGCTTTAAAGGGCCAGGGGCTCCAGCCCCTGCGGGGAGACACGGGCCCTTTAAAGCACCACCCGAGCCCCACCATCCAAGACAGATGGCTATCCTGTTACCTGGGTTCATAGTTAGTATGCAATGAAGCCTGAGTCCGAATATTCAACAAATCCCCCAAAATGGATGCACTCAGATACTAAGGAGGAGACTGTCTCCTTATCATAGACGCTGAGTTTCTAATCTGCTGGGTGGTGCTCCCCCTGGCTTTGCCCAGGCCCCGCCCCCACTCCACCCTTTCCTCCAAGGCCCCACCTCACCCTGCTTCTTCTCACCCCGCTCTGCCCCACCTCTTCCCGCCCCCACCCCGCCTCTTCCCCGCCCAGTTCTGCCCCCTCCCCTGAGCGTGCTACACCCTCGCTCCTCCCTCCTCCCCCCCCCCAGTGCTTCCTGACATCGCAAAACTGCTGATCTGCGGCAGGCGGTAGGCACTGGGAGGGAGGGTGAGGTGCTGATCAGTGGGGCCTGCCGGCAGGCAGGAGGTACTGGGGGAAGGGGGAGGTGCTGACAGGGGGGCTGACGGTGGCCCCGGAGCACCCACGGAGTTGGCACCTATGCCCCTTATGGCATTTTGCACAGGGGAAGTCAGTCCATTTACGTGAAATCCACCCCTTTTTAGGGCTCCTCGTCCTTTCCAGGTCTCTGGGAGAGTGACTCAACTGGAACTCTGCTGCCAAGAACTTTCCTGCCCTCCTGCCTCCAGAACCTCCCTTAGAGGAGTGAGTGCTACTCCACAAAGTGGGGTGCGGTCACACAAAAAGTTCTAGGGCTCGGCAGGAGTAATGCTCAGCCTGAGATTTCTGAGGGAGCAATCCCCTCCTGCCAGGGCTAAAGCACACTGGGGAGATCTTGCCTGCACTGTACCTGCCTTGTAGATAAACTTCATTTGCCAGTGCTGTCAATCTAGCAACTTTCACCAGCTCTAACTTCACTTGGAAAGAAAAAAAGCTCCAGTATTAGAGTTAACCCACCAGAATGACTTTTATTTTTTTCATTGTTGAATTCTCATCTCCTCATCTTCCCCTTTCTTGTTTCTATATCACTCCACCTTGTTGTTTTTGCATTGCATTTTAAAGCCATATCAACATCTAAATATAAAAAAGTGGGAGAAATATTCTTCCTCAGAACTAGGTGACTTTAGTGGAGCTGTAACAGGTTAGAGAAATATACCTGCTGAGCAAATTCCTCTTTAAAAAATGCAAATATTAATAATAAAAAAAGAGTTTCAAGCTCAGAGGCCTAGGGGGCAGCTTAATTAAAGATTTGGGAGCAATTAAACTGGAAAGTAAAAATTAAAATAAATCATCTAGAAAACATTAACTCTCCCTTTGGGGTTCATTGAAATCTTCAAAGTATTAACAGAAAACTCTGAAATAGGGTCCAAACAATGAAGGATTTGTGGTAGTTCTCAGTGTTTCATAAACCACCAGGCCCTCCATTATTCCAGTGCTCTTGGAAATCCTGTGAACCACATGAGTGTCACTTGGAACTGGATGGTTCATGTGACATAACTGACCTATATACAATCACTTCTGTTTCTGTTCTCAAAAATGAGCCAGGAGGTGAAATACGGGCGCTACGTATTGCTGTGGTCAGGCAGGAACAACAAGGGTGTTTTGCTGTGAGTGTTGCTCATTGAAATTTGGGGCCATAGTTTTAAAATTTCTATTTTTTCCTGATTTTCATTAACCTTTCAAAATTCTCAGTCCGGTTCTAATTAAGAACCAATATGGCCAGGAATGCACCCATGTGTTTTTTTAGCTAGACCCAGGCCAAATCTCTGTTGAACAGCCCACTGCCAACTGGAAAGACAGGATTACTGGAGTCTGAAGGCCAAATTCAGCTCTAATATATGAGAGTCCTACTTCCATTGACACCGATAAGAACTGCGGCCGGCTACTCTAGATTTGATCCTGAGAATTAAGAAAATTAAATAAATAAATAAAAACCACCCACCCACCCACACTAACCAACTCAGGACTCAGGAAACTCTGTCTTGTGTGTCTGAGTGTGGCAGGAGTGGAGGGCAGGGGTTGCTGGCTCTCATTGCCTTCGTCCACCAACATGCTTGTCAGGGGATCTTTACGCACCATCCTAGTTGGGCACCTAAAGGGTTAATGTGGAAACTGCCTGCCTGCTGGGCCAGAGCTGACTGGCAGCCCCACAGCAGCTGTGAGGATCAAAGCCGGTAAGGCAGGAGGGTGGGGTGGCTGCCAGAGAGGCTGTGGAGAGACGGAGAGACACTCCTGCCAACAAACTGGTGAGAAGCAGCCAGGCCAGTGAAGCCAACACTCCAGCGAGAGAGAGAGAAACAACGCAAGAGGCTGGAAAGGCCACAGAGGTAGGAAGCAGCTGAGGGAGCAAAACGGGACTTCAGAAGGGTTAACTCTGGCTGCTCTGAACAAGGGCCCTGAGCTGGAACCCAGTGGAACAGGTGGGCCTAGGTTCCCCTTCTTCTTCCCCAGACTAAGAAAGGAGAGGGAAAATGGTCAAGGATTATGAGTATTAGAGGCTGGAGGAGAGATTCTGAGACCGTTGGACTTTGAGTTCCTTAATTCTGGACTTTTCTGTTAACCATGATAGGCTGCGCAGTGACTTAGCCAGAGAGCTGGACCACGGGAGATGACCAACTGCCTTGATGCTGCAGAAGGGATGCAGGGGATGTTAGACTGAAAGGACCCCTGCAGCACAACAGTTGGCCAGAGGAAGGTGCTCTAGAGTTGAGGGCAAAGTTCCTACATTGCCCTATAACAGAAATGAAAAATGTATGTTCCAACCTGTCTGACAATGGCTGCTGAGGGAGTTAATTTAACTTAGCCTGACACTTGGCTCACACTTGCCATTTTTATTGATGTGACTTTGATCTGTGCTTCCCAACCACTCTATCAAGATTAAATAAACTGTTTCTCATCATTAATATGCCTAATGACAAGGAGGATGGAACTGAAGTGACCGACAACACGTCTTCTTGCTGTGCAAGCCAATGAGGTCATTTTCCTATAATCCAGGCTATCATCTGTGAAAAAAATTCCCTCTTCCACCTCATGTGTATTGTGTGCTTTATCTTTCCTCACTTGGGTTGGATTTGAGTCCTGGACTAACTCCTAGGGTTAGAAGTGAATTGGATAAACTAAACCAATGCAAAAAGGTTTCTGTTCTAGTATTTGATGTCAAATTGATGGTTCCTATTCCCAGATGTGTCATGCTCAGTTAGTGAATAACAGATTGTCAAATAAAGCAATAAATCTTCTTGCTTGCTGACTGCTGTGCAGAGCTGCCATGCTAAAACACTCACATGCTCACTAATTCTGTGTGATGAGTGAGGCTGGCTGCATCCATCCCATCTCCAGAGGCCACCCGAGAGGTGCAAACATATTGAGTTGGGATGAGCGCTGGATCAGCACTGCTTTCCCAACACCTTGAGGCCATGACTGGAAATCTGACAGCAATATGCTATATAAATCCTGTTAATTCTGGGCTTGATTTCGATGGGAGTGCTCATCGGGTATGGTACTACCCAAAGTGGGAAAGGGTGGCACAGCTGGGTCCTCTGTTAGATATAAATCAGTTATTTAGATATTTTCTTTAGTAAATGTTTGTTCTGGGAAAATGTGCTGGTTTGATTGGCGCTCTGAATCCTCTATTATGTATGTAGAGCATGTATAACATGGAGGACACCAGTACAAGATCTCTCAAGTCCTGTCCACGTGCTTCAGTCTTGTTCTGCAAGGACCATCTCAAAAGATGAAAGAATAGTTCAGACCCCAGTCATTCAGTCTTTGGCGTCTATATTGTCACTGTCAGTAAGGATGTTGATTAATTCTAATAGGGATGTGGGTTTCATGACATGGACTGGACTGAAACCACCAACTCACTTCACCTAGGGATCAAGAGGAAAAAGCTGACAAGAAGGTCACTAGGAAGGAAGGCAACAGCCAAAAATTCTAAATGTTTCAGCAACATTTCAGCCCACAAATGAAAAGCAAGTGATTGAACAGACATGAAGTACACTGCTGAAAAGTCAATGTGTTACAAAGTAGTTGGCATAGGCTCCTGAATAGCTGCCACCTGATAACATCTTTTGGTCATTAGTGACCTGGGTCAGATGAAGCAACAGAGGGTCCTGTGGCACCTTTAAGACTAACAGAAGTATTGGGAGCATAAGCTTTCGTGGGTAAGAACCTCACTTCTTCAGATGCAAGAAGAAGTGAGGTTCTTACCCACGAAAGCTTATGCTCCCAATACTTCTGTTAGTCTCGAAGGTGCCACAGGACCCTCTGTTGTTTTTTACAGATTCAGACTAACACGGCTACCCCTCTGATACTGGGTCAGATGATGTCCATACTGGTGACCTGAAGATGAAATACTCTCTTTTCCATAGGGCTTCCCATTGTGTTCTGATTCTTGATGGAGGAACTTCAGCACACTTTCCATCCTGTGCCATTGAAAGAGATGATTAGGAATAATAGCCAAGAATGATTAAAATATTAGTATCAATTATCTCCAACGTAAAAAGCAAGCACATGTGTGTATAAATAAGTATGAGAAAAGTCTATCTCCTGGCTTTTTTATACCTCCTCAAGAAGCAAAAAAAAGGCATCACTATTTATTTTAGTTTTGTGCGCTTCACCTTGAATATGCTGGGTATGGTTGCTTATTTCCATCCCCCTATTTTGTACCTGTGCTCTGTATTTCCTCTGATGGGGTGAAGAGCTTCTGAATGGTCCCTTGTTCCCAGTACATACCGCTCTGCTCTAATCTTTCTAGGGAACGTCTCAATTTGGTTCCGCCCTCCTGTGTGTGTGCACTGTCTCCCGTAGTTTGGTGCCAGCTGCAAATCTCACATATTTGAGTTTACACCAAAGAAATGCCTGACAAAAAAAGATGCGAAGCAACAATGCAGATGCAGAGAAGGTACTTGGGTTTTAGGTTTACTGTAGGTGATCAAAATCTTAAAAATCTCTGGGAACCCAAAAAGAATGGCGGACTGAGCTGCATCTAGTAGGATGTGTCAGTACTTTAAGATTGACTGGTGCATCCCCATTGTTATGTGAAGTGCTCTTTGAATTACCAGTTGCCCATGGCCCCTGTTTCAGTTGAGATAGGGCATTTCTTTGAAATTATCATTGGGGCCCTGATTCAGGGAAGCACTTAAGCATGGGCTTAACTTTAAGCGTGTGCTTCCGTTGGCTTTAACATATGCTTTCCTGAGTCAGGCCCTAGGGTGGAATTATGCAGCCAGGAAGAGCCAAAGAAGATCACTCTTTGTGCTCAGAGTGAATGGATTTGGTGAGCGGTGATCACGGTGAAGTTCCTCAGCTGCCTATGACATGGCTGGTTAGTAGTTTGAGTGGGATTCTGTTACTGGGGTGGTGGGCATGAGTGGGGGATGTGTGGAGAAAAAGGGAGACCAATATTTTTTTTAGACTAGTCCCTTGCTACCATGTTGTCCACTTGTTTGAGGGCTGTAAAAGTGAATTAAGCCTTAAAGTTTCTGGGCAAAGTAAGATGGTTTTATTCAACCAGTCTGTCTCAGCTCTAATTTGTTTTAGATTAATTTGACTACTTATATAGTGTTTCACATCTCTAAACTGCTGTACAAGTTGTGCTCAATCTTCACACCACTATGAGATAGGCAAGTGGGTTTTTTCCCCTCCAGCATGGCTCTGGTTCAGCAAGTTACTTAAGCACATGCCTAAATGTAAGCATGTAACTAAACCTGCTAACATCAGTGGAACTACTAGTGTGCAAAGTTAGGGATATGCTTCAGTATCAGAATCAGGACCGATGCCAATACAGGTGGGGAAACAAGGAAGGGTGAAGTGACTTCTCCAAGTCAGTAGGAAAGGAGCATTAGAACTCGCAGTCTCTCACTCCTGGCCCATTGCTCAGCCCTCCAGACTATGCCTCTTCGTTGAGGCACTCTTTCTCCTTCCTAGGCTGCAAAGTCTTTCAAAGCTCTGGTACTGTCACTCTACCAGCGCCTGAAGAAAATGAGTATTTTGTAAGTTCCGTAGTGACTTGGCCAGATACTTTTCTCTTGGTAAGTTTTTTATTAAACATCCAAGAAAGAAAATCCAGCAAGTGGAAGGAGGGGGAGGAGGAAGTACAGCAAAGGCTTAGAGCTGTCTATGGCATAAAACTGGATTATAATGTCATTTGCTAACTGACAGATCATTTAGTGTCCTGGAAGAGTCTGTTTTCACACTGCTGAAGCTCTCACCGGGGAATTCCATGTAGGCTTCTTATTGTCAGAGCTATTTTTCACCCAATTTGTTTCCAAATGATGTCTAACCTGAGGTCTTCCCACTGAGAGGGGTTTAAGCAATGATTAATGAGAAGTGTTTTGCCAGACCCACCTGGGGAATGGCCCATCTGCAAACTCAGGTAAGATGGAGCTGCCTACATGGCATCGGCGGGTGAATGGCAGGCAGCTTCCCGTGGCTTGAGGTGTTGCTCACAGCCAAGGCAAGGTGTTCGCTGTTAGCATCACAGTGATTCGTAAAAGGTCTGGAGATAAATGTCACTTACTCTATCATTAACGTCTAGTCTGAAAAAACAAACCCTCTTAGGTTTGGCTTTAGAAGGCAATCTCTCTCTCCTGATGGAGCTCCTTTCTGTTTCATAGAAATTTGTTCACTTGTGTTATGCAGTCAGCATATGTAAAATTGTTCCGTGGGATAAACTGAAAGTGGCTTGATTTCATGTGCGATATTAATTCTATGTTAAATGCTGCAAACAAAACAGCACACAGATCTGTCGGTCTGAAACAGTCAGCTTTGTATTTTGAGCTATGCACTCATTATTTTGAATGAATGTGTCACATACATGAGGTTTCAAAATGTCAGCAGTAGGTTTTCCAGCTATCTGGTAAAGTGTGTAGGAAATGTTGAGGTTTTTCTTTCCCCACAATTTTATTAGATAGCATTGTTTTTCCAGAAAAATCTGATAGTCCAAGTTTTGAGACACAGAATCTCAACTCAAGTATATATGGGGATGTCATTTGCTGGGAAAACATGTTGGTTCCTAATCCTTTGCTGAGATAGAATACCCATATTTATAATGTTCCAGTATTACTATATTACATTTGAATTCCCTAACAGATGCCCATAATCATTTTTTAAAAGGCCCACAGAAGGCTAAGAAGCCCTGAAAATTTGGTTTCTCTCTGGATTTGTAAGGGAGAAATCTGGACATATTTCTTAATGAATAATTTCCCTTCTCTGATTTATGTGAAGGCTCTAGGCTCAGTTATCATCTGGAAATACATTCCTGTACAGTCTGTGTCATTTAAATGCAGCATCCCACAGTCTTATCTGTCAAGACAAAAACATAATGGATCCAAATGTCTACAAATGAAACAGATTGTTTGTAGGGAATATTTATTACCAATAAAGAGCAAGAGTTTATATTAGCAAAGCCGTCCTTCTTGTAAATAGAGAAAAGCTCCCAACATTTCCTGCCCTTCAGCAATATTTATTCCACTGTCAAGGGATCAAAATGTTTATCACTCAGTGTTTGGCTTGACTCAAAATATGTTTGACACTGTTGTTTTTAACCAACTGTTGTGATATCTTCAGTTTGATTTGCCGAAATTTAGCCTGCAAAACAATCTCACACTTTCTTTAACTACTTCTCTTGCCAGCAATGTGTTTACCATGATTTAGATGTCTATTATACGCATGAACGACTTGTCTACTTAATTTCATCAAAAAAATGAACCCTCGTAAGTGGCACAGATGCTGGTATGATGGTAATCAAATTAGTTTTTGGACAGGTTTATGGCCACTTGCTGTCAGTTAAGCTCTCTTTGGCTATCTTCACTCCTAATACAGTTTTGATGGTGATTAATGGCTCCATTAATACACTGTTTGTGTTATGATAGACACAACATTATGGCCTGGTTTGCTGACCACAGATTATCATGTATTTCTTTAAAATTCAGTTCTGAAAAAATGTTAGTTGTATTTAATGTGTCAGTATTACATATTAGTAGGCAGGGGTTGAATGCATAGGCCTTCCAAATTATTTTATATCCGCTTCACAAGGGAGGCACTGCAGTACTGTTAAGAGATATAGAAGTTTCTTGAACAGCATAATTGGACACAGACTTCAAGGTTTCTCCAGTTGTTATCATGCCCAAGAATTTGGCTACACAGATTGTTCTCTGCTATCCTGCCACATCACTTTCCTTCCTCTTCTCTCCCAGATCTTTCCCAGTTAATCCCTTTATCCCAAAACTCCAATAAGGTTTTATCTCTCTCACTCGGTTTTCTCGTCTCTCTGTTTAACTTCCCCCCTTCACTCCCAACCCTGGAAGGAGACTCTTCACTCCTGAAACTTTGACTTTTCTGGCTTTTACTTAAACCTCTCCCCTTTAGACTTCCAGTGACTTTAATTCCTTTTCATACAGGGCAATAGGGCACATTCACCGGTGTCTCACAAAATCATGTCTGGGCCTTGCATGCAGCCCCCTATGCATAGTATGACCTCCATGAGCTCATTCACAAGGCCCCTACCCTGTCCATATTTAAGTCCCTTTTTAAGATCCACTTCTGCTGAGGTGCCTACAGTGAATCTCGTTAACTGATATCAGATAATTCTGATCTATTATTCCCCTCCCCCATATCTACTACTGACAGCACCAAGCATGTTAGGCACTTTCCAAATATTCAAAAAGGGATGGTCCCTGACCCAAGGAGCTCACAGTCTAACAATAATAATAATATCACACTGACCAATATTGTCTCATTATTTCTTTGTGTTCCCCTATTAGTCTACATCCATCTGTTGTCTCGTTTTATAAAAGTATAGTAACTAAGAAGTGAAAGTTGTTGTTGAGAAATCTGCTAGTCTATATATGTCTCACACCACAGACTGGAGCTCAGTGCTAGAACTTTTTTTGTGTAGGCTTCTGAGATGAAGTAAGTTGTGCCCATTTTTTTGTCTTAAGCATTAGTGTGGGCTGTCTTTATTTGGGAACTCTGCCTTATGTCCTCAAACTGTGCCCTTCACTACTTGTCATCTCTTATATTCTCTCTCTCAAATCATTCATCCATTTACAGTTAGAATAGTACAGGGCAATGGAACCTAGATTCCATTTTACTGTTTCCAGGAACAGGAAGAAAATGGTGGCCATGAAAAGAGCCAACAAACATATGAGGGGTGTTTGCACAGGTTTTTTTTATTAGTTAAATAAACATGTTTTATTTCAATAATTTTTCTGCCCATATTTGATTTTTATGTCCATCTGTGCACTTACCTAAGCTCCACCCACTTGCTGCTCTGCAAATATTTATTATGCAAATGGTTTGTTTTGAATTGGCTGATCGGAGCAGATGCCCATTTCTGCATAACTGTTCTTCAGCAAAATTGCAGAATAGCTGGGTAACATATTATCTTACTAGTTAAATAGTTATGATGGGTGTTGAATTGCTAGAAATGTTCCTGGAGGGTTCTGTTTTCCAATACTGATATTTAAAATCTTTGGCCGCAGTATACAGTTACATTTTGAACTATAATCTCCCAACAAAACCTTTAGATCTCCAAACCGTTGCCTGAAAACAATGGACAATTGCAGTGGATCTACCCATTTTCTTTGAACCTATTAATTTATTGTAATCCCCCTTCACATAAGTAAGCATGATCCCATCTGTCTAGTAAATTACTTTTATCTAATGAGAGCAACTTTACTGACAGTTTTATCTCATTATAATAGAAAAGCTTATTACTAGAACCAGTTATCAAAGCACTGTATAAATAGTCTGAATCCCATCAATGCAAAACCAATGGTATTTTATTCTACTTCAGACCAAAGGGAAAAATAAAATATTTGAGAATGTTAGTGGGATGAATCTGAAGAGGTGGAGAAGGCAGGAAGGGAGAGAACCATCTGAACAATATAACACCAAGGCTGGAAAACAATTGAGGGACCAAAGAAATACAGTGAAGGAGAAAAAGTCCTAAATCACCTGAAGATGTGTGCAAAACAGTACACATTTGATTTTTTATCTTTAAAGATATGTCTGAAATGTTTTTTAAAAGATGGTTTTATAGTTATATACTATTGTGTACTCTTAGATAGTGTGGTGTGTGTGTGTATAAATAAAATGTACCCCTTTTGACCAGAGCAATTAGTGCACCTGCACACACTCACATACATTATATACACACCCCTTTTCACACATTATATACACACACTTTTTAACCTAAGCAGTTAGCCTGTATTTGGGGTCTTGGGGGTTGTTTCTATTAGGAGGAGAAATTGATCGGTATTTCTTTGATGCAGTCCTGTTTATTTACAAAGAATTGACACAAAGTCCTGTTTCCTTGAACACCTGGGAAATCAAACAGGAGGCAGTTTCTTTCCTCACAGTTACAAGTCTAGTTTTAACCAGCACTGTACCCAAAAGCTCTGTCTCTGAGTTTTTTTCTCAGAGTCCTGGCACGAGTCCTTCTTTGGCTGGGGCTTCCTGGCTGCTCTATACACACAGACACACCTCCTCCTCACAACACTAATCAGTCCCCTGGATTTTCATTTAGCCTATATTGGAATCCCTCTAACCACATAGCCCTAATTCCTGACTGGCCTTATAGGTGACCTGTGTCTTTGGGCAGTGGCTCCTGTTAGTTCAGCTAACTATTCCATAAAGGAGCTTGATTGCTTTTTACATTTCTCCTGAATGAAGGGCAGCTGTTATGCCCACCAGTTCCAATGAGGATTCACCCACCCCTCACTATAACAATACATACTTACAGCTAGATTCCTCTCTACAGAAGTCAGCAAATTCAAAAATCTAAGTACCATGTGAACATTACTTCTGTTCCCCTGGGTGAGTACTTTGTAATGGGAGCAGCTGAGAGTGATAAAATTTCCAGTATAATCTGATATTTAACTATAATGGGTATATGCAATCTTTCTGAACCTCCACCTAGCTAACACGTATTTGGAAAGTAAGCATTTATCCAATGTTATGTGACAAATAATGAAAGAGTCCCCATGTAATCACATATGACAAGGGGTGGAGTAAAAGGCTACCATCCTCAATGCTGAACTCTTTGCCAACGATCTGGCATTAAATGCACCAGCCAAGCATCTAACCCTATTCTTCACAGCTCCTGCTGTACACAAATACACACCACACACAGTCTCCAATGACTGTACCGCTGACAGAAAATTACACACCAGTAAATGCAACAGAGCACTTGCTATGTTGTTTTAAATGGATACAGGACACTGCTTATTAAGGCCCAGATTCAGCAAAACATTTAATCATGTGTTTTTGTCCCATTAACGGAAATGGAACAACTCACATGTTTAAAATGTGCTTAGGTGCTTTGCTAAATTGGAGCCTAAGTCAGTAATGACCCAGACATGTAGCTGACTTCACCATTGACCAGGGCAAGCAGGCAATGATTGACAGACACATGGGCTGTGTTTAAACAGCAGGCTGCAATTTTATTAATTATACCTTGAAGAGGGGCACAGCATTGCCTGTTCCACTTCTAACATACCAGGCATTTAATTTGAAGGCTTTTACCACAAACCAAACAATTACTCAGGGTAGCCCTGCCCTGGTCTACCCCATCGACTCAGCTGAGTTGTGAAACCTCATCCGCCTCCCCTCTGTGCAGGGCCGGTGCAACCCATTAGGCGATCTAGGCGGTCGCCTAGGGCGCTACAATTTGGGGGGTGGCGACCGTGGCGGTATTTCGGCGGCGGGACCTTCTGCTGCCTCTGTGGGGGGCAGCATTTCGGGGTGGGACCTTCCGCCGCCTAGGGCGGCAGAAAAGCTGGCGGCGCCCTTGCCTCTGTGCAAGGGGACGAAGTGACAGAGGCCACAAGGCTAGGTGGGTAGGGGGAACTTCAGTCCACAGAGACTTCAACCTCCTCCCCCATTATGAGAGCAAGGTACAACTACGCAATCTCAGATCTCATTTACCGTCGGTCCTAGCCCTTTTAGCCTTTGCCCACAAGTAGCATTATATGAACCTCAGATCCTAGTGTTTCTAACCCAACTATACTACTGGGAGGCTGCAAGAAAGATGAAAAAATTCACTGGGCTACTTGCCAATTTGGCCCAAAGGGAAACATTCCTTCTTGACCCTTAAAAACAGGTGATCGATCAGATCCACAGCATCATAAGTGGCACAGTTCCTAATCTACAGCTAAGGAGAGGGAGGGGAGGGCAGCTAACTGGAGTGAAAGAAGTTTTTCAAAGCCTGGGCTTTGCTCAGATAGGAAAGGTGGGATGCAAAGCAATCAGTCAGCTGCCCCCAGCTCCCTTTACCCCACTCCCCCAGTGGCTAAGCAGAGACCTTGTAGTTTTCACGTTCCCTGGTGTCCAGTCAAAGTACCTCCCCTGCTAAAGGTGGTGAGAGGGGATTCACAGGTAGGAGCACGCCTGCACTCTCTGGGAATGTGGAGAGAGAAAAAATTAAAGCTCAGCACTCAGTTGGTAAATCATATAATAGCTTAATCTTGCTCAGAATGATACTTCAAGCAAAGCCCAGATGGAAATTTCCCCCCTGAAAATCGCCTAAGACTGCCTATTCCATAGAGTTTATGGCCAGAAGGAACCATTAGATCATTTAGTCTGACCTCCTCTACATCAAAATCCATTACATTTCACCAGTTACTCCTGTATTGAGTCCAATAACTTGTGTTTGACTAAAGTTATTTGGGTGATCTGCTGCCACTCCATAGACTGCTCCCTTAACCTGAGCAATTCAAAGCCCCAGTAGCTTCTCCCAAACTTTCTTTATTCCCAGAATCAACATGTCTTTTGTAAAGAAAAATCATTCCTCGCCAATCAAGCATGTAGACAACGGTAATCCAATGGATATATTGTACTTGGACTTTCAGAAAGCTTTTGACGAGGTCTCTCACCAAAGGCTCTTAATCAAATTAAGCAATCATGGGATAAGAGGGAAGGTCATCTCATGTATAAGTAGCTGGTTAAAAGATAAGAAACAAAGGGTAGGACTAAATGGTCAATTTTCATAATGGAGAGAGGTAAATAACGGGGGTCCCCCAAGGATCTGTATTAGGACTTGTGGTGTTTAACATTTTAATAAATGATCTGAAATGTAATGAACAGTAAGGTGGCAAAATTTGCAGATGATTCCAAATCACTCCAGATAGTTAAGTCCAAATCTGACTGTGAACAGTTAGAAAGGGATCTCACTAACTTGGGTGACTGGGTGACAAAATAGTAGATTAAATTTAATGTTGATAAGTGCAAAGTAATGCACATTAGGAAAAAAAACTCACGCATACAAAATGATGGACTCTAAATTAGCTGTTACCACTCAAGAAAGAAATCGGCGTTGTAGTGAGGCCGAGGGGCCTCCCTCCGCATGGGAGAGCAAGAGTTCACTACACACCCCTTGGTGGGCAGAGCCTCGCCTGCCCCGCCCCCCTCGCCGAAAGCGCCAGGGCGGGGCCGGAAGTATAAGAGGAAGGCCCTGCAGCTCAGATGGGGTGGAATCCATGGAGGAGAAGGACACTCCTGCTGTACCCGGGAGGGGAACTTACACCTGGCGGTCCCCTAGCCGCTGAAGTGGGAGACCTCGATGAGGAGTGGTCTGGACTGCCAGCCTTGGTGTACCCCGAGGAGCCCTGGAAGCAAGAGGTACCAAACCCCAGGGAGGCAGGAAGTGGCCCAGGGGCAACCACGGAGCAGCCGGCTGCGGAATCAGGTTGTGGCTCAGTCGGCATGTTGCGGCTGGATCCCCGCTGATGCAGGGGCAGCCAATCCTGCCTCTGACAGGGCCCTGGGCTGGGATGCGGTGGAGTAGGGTGGGCCTGCATCCCCCTGCCACCCCACCCCAGGGTGGCCTACTCCATACACTTCACATGGAAGATCTCGCTCTGGAGAAGAAGCTTCCCATACCAGCTCCCTTATAGACTGATGCTTACTGGATGCCTGAGCCCCACCCAGGCTAAAGCCAGCCCCTGAAACTGGGTTTAATTGCAGGTAGCCTGAGCCTCCATAAGCCCAGGCCCACACCAGCTCCATAGATTGTAATTGCCTTGCTGGTGGCCTGAGCCCCGCCCAGGTCGAAGCCAGCCCCGGTAGGCTGTGTTAATTGCTGGCAGCTTGAGCCTCCCCAAGCCCAGGCTAAAGCCTAACCGTGACTGTTTGGTGCCCAGCCCTATTGTGGGGCTGGGAACTAGAGGGTCATCATGGATAGTTCGCTGAAAATATCCATTCAATCTGCAGCAGCAGGCAAAAAAACTAACACAATGTTAGGAACCATTAGGAAAGGGATAGATAACAAAACAGAAAATTTCAGAAGGCCACTGTATAAATCCATAGTACTCCCACACCTTGAATACTGTTTGCAGTTCCGGTCACCCCATCTCAAAAAAGATATTTTAGAATTAGAAAAGGTACAGAGAAGGGCCACAAAAGTGATTAGGCGTAAAAAAACCAGCTTCAGTGTGAGAAGTGATTAAAAAGACTGGGACTGTTAAGCTTAGAAAAGAGATGAGTAGGGGGGAATCCGATGGAGGTCTATAAAATCATTAATTGGACAGAGAAAGTGAATATGGAAATTATATTTATCCCTTCACAGAACACAAGAACCAGGGGTCACCTGATTAAATTAATAGGCAGCTGGTTTAAAATAAACATAAAAAAGTGCTTTGTTACACAATGCACAGTCAACCTGTGGAACTCATTGCCAGGGGATGTTGTGAAGGCCAGAAGTGTAACTGGGTTAAAAAAGAATTAGATAAGTTCATGGAGGATAGGTCCATCAATGGCTGTTAGCCAAGATGGTCAGGGATTCAACCCCATGCTCTGTATGTTCCTGAACCTCTATTTGCTAGAAGCTGGGGCTAGATAACAGGAGATGGATCACTAGATAAATTGCCCTGTTCTGTTCATTCTCTCTGAAGCATCTGGCACCACTTGTCAAATAATTTATTCAGTGAATTTACAAAAGGTGGTTGGAGGGGAGAGAATTCCTGTGCAAAATTTTCATTTTTTTTTTTTTTTTTGAAAAAATGAAAACAAAAATAATGGCCACAAAAAATTAGATTTTTAGTTAACAAGTTCTATTAGAAGCTGAAATTTTCCACACAAAGCAGACACTTTTCACCTAAAAATTATGTAATCAAAAACCCAATTTACTGATGAAAAACAGTTTAGACCGAAAAATTTTGATTAGCCCTAGAATTTAGACTCTTAATCTGGTCGCAGAATGCCCATGCATTTCCTCAAATATATTATTCTTAAATATTATACTGTGACATTTACTCTATATATTAACTGCAAATACCTAGCTGTGAGTGTTCAAGACTTGAAATTTGGAATTCAAGCTATTATTGGCCACATGGATAACATGGTATTGTTTCTGTTCCCCGAATGGATGAGTCTGTTTATTATGTAAGAACATAAGAACGGCCATACTATATCAAACCAACGGTTCCTCTAGCCTACAGCTTATCTTCTGATGGTAGCAATTGCCAGATGCTTCAGAGGGAATGAAGTTTTGCCAAACATTTGAATTTATGAGACCTATCTGGAGTTCACCTGAAAGTGGAGTAATTTTTAACGTTTTCATTAATCCTTTTGCCATCTCCATGTATTTCCTATTATCCTGCTACATAATCTTATCACTTTTTGGGAGGAGGGATATGACAGTAACATATAGCCTTTCTCCCCCTCCCCCCCCCCCCAAGATATTTCACAACTCTAATGTTCACAAAAGGAGATTATTCAATGATCCACAAATTGTTTCAGCCTCTGACTAACATCATTGTCTCATTAGAGAGACAAGGTGGGTGAGGTAAAATATTTTATTGGACCAACTTCTGTTGGTGAGAGAGACAAGATTTTGAGCCACTCAGAGCTCTTCTTCCGGTCTGGGAAAGATACTCGGAGAGTTGTGGCTAAATATAAGGTGGAACAGATTGTTTAGCATATGTAATTAATACATATAACTACTTATGTTAAACCATCTGTATTACCTCACCCACCTTGCCTCTCTAATATCCTGGGATCAGCATGGCTACAACAAACTGTAAACAATCATTGTCTCATGTTGTTCAATAGAGCTCTGCTAAACTTCACAGTTCATTTGGGCATTGTGGCAACCTATATGGAACTTGGAGGAAGGAGCACAGGTTGCAGGAGAGAAGAATTTGGAGGTGGCACCACTAGAAGCCGGTCTGTGTGCATATGGCTGGAATGCTAGCTGCAATTGCAGCATCTCTGTAAATAGTTCTCTTAATGAACAGCCAGTTTATTTTTAGAATCATGGAGTCCTTGCATGTTATTATCCAGCACACAGTATATGAATCATGGTGGCAGCAGTCATCTAGTGAGACTAGGTGCTGCTTTCTACAGCAAGGAAGAGTGAGTGTGTAATTAAGAAACAAACAAAGCAGCAGCTGGAAAGAGAGCAAACAGGAAGTGTGGAAGGACTCAGACCATTGGCAATGCTGGATTTCTAGGGGAAAAAAAATTGTACAGAATGGGAAGCAGTGAAAGCAATAATTGAGTCTTTATACAGAGCTGACCAGTGTGGACAAAGATGAGAAAAAGAAGGTAGTGCTTGTTTATTATCTCACTGGAGAAAAAAGGACAAAAAGTGAGTGAGACACTGTTGCCAGGTATAATGGCTGAAACAGTGGAACAGCTGATGAAGGTGTTTTAGGACTGTGACCACAGACCAAATGAAACTGTGTCTATACCCAAAACCAAGAATCAGAAAAGGGAATAGATTCTTACCTTACAGAGCTGAGAACTCTGGCAGCCACATGTAACTTTAGAGATATTCAAGATTCCCTAATTGAAAACAGGATCACTTGTGGGACATGTGGGGATTCCAGTTTACAGAAGAGGTCATTAAGAAACAGGCAGAATCCTAGAGTAATTCCTGCAAAGACCAAGGGTCACTGGGAAAGGATCAAAATAATGACAACTACCAGTGCAGAACAAGCTCAAGCTAAAGAAACCCAGGAGATAGGTCAGAGATACACCAACTGAGAATGCAGGTATCATGGTACAGTGTATAGACTGTGGAAAACAACATGAAAGTCAGGAAGAAAAATGCCCAGCCTCTGGGTAGTAGTGCAAGGGTTGTGGGAAGCAGAACCACTTTATGCTGCAGCTGCCCCAGAAAGAAAAAAGCAGCAGTACATGCAATGATTGAGGCCCCTGAGATGGCAGGGAATTGATAAGGTGAGATATGTCCAGATCCCAACAGGCGATACAGACCTCATCTGCGAAGGAACGCAACTGCCCCGCACCCCCACTCAGGGTCCTGCCAATCTGAACAGAGGGGAAATTTCTTCCCTACCCTAAATCTGGTGATCACTATGACCCTGAATGTGTGAGCAAGACATACCAAGGTATTTCCAACTCTCATGATTTTGTCATGAGTCTCATGATAATCATTGCTTTCCTTAAAGCCCCAGCTCCTGGAGTGAAATGGATAGGTGATTATTTCAGCCATCATTCTTAAACACAAAGTAAGTTTCTAGACCTTGTGGCTGTGGAAGAGTTTCAAAATGTGACCCCAGTGCACTGTGATGTTCTGTACCTCGGGGGAATACCCTGCACCCCCATGTTCATCCTTATAATATGGTTGTGTGGTATCCAATGCAAAGTTTGTCATGTCGGGTGTCTTCGGAAGGCTCATGATGCACTGAGCATTGTTGTTATAGTGATGCTGTATGTTGTAATTTCATGTATATAGTTATGAGACTAGAAATGTGTCCTCATGGCTTAAAGCAAGCCCAGGCAAAAACTCTCCAAGAGCAGAGGAGCAGTTCACACCTCATCAGGGCATGTATGGGACAAACCCAGCCCAGCCTCACAGAAACAAAGGACGCTGACCTAGGCAGCAACAAAGGATCTGTTGTACTCTCAAGTGAGTCACTCCCCTTCCTTTGGTCAGTTTGAGACTGTGATGAGGTAATGCTCACCTGACTCAGAAGGGGGGGGACAAAGCCGAAGAACATGATAAAAAGGAGAGACGTTTGCCATGCTCTTCCTCTCTCTTCCACCTCCATCTACAGACATCACCACCAAGCAATTGAAGCTCTGATCAAAATGGGAGAGCCTGGCTGAAGGGCAACCAGCCAGCCTGTGGTGAGAAGCATCAAAGTTTGTAAGGACACTGAAAGTGTTAAGATCAGCTTAGAATGTGTTTTGTTTTCATTTGATCATGTCTGACTCATTATGCTTTGACTTATAATCACTTAAAATCTCTCTTTGTAGTTAATAAATGTGTTTGTTTATTCTACCTGATACAGTGTGTTTGGTTTGAAGCATGTCAAAGACTCCCCTTGGGATAACAAGCTTGGTGCATATCAATTTCTTTGTTAAATTGACGAACTCATATAAGCTTGCAGTGTCCAGCGAGCATAACTGGACATTGCAAGATGGAGATTCCTAGGGTTGTGTCTGGGACCGGCAATATTGGCTAGTGTCATTCAATTTCACAATCCAAGCAACTTACATGCCAGAGGCTGTGCGTGAACAGCCTTGGAGAGGGGGTTCTCACAGCAGAGCAGGGTAAGGCTGGCTCCCAGAATGAAGGATTGGAGTGACCTAGCAGATCATCGGTCCAGATAACACCAGGGGAATGTCACATGCACCCTAAAGGCTCAAAAAGCAGAAGGCAAATAAAAAGAATACCAAATCTATTATTTTACATAATTTCATGATTTTCAAGCCAATCTCACAATTTTTGGTGAGCCTGACTCATGATTTTTGAACATTTGAGGTTGGCAATACTGGTACAACCTCCAAGCACTGGTGCACCCCAAATGGTATCCCATCTCTAGACATAGCAGATCTCTGATGTTTCAGGGGAAAGAAAAAACCAAAACCAACCAACCAAACAAAAAACCAAATGCACAAAACAAACAAAACAAAACCCCCACACAAAACAAAACAAAAACAAGCAAAAAAAAACCAACCACCACTCAGATCACAACTGTGCATTGGGAGGGGTGAATTCTTTCCTCTTCGGCCCCTGTGAGTGACTTGTAATGCATATAGGCTCGTAAGAGTTCCCAAAATTGTGTGTGGGTTCATTCAGTTGCAAAGATTTACCATGTACCCAGTTATTACAAATTTGGGGCCTGATTCTGAGAAGTGCTCCACAACTATGACTGACTTTGGTGCAAACGGAAAGCTTTCACCACCTTGTAGGTTTGAGCCCTCAGTTGTGTTCCCACATGAGAAGAAACAGCCAGCTAAGTTTCATAAAATAGCAAAGAGCTCTGCTCTACCTGGTTTCCACTTGCATTGCTCTATTACTTGAGGGAGCTGGGGGTGGGAAATAGGTAAAGCAATGCAATAAAATAACAATGGTTCTTGCTTTTAAATGATAAATATCTCCCTTAAAAGTAACATTAACAGCCATGAGCAATGATACTTTTTTCTAAACCACACAGAATACTTTGTAAGTATATGTTTCTGAGTGTGCAGAAGTAACCTCCAAGGGACAGTGATAGGCTGTGAATCTTCTCTGTCGAGCTAATGAGGTTTTGTCATTCCTGCAGATATTATAATTCTTCAAAAGAAAACAGTCTTAGGGGTGCTAACATAATGAGATTCTTGTTTTGCTTTATTTTTGGACATTTTTTCACATTATGTCAAAGAAAAATAATTTTCTACAATGAACCATGTTGTAAAAGTACATAAGACAGAAGGGTGAGGGAGGGGGAATCAAACTGCACTTGAAAACAAAAGCTTTAACTTCTGGCACCTAGACTATTAGTTTTTGCTTCTCCTATTGTTGGTGCTAGTGGTTTCATTTGTAATATGTATAGTGATTGTTTGCAGCCTGGCAACAGCATGAAGGAGTGTGGGGGAGGGAAAACTATAGCCCCTTGTTAGCGGCAATCCAAACTTCAAAGGCTTTGGGGACATTGAGCAGACAGGTTTCAGCAGCCGTTAAGGCAGACATGAAAACAAAAGGGGCTGCTTCCATCTCAGCAAAGCAGGGGTGACTTTTTGGCCCACTTTTTTGAGGGGGGGATTGAGTGTGGAGGGAGCAAAGCTCCTGGCACTGGGAAAGATGCACTCTGCCCATGATTGTGTGCCCTCTTGATTCTGCATCACAAGTAGAAATGGGCATTTATGGCACCATAAATCAAGGGATAAGCCATACATGAGCAGCTGGCACATGTGCTAATAACTATAATTATTAATCATGTCAATTTCACACCCTTCAAATTTATGCTATGTGCTTTCTGTAGGAAAGCCATTGCTGGCGCCTTGAGCTGTTTATGGTATGAAAATATGATATGCTGATGGTCTTTGATAATTGTCCTATGACAGTATTGATCGGCCTACAATTGGGTTTGTGGGGTATCGCCGCCCAACAAAAGTGGTTCTCCTCGTCTTTTGGTATATATCATTGTCACACAATCCCCATTGTTAACGCTTGGAGTGAATTACTTTCAGCATTTGTCCCAGTCTTTAGCTTCTAGGTCACCATTATTCTATCCTTATGTCAATGTGGGGACAGTTACTTTGATGTCTCCTTTTGTATGTTTCGTAAAGCAAAAGCATCTAGCTATATAAAGTATGCTACAAAGAAAATCAGCACTTCAGGTTGGGTTGTCTATAAAAAAGCCAAAGAAATATAGCCCCTCCCCCACCCCCAAAAAGAGAGTCAGACTTTCCTTGTCCTTGGTGCTGGCTGCCTTGATCTGAAAGATGCTTAACCCAGCAGTGTCTGAAGGATTACTTCCAATCTGAAATAAGGCAGCAGTTGACAAATTTTCAGTCTTCTGGAAGAAAAGAACTCCACATCCCTAATGATGTGACAACGAGATTTCTTTCCATTGCAGAGGTTTTTATTTTGTTATTTAGTATAACCATGGCCAACAATATTGGACAATAAAGCAGAACAGCTTGATAGACGGTAATTGTTCATGATTCAATGATTTTTTAAAAAAACATATATTATTTTTCCTTAACAACAAAATAAGCCCTCGGCAGGCCGGCTAAAAGCACCTTGTAGACTAATCTGCATGTTAACTTGACATTGCAGTGGCCAATCATCTCCTACTGGCCTGAACAAGTGCATGGGACTCTCCCCACTTGTTCAAAAATCTGCATGGTCTGCATTGGGCAGCTTCTAAATTACTCCTGCTGTCTTTACAGCTGCTCTGTTCCAATGACCCCCAGAAGGTTGCAGGAATTGTTAGAAGAAATTTCTATTAATCAACCACAAACAGACTGTTACAATTTCACACTTTTTTTCCCATCATTTCACACATTTAATGAATTTGGGTGTCTGTTAAACTCAAAACATTTACAATCGGGCCAAAAAAAAAAAAAAAAAAGGAAAAATAAAACCTCAAAACAATAGACAGCAGCAAGGCAGCAAGCACTACTTCCAAAGCGTTCCTGAAACGAGCCCGATAAGGGAGAATGGCTGAAGGTGAATGTGGGTTATTACAAGCAGCAGATTGTTGGCTCTTTTAGGGCCTGATCCTGCTCCCATTTAAGTCAAGGGGAACTTTGATTTCCGCTGGAACAAGAGCAGATCCCTAGTTAGGTACTGACAAAAATCTTAAACTTCAGGCTTTAGGGCTTTAGGGCTCTACCCATAGAGGACTAGGAGACCTAATGTGGCAGGGGGCAGATTATCCCACATCTGCCTACTGTGGGGTCTTTTGCATCTTCCTCTGAAGCATCTAGTGCTGGCTACTATCAGAGACAGGATACTGGACTAGATGGACCTTGAGTGTGATCCAGTCTGACAATTCCTATGTTCCTAAAAACCTTTACACTTTACTGATGGTCTTTTTTTGAACAGACACAGCCATGGAATCCTTTCAAATCCAGTACCAGGCAAGAATCCAACTTCCTTTTGGATGTTCTTTTATTCATGCTAACTGAGTTGGCCTTACTACATGGGACTCCAGCAGGACTCCAAGCTTCCAGGAACAGAAGGAAAAATGGGCCTGGAGTTGCCTGCTCCTACCATTTCTGCTCCCAGATTGGGGACCAGGCAGTGCATTGTTACCTCCTCTGGTCTCACTGCCAGACAGAAAAAGAGGCCAGGCAGGTCGGTGAGCTGCCCTATCAAGTGTCTGCAGGATCCCCAGAAGTGCATGGTCCCATACAGTTGCATATAGTGCTCATGCTTAATGCTTGTCTTGATTCTATAGGTACAATTTACCTTGAGGTTGCTTTAAAAGGTGGCCTCACTCTTGCTTGGATGCTGCATCCATGTCAACAGGCTCCTTCTTTTCAGGGAAGACAGTAGGTTTCCAAGCTTGGGAGGAGACCCTCTTTAAAGATCACTGGAAGAGCTGTGAAGGCAGTATGTGCATTCAGCCCTTCTGGGGAGGGAGAGGAAGCACCTCATCTTGGTTGTGTGTGTTGCTCTCTGGCTAATGACCGGTGTGTCATTGACTGGGGTTCGGGGGAGCTCTTTCCAGCCCTCTTGAGATGTCCCCACTCATGTCACCTGACATGGCTCAAGGTTACAGTGGGGTTAATACTTCTGTCATGTGACTGCAGTCAGCATCCATTCTCTTCAGTGACTACCTTTGTGTCTTATTTTTCCTCCTGAAAATCAAATGCAAATAAAACCATGTCAGTGGAAAACATCAGCCAGAAACTAATTGAGTCTATTAATAAAACACATAAATAGAGACATCTAGGATGATGGGCAGGGTAAATAAGTAGAACCTCCTACAAATGAGATTATTTGGCCTCTTACTGGATTTACTGACTGTCAATAACTACAATCGCTGAACCTCGGTGGCTTTCTGAACACACGGCCACCTCTTGTTCTTAAGACAATTCCTTCTGCAACAGCTTGTTCAGGTTTTGAGGTTGTTCTGCTCTCTGGAATCTGTTTGCTGCTCTTCTTGTTTTTTGCATTGTCAGTGGCAGAGTAGGGATGTGTTATGCCTTATATCCAGACAAAGAGAGAAGTGCCATCAAATTGTGTCTAGGACCTTGCTTTGTTCAGCCAACAATGCTAAGAATAAATCCCTTGAATTTGCCAGGTTATTTTTTTTTTAATTAAATTCTTTGCTATTTATATTGACTTTTTTGCTAAACCGTATGATGTTGCATAGAAACGTCTTGATGTGATGTGTTTGGACTGATATAATAAAAAAGAATAGTTAATATGAGCCACATGTGAATTGTGAACTCATCTGGAATCACATGACAGACAAACTTCAATCTATAACGTGCTATTATACATTACTTGATGTGTTGTACAAGAGCTCATTTTAAAACATTAAGAAAGCAGTAGTCCACTAACAACAGGTAATCAATGCTTGACCAAGAGCAATCTGGGATCTCCTGGTTTCAGTGCTTCTTTTGCATTCTGTTTCCTGTATTTGTTGCAGGTTTCATACTTGTCTTTCATGGAAGCATTCATGCCTGGTCAGAATAGAATATGTCAGGCTCTCTTCTTTATACTTTTTAATTCCCAGAGAGGTATTGTAGATTTGGCATAGCACTTCCGATCTCATACTGTCTAATATTATGATATAATGTACTGTATACCAATTCCCGTCAAATGCAGCAATTCCATTGCTGTAGTCCCAATACGTTTTACTCTTGGAGATGGCCATCCATCTAGAATTACTCCCTTGAGTTTCTGTATGGTTGTGCCAGTTTGTTCTTCTCATTTGTGCTAAGGGGTGTCTATCTCTAATCAGACATACAGTGTAGCTTTATTGCATGGGCAAATCTAGTCACTAAGCCTGTCAAGTATCAGAGGGGTAGCTGTGTTAGTCTGAATCTGTAAAAAGCAACAGAGGGTCCTGTGGCACCTTTAAGACTAACAGAAGTATTGGGAGCATAAGCTTTCGTGGGTAAGAACCTCACTTCTTCAGATGCAAGTAATGGAAATTTCCAGAGGCAGGTATAAATCAGTATGGAGATAATGAGGTTAGTTCAATCAGGGAGGGTGAGGTGCTCTGCTGGCAGTTGAGGTGTGAACACCAAGGGAGGAGAAACTGCTTCTGTTGTTGGATAGCCATTCACAGTCTTTGTTTAATCCTGATCTGATGGTGTCAAATTTGCAAATGAACTGGAGCTCAGCAGTTTCTCTTTGGAGTCTGGTCCTGAAGTTTTTTTGCTGTAAGATGGCTACCTTTACATCTGCTATTGTGTGGCCAGGGAGGTTGAAGTGTTCTGCTACAGGTTTTTGTATATTTGCCATTCCAGATATCTGACTTGTGTCCATTTATCCTCTGGTTTTCAAGGGTTTTGAAATTTTTTGACTTTTAGATGAGAAAACTGAAAACAAAAATTGTTTTTGAAACCAAAAACCAACATGACTTTGGTTCAGAAAGGGAAACCTCTTTTTTTAGTTTGGGGATTTACAGTTTATTGGTTCCCTAACTCTTTCTAGTCCTTCCCCCGCCCTCCTTTTTTTCCCTTCCATTTTCAGTAGCAAAATGGGAAAAAGGGAGGAAAAGACATGGAAATGAAAAATGGGGAGGGAAGGGATGGAGAGAAAGGGAAGAAAACAAAAAGTGAAAGTTGGGGGAGCAGGGGTTGTATGTGAAAAAATTTTCAGAAAATGAAAAACAACTGAATTTTTTCACAAAACATTCCCTCTAGCTCCTAATAACATAGATCACAGTTACAAAAGGGTTACCCCCCACTCACATGTCAGGAGTCACTACCCACTGAATCACGTGGCTAATTAGGTATATTCTTATATTGGCATGCATCCCTGTAGTATCTGAGCAGTTGCTGTGACAAGAGAGGCATTATTCTGCTCTCACTTCCACCATTCACTGCTTTTACTATACTGGTGAAACTGAGAGCAGCATTTGGCCAACAGCTTATTGCCATGTGATGCTGAATTTCCACTTTATCCACAAATTCAGTTGGCTCCTATTAAAGGTTGGAAACAAGACTTTTTAAACTGTTTCTAGAGAATCTGAAGCTAGGAAGCAAAGAGCAATGGTTCTATTTGTCTCACTATTAAGGTTCCAAAGAGAAGAAGGGGAAAAAAGGGAAAAGCATAAAAAAAACTTGAGAGAAATACTGTGAATTGGTTTAAAAGAGGCTGGGCTCCTTGCAATGTGCATTAGGTGCATATAATGCAATTCAGTAAATTCAGCTTAAGAGGGTACAGAGGATGGAGAAGGCTGCTTCTTTTGAAGAAAAGTCTATCAGGCCAGAAATACAGGAGAAAAGCACAGCTTCTTTCAGCTGTCCCCTTTTGTGTGCTTTCCCATACGAAACTATGTTACCGCTGCTGCTCTGCACTTTGTTATTATGACAGGCAAAAATGAATTTCTAATGAGCTATCTGTACCAGCTGCAAGCACCTGGTGGATCTCCATGGTCCACAAGTGCTGCCAGCCGCAAGCTTCGAAGTGCTAACCAGCCGCGGGGAGGAAGGCCAATTGTCAAAGCTCATTTCCTGGGATAAGCTCTTTTTTGTTCTGAATCAAACAGATTGAAACACCCCACTTTCCTATCTGGGACATGTATTTCGTTCAGAGGGAAGAACCCCAGGGTCACATGGGGCTCAGGAAACCTTTGAAGCTTTTGCAGCAGGTTTTGATGCGTCATTAAATATTAGAATACTGTAAACAATAATTCACTTTTAAAAATAATAATGTACATTGCTAGAGCCCCTGTTATCCCTGTGATTCCAAAAGGATTTTGATATGCAGGAATCACTCCACTAAAATGCAGCTGCTTCACCAGCGAACATGGCAGCTATCAAACAGAGCATAGCAACACAACAGTTTTGGACAGGGAGCCAATGAGAATACTGTATCCAGCTGCAACTACAGGGGGACCTCAGGTAGGAAGTCACAGTGACTACCCAGAAGAAAGAGGCCAAGACATTGGTCTGCACACAGTTTTCATGCCACTATAACTACCGGTTTAGAAGTTGCTATAGTTAGAATGGTACATGCCCCTAGTGTGGACACAATTATACTCTTAAATTTAGGGGTATAAGCTATATTCCATATAAGCATCTTTATACTGGTATAACTGGGCCCACGATAGTACCATGTTAGTTATATTGGTTCTAAAGTTAGACTGGTACCAAAACTGTGTATAGACCATGCTGGAAGCCAACACTACTTTTAAAGGGGTTATATCATTGTGATACTAGATGGCCATTAGTTGATCTTTTTCTTATCAGGATGAGAGACAATGGGAAAGGAGATGGTTGTGTGTAAACATAAACCTTTCTGCTGGTAGAAAATTACCCTTGCTTGTGTTGTCTCACTCCCTTTCTTTTCTCTCGACTTCTTCCTGCCCACTTCTTCACTGCCACCAGCTATGAATCCCCTCCAGTGACACCCATTGCCTGTCCACAAAGTCCAGTCTGGTAAGACTCTTGGTAAAAATCATTTCTTTTTTGAGCTGAATTTGGATACACAGGGACTTACCCCCAGGAAAGGGGGAAGTATATCTCAATTTTTAAAAGAGTTTGGAGATTTTTAAAAGTAGCCTCTGTATTTCCATGCCCAAAGATAATTTTAAAATGTTTTTAAAAAGTGACTGGTGACTGGTTAAACAACAGTTTTCAGGTTTGCCCAGTATTTATTGCAGTGTATTCTATGCATCGGTTAAGCACCTACAGTACAGCAGCTGATGTTATGAAGTCTGAGCTGCAATATACGTGTATCAGAACAAAAAAATACAATAGTGAGACTTAACACTGTCTGGGTTCCCTTCAATATCTCTGCTCTCTTAAATCTCTCAAAGGTTTACAGCTTTTCATTGCTCCAACACTGGAGTGCTTCTGCATAAGCACACACTCACCCCCTCTCCTACCTCTCACCCTGATGGACAGGAATGAGTGAGTGATTGCTGGTAGTATCCCTGCAGGTGGTGATGACATTGATGGAGAGTGATGGATGACTGTGCCACAGCCCCACCCCACCCACTTAACCATGTGCATGACAGAAGGTCTTGCAGGCCAGGGCTGGCTATTCTAACAATGCCCCTGGTAGGCATTTAGATGTGTAAAAACAATGCATTTGGATCCAGCAGTGATTGTGCTACAAATTTGGGGCCATTTAATGAGTTGCTAATGTGAAAATAATTTTCTTTTCTGACTTTAGAATTGCAGGAAAAAAGACAGATGGAGAGAAGCCATAGAACTGATAATGGCTTTGCCAAGGAGTTAAAAGCAGCTCTTCAGGAAATGTAAAAAAGGGAGACCAGTCCCTGTCAGAAGTTGACAGAAGTCAACTGACATTTTCTCGCTTCTTTTTCCTTCTCGCCTCTCTCTCATAGCCGTGCCTGCCAGAGCAGGGCTTCACATTTCCAGGTAATTGGGATTGCAAAAGTGAGTGGCATGTTTCAAGTTGAAATGCCTGCTTGGAATGGGAGGAGAAAGGATTACTGGCATGCCAATTGATTTCTAATCCAGACACATGAGGAAGTACCCAGTGATTGATCACTTGATCTAGATGTCAAAAGAGAGAGAGAGAAAGAGTGTGGTTTACTAAGGAAACAATGTTAATGCTAGCAAGGAATCTATTTTTTTTTCAAATGCAGAATACAGTTAAGCAGGAATGCTAGTGTGTAAAGGGGAAGTGTTAGATCCAACAATCCTCCACATTTAGATATTATAAAGCTAAACTTTTGCAAAAACTATGACCAATAAAAATGTTTCCACACACACACAAAAAACAAACCAATTCCAGGTTTTTAATAGATAAGCATTCCCTCTGCAGTCTAAATGCACAGGAACCAGGCAGAAAAATGACTCTCTTGCTTTCATTATTGAAGATAAAGGAAAGGAAAAAGTTAAACAAACTATATGTAAATAGAATTTATTAATTCACTTCATTTTAATTATCTTAAGTGTAGTCAACAACAAAGGTAAAACCATTCAATTTTCCCTAAATGTTAGCTCCTCAGCTGATCTAAAGCAGCATGACTTTTGCTCCATTATATGTAACATAACCGTGTTTCTTTAAGCAATGAGGATGACAGGGGAAAATCTGTTCTGTCTTTAATTCCTTTTAAAATCAAGGAGCAATATTTCCAAAAGTGACTAGTGATCTGGGGGCTCAACTGGACATTAGTTCTTTAGTAAATCTGACTCTTTACCTCTTTATTTGCAGTCATTTTCAGAGGGCAGATGCTCAGCTCTTTCTAAAAATCAAGCCCCTTTCCAGTGTCTCAAGTTGGGCACTCCAAAACAGAAGCACCCAATCACTAATCAGTTCTGAGACTCTTGGCTAAGCCTGTTTAGGCCTGGGCATTGTATGCCCAAAGGAATTAAGCATTGAAATGAAGCTCAGAAAATTGGATGAGAATTGATATTTGGAGTGTGCCCATAAAAGCTGTTTTATAAGCTAAGTGCTTAACCTTCTAAAGCCCTGTTTTTTGTGTGGAACGGCCAACAAAGATAATATTGAGGTCTATGGGGGCTCCTACTGAAAATAAGGTTGCGAGAATGTGGGAAATAACTACTTTTGTCATGATTATCATTTATTTATTCAGCGCCAATGAAGGTGGTCCATGCAACACGCTCTCTGTGGCTCACTCCATGAAAAAGTTTGAGAACTCCTGTACTCTGTCATTTACAGAACAACTAAAATTCCCAGCCCCTGCCCTACAGACTAGATCAGCGGTCTCTACAATACAATATTTTGCCCCCAGTACTGGCCTAGTCCCACTTCATGGGAAGATGAACATTTTAAAACATAAGCCAGAAGGTATTTGACCAATTTTACAAGCTGTAAATGGAGAGGAATTATTCTTTCTTGATCCCTGCAGTGACCAGCTGATGCCCCAAAGCATGAGATTTGGTTACCTTCTGTGAGAACATATAACTGGACATATTTATGAGCGCAATTGTATGACAGCATTGCTTATGATGGTGGTGGTGGGGGAATGACTCAACAGCCCTGGGGTTCACTACCTTTTGATGTCTTGAGCAGGGCCACCGAGAGCGTGTTCGAGCCCTAGTGAAAAAAAATTTTCGAGTCCCCCCAGCAAGGGCGGACCGGCTAAATGGGGCCGACGAGGGGGGGGAGAAAGCCGAGGAAGCCGGGCCCTGGGCCCCTTCCGGACCACCGGGCCCTGGTAATTTGTACCGGCTTCCCCCCCCCGTCGGCCCTGGTCTTGAGTTCCGAAAGCTCATGCTTCATGGTTTCAGCCTGCCACCAGCGGGATTTCCCTTCTGCACCCAGTATATTCTGGAAGGGTTTTTAATCTCCTTCCTCTGAAGCATCAGGAATGGCCACAGTTGGAGATTGGACATTCGATGGGATGGGCCAGGGCTCTGAGGTGGCACCGAGCATTCTCTCTCTTTCAGGTGCTTGTCTGGCTGGTATTTGGTGAGATGCTCAGGGTCTAACTTATTGCCATATATGGGGTGAAGAAAGAGTTTTCCCCTAGGTCAGATTGTCAGGAACCTTGGGGTTTTTTTTGCCTTTCTGTTCAGCATGTGGGTATGGGTCACTTGCCAGGATTATCTGGATATATCTCATTTAATCATTTCCCTGGCTTGCGGAGGCCTAGAGCATTAGTTCACCTTGGTACCTCTTTTTCTGAGCCTGTGGCAGATCATAGTCCTGTGATATTTTGGTTGCTGGGTTCAGTGTGTGAGTGCGGGGGCATGTGCTATACAGGAAGTCTGACTAGATGATTTAGTGATCCCTATTGGCCCTAAATTCTATGGCTAGGACTCTTTGACTAACTGCAAATGTTATCATTGATCACAAACTTATTCATCCCCTTTTAAACACAAGCATCAGTATTTACTTCGGACCTCCTGCAGCAGTGAATTCCACTGGTTCTATGCCTGCCTCTGCCTGAAGGTGACAACATGATTCCACCACTCACCTTTCCCCACTCCACAAATAGATCACCTAATCAGACTTTAAGCCCAGGCAGAGAAATCATGCTGACTGTCATTTGTTCCTGTCTACACTCTCAGTGAAACCATGGCTGGGCACTGGGTCAGCTGCACACATTGCTGACCTCCCCCCCCTTATCACCAATGAATAGGGCTTTTGGTGTACATGGAGCTTAAGATAAGCTAGCAAGCTTAATAAAAAACAATTACAGAGAAAGCCAAAGGAGAGCTAGATCATGGCTGGCCCTTACATGGATGCTCAGGACTGGGGCAGGAGTAAGGAGCCTCCTTCAATCCCTAAACAAATTTTCAGTCCTTGCACTCAGGTAGCATAGGAAGCATGCTTTTGAGAAGCAACCATAGGGAACGTGGTCTGCCCTACTCCTTTCCACTCACTGCACCAGCCAATGAAGCTGCATATTAGGACATATTAATGACTTGCTGATCTGTCACATGATGTGTTTTCAACGAGCCATGAGCTAGGGTCTCTCTCTTGGATATAACAATACAAACGACTTCATTCTAGTTTCATAAGAGCCATGAAAATGTTTTCTCTCTCATTCTCTCCTAAGCTGGGACCATGGCAGCAACAATCAGACACACTAACGTGGGGCGGATATTCTCCACCAGCCACCCTGCTTTATTGAAATGTGACAGAACGGTGCTCCTGTTTTCTGGGAGCCTTTAGTAGCTAATCTCCAGAGAGTAAACGTCTACAAAGCGATAACATCTGGTGCCCATTATTTCACCAGCTCTGTTGTGATTAGTCCATATGATAAGTCTGGCCAATTGCTATTGGTATGGGATTGCTACACTCCCCCCACCAGCCTACTTGAGCTGTCACTTCTGGTTTGTGGCCCCTGCTAATTTGCCACTGCAATTTCCAATATTTGCTAGAATCCCACAAGGAAATCTCCCTGCCTTTCAGGAGCAATAGACTGTATGGCTTCAGACAGAAGGCTAGCACTGGTAATAAAAGGGAAGGTTTATCAATTAACTCAAACAGTTCTATGGAAGCAGTAGCAGGACCCCTCCCCATTTTAATTATGCATGACTCATGAAATGCTCTGGTAAAACTTTTGCTCAGGCAAGCGTTCAGTGAGGGGCTGGGGGGCGGAATCACTGAGTCTTTAACAAGTTGGAAAAGGGGGTCAAAAATCTTTTGTCATACTAAAAAAATCCTCATTTCCCGAAGGCTTGTTCAGTTTCATGCTAGTCAGGTTGATAGCTGGAGTGCAGCCAACTGGCAGAATGGCTAGTCATCTGAGATGCACAAAGGGGAGTTATGTCCTTAAAATGGGCAGTTCCACGTCATTCACCCCGCCCCCTCAGCCCCAGTTATATTTTTCCCTTTTTCATTAATGCAAAATCAGAAAAAAAATCAAAGTGTAAAACTAATACAAAAATTGAATTAATTGTAACATGATCATTGCAACTTTCAGCAAATTTATCAGTCGTGTGGCACTTTGCATCTTAAAATTGCTTTACAAACATTAACTAATTAATCTTCACAGTCCCCCATGTGAGGTATATTAGGTAAGTACTAATACCCCTGTATTACTTACAACTGGGGGAACTTAAGCAGAGTTAAATGACTCTTCCAAGATTACAAAGGGAGTAAGTGTCAGAGTTAGAATTTAAAAACATGCATTTCTGGCTCCCAGGCCTGAGCACAGATGGCTAGTCTAGTACTATACCTAAAAGATTTCAGCAGATTTTTTACAATTCAGAAGCTCATTGAGAAGATATAAAAGAAAGAACCTACCCAGAGTAAGTTATCTGAAATGAAAGTCAATATGATTCACAAATATATTAGGATCACAATTTTACAAATACACCAGATAGAATCAAATAATTCCTATTATTTTCTACCCCGTAGTTCATTTTTCTGTAAATGCTGTATTGGAAAATTTCCCCACAGTTCTGCATAACACATACA
The DNA here is from genome assembly GCF_027887155.1 of Malaclemys terrapin pileata. NCBI lineage: Eukaryota > Metazoa > Chordata > Testudines > Emydidae > Malaclemys > Malaclemys terrapin. Next base: position 105,397,371 of record NC_071507.1, on the reverse strand, counting down.
TATCAGCGCAGTCTATACATGACATTATATACGTCATCCACAACAAACTTGCTGGAGCATAGCCCAAGCAGAGCTCTGCAAGTGAATTCAGCTGAGGCGTTAACTACAGAACTGTGTGTTTCCTCCACAATTTTAGTATGGGTACAATATATTTCACTTTTCTAATATTCAGGTTTTCTGGGTCTTTTCCATTTTTATGTTAAATTGTAAACTTTTAAATATCATCCACTGTTGAGAGGTAAGCGACATCAGTCTAACATTAAACCACCACAACACACAGTGTTGCCACTGAGATGGGATCGCTGATTTATTCTCTGCTGCAGTCCAATAGGAGTGAGCAAGTATGTATGTGCTAAAATTAAAGGAAAAGGAACTCATCTGGGGCTGCAAAGAGAAGTGGAGCTGATTGGGAGATATAAATTCTCCAAGCTTCTCACTTTACAAAACAATATCAACCCTGCACATTCACATCAATGGAGCTATGTTAATTTATACCATCCAAGGAGCTGGTCCATTCTATACAGTGCCTTTCATTCAAGGATATCAAAGGATTTTACATTAATTAAGCTTGACAAGACCCCTTTGAGGTAGGAAGAGTAGGTATTATTACCATTCCATTTTACAGATGGGGAAATTGTGGAGGATTTAAGTGAAGTGCCCCAGGTCACTTGGAGAGTCAGTATTAGAACCTCAGTCTTTTGACCCTCTGCCATGTGCACCAGCCCTTAGACTATGCCGACTAAGGAGCACTAGGCAGACTGAGTAGGTGGGTGCTGCATGCATGTATGCACACACATGCACACGCACACACAAAACAGTTCTTATAATAAAGTTAGTTACTAATTAAAAGAGAGTCCTGAATGGGTTCAGTGGACTTCAATCTTAAAACACCATTTCCAATGGCAGTTAACCTCAGCTTCTCATGAATTTACTCCATTAAAAATAAATGTCTTCGCTTTGTGAATAGGGTTTATTTCTAAAAAAGGATTTTTTATTTTTATGGGGGGAGGGACACACTATCCCAGCCCCAACTCTCAGCAGAACTCCAGTAGCTCCACTTGGTTGGTCCTAGATCTTCAGGAGGTCAGATCCTCTCCATTGATACTACTGGACCATTATGTGCATAGCAGATCATTCTTCTGAATGGAACCAACGTGTCAGAATGGGGGAGTGATTCACAAAATCACTTCCCAAACCCTGCCCTTCTAGCAGGCCTATCTCTTTTAATGCAGTGTGACTCAGCACAGACTAACATACAACATACAACGAACCCAAGTTCTAGTTCCTGCAGTTAAGACAATGTAATTGTTTAGATGATAACATATGCTAATGGAAGCTTTGTAGCTCCACATACTAATAGGATTCTTGCGGCTGGTGTAGAGCAACTGTAACATACTGTTGACTGGTTTTTTTTTCTCTTGGGTGTTGTTTTGTTGTCCACCCCTATCAGTAAAAAATTTTTGAGCACGCATCCCCTGCCGCGCTGGCTCTACCATTTTTGCCAAAGCAAAAAAAAAAAAAAGCCGCTCAGACTCCCGCCCGAACTGACGAAGCAAATTAAAAAAAAGCACTCCTCCTGCCGCGCACCCCCAAGGATCCTCTTGCACACCCCGTGGGGTGTGTGCACCCTACTTTGGAGACCACTGGACTAGAAGACTGAACATGGAACAGGGAACCAGGAGCTTCTACATTGTCACTTGGCTGTGCAGTTCTCATCATGTGTAAAACAGGGAAAACAATTCTTATTTGCTTACCTCACCACCAGGCTGGGAGAATGACTTGGTGTTCTGATAATGCTCCAAATAGTACAGCATTATTGCTAGTATAATAAATGGATTTAATTAATCTTGATTTTGTGTGCTGTGTCTGTCCTTCCCGGGGAAGGATGATTCTCTTGGGCTCCAGTGATAATTCTTTAGACCAGGGGTCTCAAACTCAATTTACCTTAGGGCCAGTGCCAGTCCTCAAATCCTCCCAGTGGGCCAATGTCACTCATGCCACCCAGAACCCGCCCCCAAAAACTCCACCCCCCACAAAACTCCACCCTCAACCTGTCTAAGGCTCTGGGATGGAGTTTGGGTGGGAGAGGAGGTCTGGGATAGAGGATTAGGGTGCAGGATCTGGGAGGAAATTTGGATGCAGAAGGGCTGAGGGATTGGGCTCTGGGAGGGAGTTTGGGTGGGGGAGGGGGTCTGGACTACAGGCTCTGGGATGGAGTTTGGGGGTTGGTGGTGTGTGGGGCGTGGGTGCAGGCTCTGTGAGGGAGTTTAGGGATGGGAAGGGGTATGTGGAGAAGGGGTGGGAGTGCAGGCTCTGGGAGGGGGTTGGGGGTGTGGTGCTTACCTGGGGCTCCAAGGCGGGGTGGGGCGGGGGGCCTCTGTGTGCTTCTGCCCCCAGGCACCACCCCCACAGCATCCCATTGGCTGCAGGGGCGCTTGGGGTGGGGCCAGCGCGCAGAGGCACAGCCTCGCCATGCCCCTGGGCCACAGGGAGAGGCCAGCAGCCACTGGAGCCGCTCAGCTCCGCTGCGCTGCCGGAGCCCCTGAGGGGGGAGCGCCTGGGGGCGGCAGGTGGGGCCAAGGGAGAGACCCAGCCCCAAAACTGCTGGAGCCTCACGGGCCACATTGGGGAGGCTCGTGGGCCACAGATGGCCCGTGGTCTGGGAGTTTGAGACCCCTGCTTTAGACTTCCTCAATAACGCTTCTTTTAAACGCACAGAAAATCAGCTTTGTCCCTTTAAGGAGTCAGGGACCAAGTGCCTGTAAAAGGTCCATTTTACCATTTCACTGCAGTTTGGGCAGCCCTCACCTACTCAGAGCTCAGCTGCACCAGGCTAATTTCCATAAGCATCATGTGGTGTTACAGAAACCACATTTTGCCAAGCTGTCAACTGTACCGCCTTCTCTTTGCTAAACAGACTCCCATTAAAACTGTCTGCACAATTTGTCAGTTAAATGAGGTACAAGAGGGACGCTCTATTTGCCCCTAATTAGCTGTGCAGACTACCTTTGTCTGTTTGATTAAGTATTCACATTATCAATTTTGTTTAATCTGATTCATTTCACACACCTCCCTTGGGACTCAGCCCATACGGTTAACTAATCTCTGATATCATCTCTTATATCAGGCTGCAATGATCTCCCACGGAACACATTCTATCCACATCTACAGCCATCGCCAGAATCTTCAGAGAGGAGGGTGTTTCATGATGAACAAAAATTAAATGGCCTGATTGGAAGTGAGCATTGACATGTTTAACCCAAGTCATAAAGAAGCACATGCAGCCCCAGTGCTATTTCCAGTCATTCTTTTAATCTTTTCCTCCAAGCAGCTGCACCCAAACAGAAAGTGTGTGAGTTCAGTAGTATCATGGTAGCTCTGTCTTCTTATGGCCACTACTCTAAATGGCTGCCTATCACTTGATCCCTTACAGGATTGAGCAAACCACGGATTTCAGTTGAAAACAATGGTCAATGTCCAGTGTACGAGACTCTCTGGTGAGGGAAGAGAGAAAGGAGTTCTTCAAAGAACTTTTATGTGAAGTCAAAGAGGCTTTGAGTGATGGTGGCTTCCAGACAACACTTCATATTTCAGAATGGGCTGGGTACTCCTGATGAGAACTCGAGAGGGAAGCCCCAAAGCTGCACTGGGTTTACTTGAGGCCCTCATTGAGGAAAGGCAGGAAGGATGGAACTGAAGGCAAACAATTAGAAACATTCAAAACCAGAGATTATTTTTATCTGTGTCATATGCATCAGTGCACCACAAGTGCTTATGTCTCTGTAGGTGTGGATGTTTGTGTACACACATATATATGCAAAATATAAAACATTCACACCAAACTTACAAAAATCTCAAAATGTGAGGTTTTAGTATTTTGCTATGAATTCATGAAACTGGTCTGCATTAATGAAAAAACTGCACATTTTAACTCAAAAATAGGAACATTTTTGAAAGGAAATGGACCCTTTGCTATGCTAAAGTGGTTACACTTTTGATGAAAATAAAACTTGGAGAATTTCAAAATTCAGAGTTTCATCTGGACAGAGATCAATTTTTGCACTGAGTCACCACAAGAAAAGAATTGAAATTTTGGTTATTTCAATGCAGGACAGTTTATTTTGTGATAATTTTGCAAGAAGTGACTTTTTAAAAGGTACAGAATGCAATTGTAAATTGATTTTGTGAAAATTTGCAAAATATATTTATATCATTTCCCCACACTGCTAATACCACACCTCCACAACCATCCTATGCACATGAAGAAGCAAAATATCATAATCATTCAAAATTCTGTTATACTTTTTTCACTGGGCCCTATTCTCCCTATGCAGGATACGAGTAACTTCCAGGGCCAGTGCAAATTAAGGGCTAGATTGTGACTTGGACTACATGCCTGTGCAAGTTTGTAAGGAATTCCCATATGCCTCACTTGGGGTACCCAGACCATGGGTCCAAGTACAAAGGAGTAAGTAGGGCTATTTAGAATCATAGAATGGGAGAGTTGGAAGGGACCTCAGGAGGTCATCTAGTCCAACCCCCTGCTCCAATCCCCAGACAGATTTTTGCCCCAAATCCCTAAATGATTGAACTCAAGGATTGAACTCACAACTCCGGGTTTAGCAAACCACTGAGTGATTCCTCCCCCCTATTTGCCTGCTTATGCCCTCCTGGAAGCAAGTGGACTGTGAGGAGCAGTGAACGGGCAGAGATTGGGCAAAGTCTTGACTCCATCTCCTCTTTCTCCTGGGCCAATGTAGCTGATCCTATGCAGGATGGGTAGTAATTTGCTGCTGGCTTAGGCCAGCAGTACATTATCCCTTCCCAGGAGCAAAGGGGAAGTGGGGAGGCATTGTGATTCAGAGGGATGTCTCTGAGGCTCACTCTTTCCTGCTAGTCCTGGGATAAGGCAGTTTACCAAACCTTGCTCAGGTTAATGTTGCCATCTAGCCCAATATAAACTTTCATCCCAATCCAATCCAACTTTCTTTGCAGGGTTTTTGAACATGGAGCTCCCATTGAAGTTAGAACGAAGTGCATGCGCAGAAGGATTGCAACTGGGCACTTGGATGGAAAACAGAGCAACAGTGCTGGATGGTCACAAATTACAATAAGATCATAGCAAGTGTTTCTTTCATACTAGTCATAACCAAAATAGGCATAGATAGGAGGTTTTCAAAAAGCCTACAATTTAGAAACCACAAGAAGAAGCAGACAGGCTCTGAGCCTGCTCACTACAAAGCTCTGATCAATTGTTGTATTAAGGCTTTTATAACAGTGGTACTCTTTCATGATTAAAAAAACGACCACTTTAATGACCATCCTTCCCAGTCTACTACACTGAAATATGAAGACACAATAGGCTGTGGATTGATCCAGACTTAGGTGAATCCCAAAATATCTAGCAGTGAAATGAAGGCTAATAATTCAAGGTATCGATGTATGTATTTGGATTTTTATGAACTACTACTGGCGGACGTGTTGTGGTCGGTGCTGTCTTAACAACAGCTGAAGGCCGACTGATCCAGGTGATCTGGGTGACTATAAAAGAGCTCCCATCCAGTGCTTAGGGTGCTCTTGATGATCTTTCCAGGAGGGGTGGACAATCTCACAGAGAGAACTCTAGCCAAATCTTCACTCGTGGAAGCAGAGGGTTTGATCTAACCTTATGTCTCATGTATTTTTTCCTTTCCTTCATGTCACTTTTTCCTTTCCTTCTCAGTGTATCTTTTCTTCCATCTTTTTCTGTGTTTTCCTTAGCCTACACTTTTCTATTGTTCAAAGATTCTTCCCATGCCATTCCATTTCTACTCAAGGCTCCTGTCCTGAAATCAACTTAGCACAGATAGAGCTGTAGAGAGTTCTTCTTCTGACTCATTTCTCTTCATGCCAATTTCTTGCCCAGTACCTTCTAGATAATCTGCTCAAAAACAGACTTTATGGAAAACTCCAAAACAATTCACTTTACACTAGCTGGAGAAAAAGCAATTCTGCACCACTTTGACCAACAGTGACAATATTTTTCCACAGAGTGCTATATGCATTGCCATATTATCTTCTGTATCCTTGAAGATCATCCATGATACTTGCTTTGATCGAACATTGTGCAAGGAGCAATGGTCTCAAGTTGCAGTGGGGCAGGTCTAGGTTGGATATTAGGAAAAACTATTTCACTAGGAGTGTGGTGAAGCACTGGAATGGGTTACCTAGGGTGGTGGTGGAATCTTCATCCTTTGAGGTTTTTAAGGCTAACTTGACAAAGCCTTGGTTGGGATGATTTAGTTGGGATTGGTCCTGCTTTGAGCACGTGGTTGGACTAGATGACCTCCTGAAGTCTCTTCCAACTCTAATGTTCTATGATTTTATGATTGTACTAAAAGCAAAAAGTGTTATTTTCACTCTCAGGGACCAAAATGATTAAGAACAAAACCTCAAATTTGCCCCAGGAGGGTGGCCTTTCAAATCAATGTTCCTGAAGGATCTTATATTTACTGTACATTTTACAACAAATTTGACTTTTTACTGCATGGTTTTTTCCAGTCTGATAATGTTATAGCATCATCATCGTCATCATCATCATCATGCCTAGTTTGGATATTACTGCATTTGTAATGATTGGTGGGCATATTTTAAACAATGTAATATGCAAATCTTATATTTAACTTTCCATAACATTACAGTGTAAGAAGTTGCAAAATAGTATGGCTCAGAAAATTAAACTGCAGTTTATATAACAAAATATCTGAAAGAAGTTTATTTTAGTAACTCCAACTGCCTGTGCAGTAATGGTTTTCAGAATTTTTCACTTATAAACGCTTTGCAAAATCACTTTTGCTTTATTTATTCTAAACACCACAGAAATAGTTATTTCCCTGAAAACAAACTGTTTTATGGTGAGCACAAAGATTAACACCAAAATCAGACCTCATAAATTACTTGATTGTTCTTCCCAGCTCTAAACTTCAGTGAATTTACACATTTTGGGGTACTTAAATATAGAAAGAACATCTGGCTTTTGGTGCTAATAAAATGAGCGTTACGTTTTTTATTTGAAAGGAATGGAGACTGACAAAACCTTGTGTATATATTGTTCCAATTTCTACAGAGCTTAAAAAAAGGAAACATTTTGAGAGTGATAAGCAAAAAAATGCTGTGAAATGTAAACAAATACCCCAGTTCAGGAAAATGCCCTTATTTAGAATAGCACTTCAGTATATACTTAAAAGAAGTTCAGCACATGCTTAACTTGCACTGAACATTGATAGTATTAAGCATGTGTTTAAGTGCTTTCATGAATGGGACCAAAGGCAGGACTGGAGAAATGACCTGATTAAATGGAAGAACAGGAGTACTTGTGGCACCTTAGAGACTAACAAATTTATTAGAGCATAAGCTTTCGTGGACTACAGCCCACTTCTTCGGATGCATATAGAATGGAACATATATTGAGGAGATATATATACACACATACAGAGAGCATAAACAGGTGGGAGTTGTCTTACCAACTCTGAGAGGCCAATTAATTAAGAGAAAAAAAACTTTTGAAGCTAGCCCAGTACAGACAGTTTGATAAGAAGTGTGAGAATACTTACAAGGGGAGATAGATTCAATGTTTGTAATGGCTCAGCCATTCCCAGTCCTTATTCAAACCGGAGTTGATTGTGTCTAGTTTGCATATCAATTCTAGCTCAGCAGTCTCTCTTTGGAGTCTGTTTTTGAAGTTTTTCTGTTGTAATATAGCCACCCGCAGGTCTGTCACTGAATGACCAGACAGGTTAAAGTGTTCTCCCACTGGTTTTTGAGTATTTTGATTCCTGATGTCAGATTTGTGTCCATTAATTCTTTTGCGTAGAGACTGTCCGGTTTGGCCAATGTACATGGCAGAGGGGCATTGCTGGCACATGATGGCATATATCACATTGGTAGATGTGCAGGTGAACGAGCCCCTGATTAAATGGGTCACACTTCACTTTGTAATTAATATTTAATCTAATCAGCCCCCATATTTACATCAATAAATTGAGGAAATAACTATTTCTGTTATATTTTAGGATTTCCTGTGGCTCAGTAGCTTCTGTTATATCAAGTCATTAAGTATCAATACTTATGCTCATTGGCATTGACATCATTTTTTTATATCAATCTAATTATATGGAGTGTAATTAAAAGTGATACTGAATCTGAGAGAGAACGGTTTGATTCCCAGTTGTACCGGTCAGCTCAAGTATTACAATTTGATTCCCAGTTGTACCGGTCAGCTCAAGTATTACAATTCATTAGGAAAGAGTAGTATGTCAAGCAAAGGGAACTGCGGGATGATCAAATGTATCTGCAGAGGTAATTCAGTGCTGCTGGACTGGGAGGTAAGATATATTTTCTCTGTGTTTGGGCCAGTCAGGTTCCAAAAATAATGAAGTTTTAGTTCTAGTCAAGAAAATACCCGTTTTGTTGTTTTGTTTGCAATATTTCCTATTAATATAACACTTCACTTCAATTTTCCAAAGAACTAACACTTGATTGTATAGGAATTGTCTAGACATTTTATGAGTAATTAATTAATTTATTATTATTATTATTATTATTGTCTAGGAGCCCTAGTCACAGACCAGGACCCCATCGTGCTGGGCACTGTACAAACATAGAACAAAAAGACTGTCTCTGCCCCAAAGAGCTTACAATGTTTGTAACACATCCTTCTTCATAAAAGGAAGAGGCATGAGACTAAAAATGCACAGCACCATTACCCAGCATTTTAGAAGAGAGCTGAAGAACACTGTATCCCACTGAGAATGCAGGGGAAATTTCAATACGCAGAATAGGCCAGTATTTACACCTAGATATACACTGAGTACGCTCATTGAAATTGACAGCAGCTGTACGTGTGCCTATGAGAACAAAATTTGGCTGAATATAAATATCTGGGAAGCTAACACCCCCACACTTGCGAATGGCATTATGACGTCTTTAATTATGACAAATGGTCAAGCCCTCAGTTTTATGTCTCATCCAAAAGCTAGCACCCACTAACAGCACAGTTGCCCTTATCACTGGGTCGAACATCTGCTTCTTTTTCATCAGGTCCCTCTAAATGTCTTCTATCTTGCAACTATCATAATACTAATATAATATTAATATTTTAAAGAAGATATTATGAAGGCAAAAGTTGCCATCTCCTACCTGAGCAGTAGCTGTATTTCCACGTTAAAGTGATTTCCACATTGTGGAGGGGCAGTATCTTCACTGTAGTTAAACTGCAACTATCTTTCCATTATAAACTGGATTTCCAACATACACACCACTCTCTAACGTCCTTAGAAAATGTCCTCTCTGGCAAATTAGCTCAAGATCAAAAAGATTTTTTTCCTCAAAATTTGACATGAATTGTTCCATCTGATTCTGAAGTATGGGAGTTTGAAAAATTAGGTGTTTTGACCATTTGGCAAATTCTTATAATCATTTTCTGTTCTATTTCAAAAGAAGAGAGGCCTTGAAACTTCAGGTCTGGTTTGCTGTGAAGCTCTTGAATAGCACTATTGCCCAGAAATTGGCAATTTTTTTTTTTTTGGCAGGATTTTTTTCCCTGGTGACTTAGCCATAGCAGAATTCTCCATCAGCATGTTGCAATCTTCTAAGCTTTGTCAAAAGTCTGGAGGATCCACTGAGGTTACCAAGTGTCTGACAGGCTTGGCAAATTCGTCTAATTAACTTCAGGACCCCTTCAGAGCTTCTAAGCCCCATGAGGAGTCCAGCAGACATTTGGAGCCATGATGTGCAGCAGATCTCCTAAATCCCAGAGGGATTCCTTCTATTGATCTCCTTACCCCCACTATTGATCTCCTTGCCCCATGTAGGCACTCCTGCAGAGTTCATAAGCTCCAAAGAGTTTCTAACCCCAGAGAGTCTCCGGGAGGGCTCTGAGGCAGAACTGGTTGGGCTAATGGGCTTTAAGAAATCCACAAGTGTAGCTTGGAAAAAAATTGGGTGCAGTTCAAGCAAGCAGGAGACCAAGATATGCTAATTGACACAGCTGTCATCTAGGATGTAATCTAATTTACATACTTGGTGGTGAATAAATGCTTCTATATGGCAGAGCACCAGTATTTTTCCTTGACAACTTTATCAAAAGACTAATGAAATTCCCAGACAAAAGTTTGCTCAGCTTGATTTAAGGTTGTAACTACAGTAACTTAATGATGCTGTTTATAAACACTGGAAAGCCAAGAAATTGTACATTAAAAAGCTGCTTAAAAGAAAGGCTGTGAGAAAATAGGAAATACAGTGCAAAGGCTCCCCAAATGACAATTTCCCCATATTCCTAGCCACTCACCAGCCTAATTCATGAGACATCCTTACACCTGCTCATCATGCAACTTCATCATTGACAATATGAGCGATATCCCTTGACATATCCAGCTTCCTAAATGTATGAAACACCCACCAACCCTCTCCACCTTCACAATCACAAACTGTCCTACAGTTCACCCTCCACTGACAACACAGCAACACCAACATCCTGCATCTCACATTTCACTCACACACCAAAGGATGATTGAACCACCATGTCATCTTCCCAATATACTCAGGTTCCCTGACACCAATGAGTCCTTAGGCTGCCCAAGTACACAAGAATGTGATGTTCCCAGCCAATGAAGTTCAAGGCCAAATCATTAAAGTAGTACAAGACTTAAGATGTCAAGTAACTGAGACACTTGTCCTATACACAAATACCTGCCATGGTTGATGCATAGGGTGACAGGGATATGACGGAAGAGCTACACTTATTTGGCTTCCTTAATTCTCCATATTCATTCTTTCTAATGTTTGCTTTATTTACCTTGAATTGCAATTTTATCCATGGGTTAAGCTGGAAAAAAACCAGTGTGGTATTCTTCCAAGCTCCACCCACAAACCAAGCTCAGCCTAACCTAGTTGCTAAAATGAGATGCTCCCTCATTGTACTGGTGTTGAAAATATGACCATGCATGCTCTGCTGGTCTCCACAGATTTGGCTCGTTTTCATTGGGACTCAGATGGCCCCCCGCCCTGCCACCTCTGTTTCTTGGCTTTAGCTCCTTCTCACTTGGGAGAATAAAAAGTGGTGGTACTCTCCAACGTGCCAACCAATTGCAGCACTAAAATGATGTCACTTACAGTAGATTGTGCAGGTCTTCACCCAGGAGATATCACTTACAGTAGATTGTGTTCAGTCCACTCCACTGAGTGTTCTGGCCCCAATCCAGTAGGCTCCTTAAGCATGTTACGTGCTTAGCTTTAAACACAGGAGTTGTCCTACTCAAATCACACGCTTAAACGCGTTGCTAAGTCTAGGCCAGAGTGTTCAGCACCTAGCAGGCCCAGGCTCAATATGGTTTCCTTCTCTTTTCTTACATGATTTGATCAGCAGTAATATAATTAACAATGTTGACATTTGAATTATGATCATTGGGTGCCTGAGTTACCTATTTATGTAAATGAACAGAACAAAGTCAGGCAGACATCACTGCATCAGCTATGGCTGATCCACATTTTCAATATGCACATGGTTATCTTCACAACCATAAAGGGTAGAGATTGATTGATTGATATAACCATGTACCAGACTCCAACATAAGCCCTGATTTTAAATTAGCATTATTTCTTGTCTTTCCAATGTTTGGATTCTGTTTAACTTCAATATTCTTTAAAGTTTCTTTTTCACTTAAGTGATTGGTATGTGTTCACAGCCTTGACTCCAGCTAAACAAAGTTGTTGAGTTTCTGTTGCTGTTGAAGGGCTAAGGGCTGGGGGGTGGGGGGGAGGGAAAGGGCTTGTCAAGGAATTCCGTAAAGGGGGTTGAAAAATTTCCAGTAGAAGAGTTTTCCATCAGAAAAGCCTGATTTGATGAAATCAAAATATTTTATGGGAATGGATTGATTTAGTTGAAAATGAATTATTCAAATGTTTCCTTTCATTAAAGTCAAAACCTATTGTTTTGATCTGGACAAAGAGCTTTGTTTTGACTTTGACTTGATTAGATTTGATTACAATAATTTTGCATTTATACAGCAGCTTTGGTCCTGTATGCTGTAATATAATATAAAGTCAAAATGCAGTGGTTTGACCTTTATCGAAATATTTAATTTTGATTAGGTAATTTCAATATTTTCCTAAACTCGGGAACTTTGAAAAAGTGGGAGCACACGCGATACCCAAAGGAAAGAATTACTCAGCAGCAGCCCCGACCAGCTGAATATGAGTAAAGTGGAGTTGGCAGGCTCCAAAATGGAGTCCCAGCCACTTAGCCAGAAGGCTAATATATGAGGAAGGGACTGTGTGTGTCCAGTTAGCCCAGGCAGAAAATGAGAGCAGTTAAGTACTCAGAGCAGATACAATTTCTGGCTTTAAACAGAAATTGGTTTTCAGCCATACAAAAGTGGGACACCTTCAAATGATTGTTGTGAAAGGTATTTTGCACTAGTTTATGGACACATCTTTGAGAGTGCTGTAGAAATAAATAACTTGGGTTTGATACTGAGTGTATTTGAAGTGCTGGATATGTGCCAAACAGGGCCGGCTCCAGCGTTTTTGTCGCCCCAAGTGGCTTTACCGCCACTGCTTTATTCTTCGGCGGCAATTCGGCGGCAGGTCCTTCCCTCCGAGAGGGACTCGCCACCGAAGAGCCAGACCTGCCGCCCCTTTCCGTTGGCTGCCCCAAGCACCTGCTTCCTTTGCTGGTGCCTGGAGCCGGCCCTGGTGCCAAAGGGAAATGGTTATTGTTACAAACTGATATACAGGTTTCCCAATTGGTTTCATCTTGGGTGGTAGGGGACTGAAGTGCTCTATACCTGATCTACATTATCACCATCTTTCCTTTCTGTTCACTGCTATTAGTGCAGGGCTACAGCCACAGAGGACAAACTGTTGGCTGGCTGCCTTCTAGTTGTGCGCATGTCGCCAACAGCAAATATGACTGGTGCAATGGGACCTTTACCCACTCGCGGATTTTGGCTTCTACAGACAATGTCACTAAAAGTTATCTCATCTTGAACTACCTTAGGACAGAAAAAAACTAACGTAGCCTGGAAAAATGCAGTAAGCCTAACTGGTAAAATAGTTTTAGGCTGGTATAAACACTACTGCCGTAAAGGCTGCATTTCCTATTGGAGCTGTGCTACATCCATAGAACGAGAGCTCAAGAAATATCAGCTGGGCTGGCACAGTCCTTATTTCTTTCATATCCCCCTTGTCAACAGTTTGAAAGTGAGATGGCTAATTTTGTGCCTGACAAGAAAGGACGGATCATTTTCTCAGATGCTGCTATCAGCAGAGTCAGGGCTGGTACACTCTCTGAGGGAGTCCCCAAACTACAGGTTACTGGCAGGCAGACAAACACTCACTGACAGCCATTTGTGACCAACTATGAAACACCATCTGCTGTTGTTGGGGGGAAGGAACATATCCAGCAAGTGATACCACTGCGAGAAATGAGTCTCTGTGTTGACACACAGCAGTCTTTAGCTGGCCCTAAAGAATAAGACTATTTTGTTTTCCTAAATTTGTGAGTGTGAGGGAGAGACATATATGTTGATGTAGCTCCATAGGTGAAGCAGTCAGGCTCTGTTTATAACAGAGATAGAGAAGGGAAACATTTGATGCATTAGTATTATACATATGAACCAAATGCATCCATGAAGTGAACCCAGTGTGTATGGAAGAGCACACTAAGGGCTCTATTCTTGCTCTGCCACTGATTTGCTTGTGATCTTGGGCAAATCCAGGGCCGCCTGGGTGGGGGGGGGGGGGGCAAGTGGGGCAATTTGCCCCAGGCCCCGGGCCCCACAGGGGCCCCGTGAGCCCTGGCCCGGCGGTGGTCCGGGACTTCCACGGCATTTCAGCGGCGGGGGGCCCTTCAGTGCTGCCGAAGACGCGAAGTGACTGAAGGGCCCCCCGCCACCAAAATGCCACCAAAGACCCGGACCGCCGTCGGGTGAATACAAGCGCCGCAGCTCCCCCACTTTGCCCCAGGTCCCCTGAATCCTCTGGGCACCCTGGCCAAATCACATAACTTCAGTGTGACTCCATTTGTGAAATGGTAATCATAATTCTTGCTTATCTCACCGGGGTTTTGTGATGATTAATTAATGTTCATAAAACACTTTGAGATCCTTGAATGGAAGGTGCTGAATATTTTCATTGACGCTAACAAGCCTCTGCTGCAAATTGTTAAATACACAACCAAAGCTGGAAGATAATTTTCCTTCCACTGTGGAAAAATCTGACTTTTGAAGAAGGTCTCACTTTGCATATAAAAAAAAAAAAAAAGTGGGAGTATATGTACATTAACTTAACTGAGTGTAAAATGTTACAACTGGTGTAAATGTTGTCCAGAATCAAAAGCTACACCAGTTTAACCAAGTGGCATGCACACCATTTCAGTTCAAAAGTTTCAGGATGGATAAAGGGCCCCCAACCTGCTAAGAGGGAAAAGGAATCTTACTTGCTCATTAACACGCATTGCACGCAGCCAAAGGCATATGCCAACTCTTCCCTCTCTGGTCAGAAAAGTAGACTTTCATTTTGAGGAGTCTTAATAGTTCTGTGTCTCATGATTAAGTAATGAGAGCTGGCATCCAAAATGACTGAAATTCCGCTGATCTTGCATTAGCTTTGTAGGCCCTGGCGGACTATAAAGCACAATGTTTTCAAGCAAAATATGCAGGCAAAAAATAAAAAAAAATAAAATAAAATAAAATAAATACAGACCGTAGAATCTCAGTTTGCTTCCACAGCAGAGAAGTGTCAGGATTATAGTATTTGGCAAGAAGTCTGACTAAACTGTTGTTTTTGTGGTGGTTTTTTAAATGGTGAAAAAAGTCTGTATGGAGACTAACATTTGAGTTCCAAATTCTATCTGTATAGGTCAATGCATATCATATAAAACATATTGAGACAGTGCTCAATCCAAATTCCATTGAAGTCAATGGGTGTCTTTGCATTAACTTCATTGGGAGTTGGAGCAGGTACATAATCACCAAAGAGAAATGTATTTCCAAAAGCATGCGTATGTGGTTTGTGCCTCTTTAGAGGAGAACGGGAAAGGATCCATTTCCTTGTAGTTCAGTCTTCTTTACAGAAGTGGACTGCAGAAATCCTGCAAGCTCAAGTGAGCTGCAACAGAGATGAATCAAAAACTTTATAGAAATCTGTGTTAGTGGAGAAGCATGTCACATTACACCAGAGTGACCTGTGCATGGGAACAAAGCAAGTTAATGACGGGGGGAGAAAAAGGGAGGTGGGGGGAAGCCTTATGATTTAAATACGCTCTCACTTATAGCTGTGCAATATGAAAACCAAATCTAAACATTTGTCTGTAGAATCAGGTGATGATTGGCCCTCTACTGTCTCAAGGGGGGCAGGAAAATGGTCTATGCACCTGCCACCTAATTCAGTTTAAAACCTGACACATTTTCCAAGAGTGGGCTGGCATAATGAAGTTCATTCAGGCTGTCAGTGGAGTCAATAACTTATCCCCCAACTGCTTTTGTTTCAGTGGCGGCAGTGCCTCTGATCAGGCTGAGGTACTTATCCAAGTAAAATTTATTTTCAATTGTAGGCCATAATACAACTGGCACAAGCCTGGCTTTGACAGAAGCTTTTGCTCAAGGCTAAACTATTGTTAAAGTTTGTGCCCATTGTCCAGGGTCTTTGATCTGTCAAAGCTGCTTAACAAGCTGGTTAAAAACTGTTTCAGATAACAGGTGTGTCCTTTGAGGACACTGAGACATTTTTCAACTTCTTTAAAAGACTAGTCCAGAAGCTGACTAAAATTTACATGCTGGTTGGTGGTGATATATGGAAAGCACTTTAAAGCAAGAAACGAGATTTAGTGTTTTATTTCCCTGAATTTCAGTGTGTGCCTCTCCTGAATCGAATTAGATGTAAAATCATTTATCTGCAGATTTTCAGAAATTTAGAGCAGCAGTGGAATATTCACCAGAGTTGCAAACTCTAGCAAGCAAGCTCTTTGTCGTTTCCGAGAGAGCTGCCATTCTTGGTGTGCGACAAGGGGAAGTCCTAGAGGAAAAGGTGTGACTCATATCAACATGCCAGCGGTCAAGTGAAAGTTTTACAAACACTGCATCCTAAGGCAGTTGCTGTGCTGTTATTTCAGTAGTTCAATTCCCTCTCTCTCATTCACCACCTTTGGCGTATATAAAGCAAGCCTGAAACTGAAATGCTGTCTGGGCCAAGGAGAGAGAAAGCCCTTTGTAAACATCGGAAGGCTGACTCCTCCGAACTGGGAAAACCCAACTCATCGTAGTAAATCCCAATCTTGCTCTGTATTCTGAATTTTTAAAAAATAGGTCTTGATTTTTAGCCTGATTGCTGAACAATCTACAGAATGTGGCACATATAAGATGTTTCCTTTTAAGGTGAGTGAAGAATGGCTCTTTGGTTTTGTTTTTTACTTGCTGTATTATTCCCCACTTCTTTGTACTATTCCCTACCTTCCCCATTGACTTATTGGATTTACCCAAAATCTGTGAGCAGAGCCAGCCTTCGCATTTTTGTGTATGGCTGCAAAACCGCAACCCCCCACCACCAATATAACCAACTCCTGTCCATGAGTACTTTACAGTGCAGAGGGCCAGCCAAAGGATTTGGGCAGGGGACTGGTGGGTGGGATGCTTGTTTAGGCTACACCCCTAATTCATTTTACATAAATTCTGTATGCATGTGAGCAGAGACAACCAGCCAGTTTCAGCTATTACTGAGCATGCTCAGTCCATGTGAGCTTGCTCAGTAAAGCCAAGCAGCAAATCTTGGGAGGGGCTCTTGCTCCCACTTGCTCCCCTGCCCCACCATGTGTCACCTGTGTGTGTGTGTGGGGGGGGGGGGAGTGGCAGGCTATTTAGATTTCTCCTTACCAGGTCTGTGCCTAGCTGCTCATGGAGCTCAGCAGCTTGTGTTGGGGTCTTGCAGAAAACCAACACTTTTACAAGTTTTGCAAGTCACAATTGTCCAAATAAGCTGGAACTCTGCAGCCTATTAGGCCTCCAGCCAGTGAGTATTTTATGTAAATCCTGCTGAATTTTAGTACACACAGACCATTTACAAACATTAAATACTTAGTTTTCACAAGCCAAATACACCGTCGGGGAGGCAAGTGTAATCAGTATCGCTGGCTGGAACATTTTTGACTAAATGAAATTTTTGTTGAAATGTACCGCTTTGTGAAAGCTGAAACATGTTGTGGAGACATGTCAGTTTTGATGAAGTTTTCATCAGGAAGGGGGTTTTTGGTCTAGGACTCTTGGATCAGAAGTGATCAGAGAGAAAGAGAGAGAGATTATATGAATTGAAAAGCTCAGGTGGTCTTCAGTCCGAAAACAGATCTTTCTACACAATTCTATTTCTCAAAACCATTTGGAAGGTTTTGTTTTCATACCCACACAGAACCAAAACAAAGTTCACAACCTTGAAAGTTGTCACTAAGTAGAATTGTCATCCACTGTACAGCTCTAATTATCAGCCTGAGTTTGCAGGACAGAAAGGTTGACTGAGGTCATAGATGGAGCTGGTGTCAGTGCTGGGATTAGAATTCCTTTGTCTATGTCCCATGTTTAGTCCACTAGACTGTGTTGCCTCACAGGCTATTCCTTATGGCCAGAGGTGACAGTGACTGCTTACAGCAGTCATCAGCGGCAGGCCAGCTGGCACCGCCCTCACAGCATAAACTAATTTGAGATCATTTCAACTAACTAAGGGTTCTTTGGCCATCATTTTTATGGACCTGAAAGGCCAGCCCTGGGAGACTGTAAGGGGGAATATGAATACAGTATAATCTTTAGGAAACATCAGTACAATTTCAACCTTAGTGACTAGTCTACATCAGTTTATATTTTGTCAACCCTATCTTCATAAGAGAAAGGGCTAGACACTTTCTTTAAAAAACAAAATCTGGGATTCTCCTTTATGTATTTAGCCCCACCCCCAACTCAGGGAGGACCGAGGCCATAGACCTCCTGGGCACCAAACGCGGACTCTGCTTGTGAGCACAATAAATTAAGATAACTTTGCTTGGAAAACTGAGCCTGCTTGCTAGGCATGTTTTCCCCCAACAACCCTATCTGCACAGAAATTCTGTCACTAGCTTGTTAAGTTCATGGCATCTGGGGAATAAAACAAGCCCTTTCTCAAAACGTAGAAGTTTCTGAGCATCTCTGTACCACATTCAGAGATGAAAGGGAAAAAAACAAGCTTTCTCCTACCACTCAGCAGTGCTCACCATTAGGGCCATTTGGACTGTTCAAGAATTACTTTGGTGTGCTTGATTGTCATCTGCAGAGCTATGCTTTTTGAGCAATTTGGTTTTATCATTCAAATGTTGCTAGAAAGGTGAGAGACAGAGGACAAATTCCTTTTCTAAGGACTCCATTCTGCTGTTAGCCTCTGAGCAAAACTCTCAGCGACTATGGGGATGTCTACAAAGCAGCTGGAAGCATGCTTCCCCATGTTGGTAGAGACACGCACTTGCTCCACTGGAGCTAGCATGCTAAAAATAGCAGCGTGGCTGCTGCCACAACATAGATGGTGACACTGGCTAGCTGCCCCAATATGGATCCTGCCTGTACCACTGCAGATACACTGCTGTTTTTAGGTGCTAGCTCAAGCAGAGTTAGCACGTGTCTGTCTACCTGAGCTGGGAGGCACCCTCCTAGCTGCTGTGTGGACATACCCTTACTGGGAGATTTTGAATGAAATCCTGGCCCCACTGAAGTCAATGGCAAACCAGTGGAGGGGGGATTTCACTCCTTGTGTAGGTCAGTGGCAGAATCTGCATCTGAGTAAGTGAAATGACCTGTTGTTGACAACATATATCAATAGTGGGTTCCCCACGTCTCCTTTAACTGGAGTTGAAAACAGTTTGGCTGTTAGGGCACAGGAGGCCATGTCATTTTGAACCCTAGGTAAGACAAGACCTGGAGGAGAACACTGCTCCCCGCCCTCCCCCCCAACAATGAGTCATTTTCCTAATGTAAACAATTACTACAGGAGTCTGATTTTAAAAGCTGATTATCCTTCAAAGTCTGCTGCCACCTTTGCAACTGATGTGACATCCTGGTAAAAAACCATTGCACAAACCTTACAACCATGGCAAAAAATAGAATAAGGGATTTACTTTTTAAAATAAACTACTTCAGGGGTTCCCAAATGGTAGGTTGTGACCCTGTAGAAATATCACAGTGGGGCTCCAGAACGGGGAGACACAACAATATACAATAAAAGTAAATTTCAAATTATTTAAAAAAAACCTGAAACACAGCATAAGCCCAGTGAAGATGTGTCTCCTTAAGGCCACCATATTATTGTAATCTGAGAAGCCCAGCTAATGGTTCAGTATAAAGTGCAAGATATGATGGAGGGATGTAACGATGTTTCCAATTAAGGCAACCTTATTGTTGTAATCTAACATGTCTAGCTAGTATAGACTAGAGCAGGATGTGAATGCATGCAGCAGGGTACTAGAGCCAGTGTTAATCATCAGGGCCAGCTCTAGGTTTTTTGCCGCCCCAAACAAAAAATTTTTTGGCTGCCCCCCACCCCAGCCCTGGGCTCTCACCGTCCCCCATCAGTGCCCTCCCCCACCCACACCCCCTGCCATCCCAGTCCTGGGTTCTCTCTTCCCATCCCCACTCGCACCCCCTGCCGCCCCAGTGCTGGGCTCTCCATCCCACCCCAACCCACCCGCACCCCCAGCCCTGGGCTTCCCCCCACCAGTGCTTACTCTGCCCGCTCCCCCCTCGCCTCCAGCTGGTCCGGCACTGGGAGGGTCAGGGTAAGCAGCGAGGCTCCCGGGTCACACCTCAGCCCAGGGTCCCTCCAGCCAGGGCTCCCGCCTCCAGGACCAGCCAGGACCCGGGAGGGCAGAGCTGGGGGACCGCCCCGGCAGGGGGATGAGGAGCCAGGGCAGGGTATCCCCAGAGGGAGTGGAGCCCCGGAGAGCAGGACGCGGGCGCCGCATAGCAGCGCCTGCCCACTATGGCCCCGCTGCTGCTGCTGCTTTGGCCACCCTGCCGCAGTCCCTGGGCGGCTTGGGCTGCTTTGCCGAGCCCCGGCTGTGGCGCTGGGGGGCAGCCACCCTGCGGCACCGGCAGGTGGCTTCGTGTGCCCTGTGGGGTGGCCCCCAGCCGAGTGTTCCCCACTCAGATCCTGCCCGGCCCAGCCATAAGGTACAGGTGCTGCTCCTACTGCGCGAACTTCAGTGGCCCCAGAGCGCCCCCCGCGCACGACGCGCTGCTGCTGCCAGGGCCGGCTCTAGGCTTTTGCTGCCCAAAGCAAAATAAATAAATATAAATAAAAATAAAAGGCCAGAATACTAGCCCTGAAAATGTGCTGCCGCAAGCACGTTCTTCGTTTGCTGGTGCCTAGAGCCAGCCCTGCTAAGCATAGAATCATAGAACTGGAAGGGACCTCGAGAGGTCATCTAGTCCAGTTCCCCGCACCCATGGCAGGACTAAGTATTATCTCTGGACCATCCCTGATATGTGTCTCTCTAACCTGCTCTTAAAAATCTCCAATGATGGAGATTCCACAACCTCCCTAAGCAATTTATTCCAATACTTAACCAACCTGACAATTAGGAAGTTTTCCTAATGTCTAACCTAAACCTCCCTTGCCGCAATTTAAGCTGATTGCTTCTTGTCCTATCCTCAGAGGTTAGCAAGAAAAATTTTTCTCCCTCCTCCTTATAACAACCTTTTATGTACTTGAAAACTGTTATAATGTCCCTTTTCAGTCTTCTCTTTTCCAGACTAAACAAACCCAATTTTTTCAGACTTCCCTCAGAAGTCCTTTTCTGGATCTTTAATCATTTTTTGTTGCTCTTTTCTGGCCTTTCTCCAATTTGTCCACATCTTTCCTGAAATGTAGCACCCAGAACTGGATACAATACTACAGTTGAGGCCTAGTCAGCATGGAGTAGAGCGGAAGAATTATTATTAATAATGAAACATTATTTAACCTGTGCCCCTGTGTTCTGAGATTTATCTTGTTCAAAACAATCCATGGCCCATTAACAACATTGTAATGTATGACACGAAGTTCAAGTAAGTACCCAGACCCACAGACCATTGAAAAAAAATATTTCACTAACTTCAAACCCCAGACATGATTACTATAGTTGCTATGGGCCAAAGGCACTGCTGAGCATCCAACAACCGTGTTGCCTATCGTTTGGTCTCTACTGGAGCTCGTTCCTAGCCAAGAGGATTCAGAAAGCTGGATTATCCATTAAAGGACAGTGGTAAGTTGCTTCAGTGACACATCATGAATTTAAAAGAGTATGCAGAAAAACGATGACAAATACATGGCATGTGGGTTCTAAATGGACTGACTCAAAATCACAGTGTGGAGTGTGTTCTGAACTGCTGCACAAGTATGCAGCCTTTCAAGTTGCTGAAAAATTTAGAATATCCATTGTTGGCAATTTTTAAATCAAGAGTAGATGTTTTCTAAAATAAATGTTCTAGATCAAACAAGAATTAATTCTGGGAAGGCCTAGGGCCTGTATTATGTAGGGCTGACTACATGATCACAGTGGTCCCTTCTGGCTTCATAATCTATGAAGGATAAACCTGAGGGGTTTTGTTCCAAGAAAATTTGAAGTCTTGAAAAATCAACAAGACTTTGCTCAAATTGGCTGTGTCAATAAAAACGCCTTTAGGGCATCTAAGTTGGCATCTCTGTGAATTGTACCACAGTGTACAGCTCATGTTGTCGCAGAAAATCTTATCCTTCTCTTCATGACAGATATGATTTCAGAAGTGATAGGGTCTGAAACAGCTATTCATGTGAAAAGACACCCTTCATGAAATGATGCTGTTTTGCGCTTCATTAGTGACATAGACAACTCAATAGCTTGAGGATCTTTGCCTAATTCCCATTAAAATCAATGGGACATACACCTTTGAAGATCTGAGCCACAGTCAGTGATCTTTCAAAGCTCAGGAAAAGTTCAGCTTTATGAACCAAGTAACGGCTCCGGTGCTGCACAGCGTCTAGTACTTGTAAGCTTTGTTTCTGATAGGTCTACTGAAGAAGACTTGCTATCTAGATGCACGTTGCTGACCTGTGTTGAATGAATTGGTGTCTTGGCTCTGTTCCTAGTGGGCATCACAAAAATCACCACCATGGTTGTGACTAATTTGCACTGTAGTTGACATTCTTAGTAGAGGGGTCTACAAGAGATCAAACATTGAATTGAAGTGTAGATTAGGAAGTCCTCCAGATATGTTTATCATGTAAATAAAAAATATATTATTAATTATTTTGAATGATCATTTCATTGCTCTCTTGGCTGGGAATCAGCATGGTTATATAGGTATTATAAAAGAGAAGTTCTATTATTCATTTATTATTTTAAGACACTCTTGTATCTCATTTAAGTTTTATAAAAATAAGCTTTTATAAAATCTAAGACCAATTAAAATGTTTCCATGATTTCTTAAATTGTATGTACTTTGTAGCAAATAAATGTTCACCTGCAGTTTGCATCCCAAACATTGTGAGGTAGTGCCTGTGGATGAGAATCAGAAAGTGATATTGAGTACAAACTGATAAAAAACAGGGAAAGTGACTATTTTATTGTCATTGTCCAAGATAAGAGAAATGTAACAAGTAAACAAAGAGTAAAAGTACATTATAATATTACAAATATATCTGTTTAAAAAACATAAATTGTCATTGTAACATAGGTGAGGACATTTATTATCTTAACATACTATTTTTAAATTGTGTCTACTCAAATGAATTGGATCTAAAAAACACATGATTACACTGGAAAGCCTCATGCACACAACATGCCTAGTGTCTACCACTGACACTGTACAAGGACCAGGCATGGCGAGTTCTGGCCCCAACAGACAACTGATTCTCAGTTCTAATCTTTAGTTCAGTTGTCAGGTGTTAAATTTACATTTGAGAGCATTGCAGGGATTCTGCCACTATAGATCTTGTAGGACTATGGGGAAGTTCTGGCCCCTTTGTGGAACTCTTCTTCTTCATGATGCATAACCAAATGTCCGTGCAATGATCATGAGACCGTATGCACTAATATGTAAATACTAGTAAACTACCCTCATCTATAAAAGTGGCTCCTCCAGATCAGGACTGAGAGGAAAATCGCACTGCTCTGGCTCCAGCTTGCTCTTAATTAGTAGCCTTAATTACCTGATTCTGATCTCAAATTACCTCTGACTTAAAAATGGAGTCACTTCTGATTACCCTGGTTAAAGTGTTATTAGATTTCACCAGACCCCTCCCATCCTCTAACTGTCAATCCTATGCATTTGACAAGCCCTAAATTCACTTTTTGAAATGTTTGATTTTTAATTCAGAAATATTTTTAGTATAAATGTGCCTGCCTGGAGTCCCCCAAAAGCCTTTCCCTTACCGCCAGAGTAGCAGAACCTGGTCCTCCGCTGCTTTGCACCTTGTGGAGTCATTTACCCTCAGGCACAATGGATGTAAAATAGAGCTGGCTGACAATATTCAAGATCTGAAATATCAATGACACTTTTTTTGTGGTAAAAAAAAACATGAAATGAGATTTTCATGAAAAATGTTGATCTGGTTTTCTTTATGTAAAATCCTACTCTTCTGATTAAGGAGCACACACTTCTCACCAGTGTAATTGAGTCGATAAGGTGCAAGACAGAGGAGAACTAGCCAAGATTGAGGTGAAGGAGGGAAGCCGACAAACTGGGCTGGAATGAACATCCTGCAGGGTCTTCTGTTCACTGTTCTGGCAAATTCAGTTCAATAGCTCTTCTTAGCATATGCGCTAGAGGAACAGTCTAGAGGAACGCTGTATTCTCCAAGCTACCTCTTGGTTAAACGAAACTCTCTAAGTATTAACTCCTATTGGTTATTATTTCTGAAATGCCCAGTTCTTGCCTGGCTTGAAGTCACCACTGTCCACTTACAACAATCGCAAGCAGCTTTCAGCTTAATCTGATGAAGGCAGGACAAGTTGGAATTACTTGGCAAGCATTTTAGAAATGATTTTCTTCCTCACACGTGGCGCCTAGAGGTTACTGGTGAAGTCACATTAACTCTCTCCTTCCCTCTATGTTAATATATTGTAGCGTATCTTGCCTAGTACCATATGCAGATGGGGAAATTTGGTTTCAGGTTCAAACAATGAAATTTGGTTTCAGGTTCAAACAACGTCCAACTGGCGCCAGTAACCTCTAGGCGCCAGTTGGACGTTTTAGGTGTGTGTGCCGTGCCGAGCGGCTTAATACACAAGAATCTGTGGTAAATGCTAACTTTGTTTTAATTCCTCTGCAATTGAGGCTGACAAGGGAATAAAAGGTTTAGAAATGGGCGCTAGAAGCAACCCGGCCCTTAAAAGTTCGTGACGGTGGAGAACACAAGGCAGAAACTTCTGTGATCTTCACGAGCAAAATAACTGCAGCTGGAAGGCCATCGGTGACTGTCACGGGTACAGCTTCACCCTGGGGGTTTGGGTGTTGAATCATTGGGTCCCTAGGGGGCTCCGAAGAGGGTGTTACTCATCAAGGATTCGTTTCAGAGGATTCGGATTGTTTCCCCTTCATTCCTACACTGAATTAGAACCAGATCCTCAACATCTGTAAATTGAAGTCAATGGAGCTAGGCAATTTACATCAGGAGAGGATCTGGCCCACTGAATATTCAAGCCGTCACTCCCTACTGCCGAAGATCAGTATTTAACAGCAGGCTATCTCAGCTCTGCTTTGGTGGGAAGCAATCCCTCCTCTGGCCAAACTTTGGAAGAAATAACTAGAATCAACGAGATTTGATATCTAAGGCGCTAGGTTTGGTGAGGTAGTCCAGTCGCCAACTGCAGCGCGTCAGCAGCTCAAGTCTAGGCGAGACCACGCGCCTGAGTCCATTTAAAAAGATAGTTCAAATTGAAAACGAGTTGCTCATTTGGTAATAACTGCTGGGAACGTGAATTGCCCCAGACCCATGTTAAACCTCCTGGCCAATCAAGCTCTAAGCTGAAGCAATGAAACTTAAGTACTGCTCCTATTTCTTCTTTTTCTGTCCATCTGCACATAACGCCCTCCCCTTTTTTGAGCAGAGGAAAAGGGGTCCTCGAAGGCAGCGGGGCCGGGGCTGCTTTGGTTTGTCATACTCACACCAGTGAAGGAGAAGAGGAAAATGAATGAAAAGCTAAGGAGTTAAATCAAGCACCGGGGAGCCCAAGGGGAAAAGGGAGGTTTTTGTGGTTTGTGGCAGACTGGGGAAGAAAAAAGCGAACATAACCAGGTAGCATCAAATGTTCTCGAGGTATTTAAAGCAGGGGTCCCCACAACAATTATTTTTGGTGGGCTTAGAATGTGGCCACTTGCTGGTGGCCACTTGACAATTTTTCCTAAAATACTTAGTTAACTTTAGGGAAAACAAATAAATATGCACCTGTATATGTCCAAATCATAGTAATTTATTTATGTCGGGGTTGTTGGGTTTTTTTTGGGGGGGGGGTTGTTTTTTTGCAGACTCTATAATAACAATAATGTACAGTTGTCTCTATTCTTTACTGGACCTAAACAGAGTAGAAACACAAATAGGGTGCTTTGCATGTTCTTGTCTTTTATTATTATTTATTTATTTATTTATTATTGTTTCTTTTGCTTTATTGGCTGCATTTTTAGACTTTCTAAGGAGTAAGTCTGCTTCTGTGAAAAGTGATACTTGTATGTTTGTTAATATCACTTTTCTCAGCAGCAAACTTGTTAGCTAGCTGAGAGGCAGTGAAAAGTGATATATACAAATATCACTGTTCATAGCAGACTTACTCAGCCCTGGCTAACTTGGATGGGGAGAAAGCAACAGAGGGTCCTGTGGCACCTTTAAGACTAACAGAAGTATTGGAGCATAAGCTTTCGCGGGTGAATGCCCACTTCATCAGAGGCTTGCGTCTGATGAAGTTGGCATTCGCCCACGAAAGCTTATGCTCCAATACATCTGTTAGTCTTAAAGGTGCCACAGGACCCTCTGTTGCTTTTTACAGATTCAGACTAACACGGCTACCCCTCTGATACTTGGATGGGGAGGTGGGTAGGGAGGCAGCAGGGACAACGAGGGTGGGGAGCTGGGGATGGAGTCCTGCAGCCAAGGGATGTAGCCCACCACTGAGTAGCCAAAGTCCGGAGCCCAAAGCCCTGCGGTCAGAGCCCCTGGCAGGAGCCCACTGCCAACCCTGCCGCCTGTCACACCAGGGCTGAAGCCAGAAGCCTGATCCCCACTGCTCCAGGAAGATGAGGAACTCACACCGGCTGTCTGCTCTTCTAGGGTTTGTGGCTCCAAAGGGGGCCAGGGCCCAACACCCACAGCCTGTCCTCCCCCGTCCCCCGCCAGATCACCGCCCATGAGGCTGTGGGGGCAAGAAAAGTCCCTGGTGGCCGCATTTGAGAAAATCTGGCTTAAAGGGTGATAGAGAGCAGCAACAGGTCTGACCTCCTGGAAGAGCACGGGGGGGTTTACGGGATTAGAATTGCTGCTGCTCTAATTTACATTATACTCTGCCCCAATCCACGTCTCTCTCCTCTCCAGCAGTCCCAGACCAGTTCTGCGTCATAGGGATCAAACTTTTCTCCCTGTGGGACTTGGGAGAATTGCCGAGAAAGGACCCGCAGAGTCCTGCCCCTCGCTATGAAGTTCTGACGGTCACCGTAAGCAAGGGGCTCATTGCATGGGGCAGCCCTCCAGGCTCTCGGCCCCAGGGGCCCACTTTCTCTAAGCGGCACCAGGCACTGGAGCGCCTCCATGCACAAAGCAGCCCGAGCTTTCCCGTGGGGTAGGACGGAGGCAGTTTCAGAACAGGACAAAGGTTATCGAGGCAGCATGTTGCCCCAGGAAAATTAAGGCAGAGATTCTGAACCCTTGAAATCAATAGCGAAATTCCCCCTGGCTTCGACTGGGGAGCGGGAATCTGTACCCTACAATCGGTGCCGCCCGCTGTTCCCGGCCACACCGTTTCCTTCAGTCGGTGGACAAATGCGAAGCACCTTAGTGGGGCTCTCCTCCGTGTTGCTTTTCGCGGTGTTACTGAAAGACTGTTTGCTGTCAGCAGAGGTGCGGGGCGCTGGCCGCGGGGACTGGACGCCCTCGAAGAAGAGATAGGGCGCTTAGACGTTGTCAGTTTATTTCCCATCCTTCCCATCAGTTGCTACAGCCTGCGAAAGAGCCACTCGTAGGGCCTTGCTGCTGGTGTGTTATTGACAAGGTGTTCAAAGGGCACATCGCAACGCACACGCTGGCCCCAACTCGCAGAATCCCCAAATTACAGCCCGGGGATTCGCGAAATGGGAAGGAAATGGGTTTCCCTTTTTCCAGCAACCCCCGGAAATTCATAATAATCCGTATTACGTTTTTGTGATCACCCCGCTAACACAACGGCCTGAGATTACAAAGGGACACCCGGTTGGACTCGATCTCTATTGCAGCGTGGCTCGATGTTATATTTACTTCTGCCTACTTATAAAATGAGCAAAGGTCACCTAGTAAATGGACTGATTTTCTAGAGGCGGCGACTGGGGTTTGCTCTAGGAGGAAAAGATTATCTGTGAAATGGGTGGACAGGGACGATTCACAAAGGTAGCTCAGATGTCAGCGGCTCCCTGTAACAGCAACTGTCAGGGGTCAGAGAGTTTCCCTTATCAGCTCAGAGAGAGACATACTTGATCATAGAATGTCAGGGTTGGAAGGGACCTCAGGAGGTCATCTAGTCCAACCCCCTGCTCAAAGCAGGAACAATCCCCAGACAGATTTTTGCCCCAGATCGCTAAATGGCCCCCTCAAGGATTAAATTTACAACCCTGGGTTTAGCAAGCTAATGCTCAAACCACTGAGCTATCCCTCCCCCCCAATCTGTGCTTTAAAAAAAAATCCAGCCCTTTAAACTTCATGTGGTAAAGAGTAGAGTTACTCCTCTTTGGAGAGATTATAGAGTCCCCTGGGCCAGGAGAAAGGCAGGGCGTAGGATCAGGGAGGTGGGAGCAGTACTGTCTGAAATCCAACGCTCTTTGCTGGACCGTAGGAAAAGTCTGATTAAATTAAAAACAAGCTTGACAACTTGGAGAGACCTTGAAGGAAAACCAAAGGAGCTGGCTAGAAAAAATATCTTTCAGCGTCCTCCAGCCTCCCAAACCAATGAATGAATTATTTGAAATAGTTCTCTGTTCATCTGATGAAATCCTGAATATGATCATTAACAGCAAGATAGATTTGTTGAATAAATGCATTTCCTCATTGGTTTAGACCTAGGGGGAAATATGCTCTCTAAATCCTGCCTTGGTAAATCTGCTGTGTATGGGGTTTGATATGCTGAAAAAATGTATTTGAATTGTGCAAGACTGGTTTCATTGTCACTCTCTCCTTTCCCTGCCTCTGCCTGTAAAACCACAACACAGCAGCTCTCTCTGTTGCGGTTTTCCCTCCCCACCACAACTGGATAAGAATTTACTGTGCCAACCCCCACGCTCAAATACAAAGCAGAAACCCTCCCTATCTGCTTTGATCCTAAACCCCCGCGGTAGGAAAACCTGAAATCCGCCCTTCGAGAAGCACTCTCTCTCCTCCTGGCTGGGACAGTGTGAACTTCGCCAGGGTCCCGGAGGCTGTGATGAGGGGTATCTACCGAGCACATATCAGGAGGTGAAATGTCTGGAAGAATAACCAGCTCCAGTGAAGTCTGGGCACCTCCTGAGGCGTCTGTTTGCAAACTCGCACCTGTGCAGGGCCGGGTTGAAGTTTCTAGTCTGGGGGGTGAGATTAGGGACAAGGGAGCCGAGCTACCAGCTACTCCTTGCCCAAGTGTCTTGCTCGGATCACTGCAAAGAGTTTATCTCTCCGTCCGAGAAGTTGGATGCTGCCCCCCGCCCCTCTTCTAAAGCTTATTCCCCCTCCCACTCAAGCACACGGAGTGCCTGTCCGCCCCACGCAGGGGCTGGCGAACTGCTAGGGATTTTCCTATCCCAATCACCAGAGAGGCGCGAGAGATGCAGCGAGCTGCTGTCCCCCCCTCAGTGAAATACAGCCACCGCGTGCCCGGAGGGAGCCTGGGATATATTTTAGCTCTCGGCCGCGTAGGATCCGGGGCTGGGAATGGGACATTTCGTTCGAAACTCTCCTGCTCTTGCATCTTGCGGTTAAATCCCCCGTTTGATTCGCCCCCTCTGGCTCCCCTGAGTCCAGAGCACTCAGCTGGTGTATTTAGTGTTTCTTTATAGAAGCCTCCAAAGCTGGCTCGAGCTTTTGTAGCTGTCAGCTTGACCTTCTCGACTAGGCATTAGGACAGGAACCGGTGTGCGCCCTAGCCCGCTTCCCCGGTTGTCTGGGCTCTGCTGTGAAAGGGACCCGTGCAGATTCCCGGGCCATAAAGAGAGTTCGTACATCAGGAGTGCTGGGACGGGAGCAGCAACCTAACCCAGTTGTTGGTTCGAGGGGTTTAAAGTTAAGAGAAAGAGGAAACTGCGGTAAAACACTCTCCGGGCTGCCGTTTGCTGCTTCTCTTCGCCAGGGGAAGGATCACTCCGTTGATTTGCAGGTTGTGCCTGGCTGAGCGAGCTCAGAAACTGCACAAAGTGACCTCAAACCCAACCCTACCGTCTTTACACGATCCAGACTCAGGGGCTGACGCCATTAATGTCAGGGTGTGAGAAAGCAGAGGGGGGATTGTGTCTGGTTTATAAAGCCGGTGGGATTCTAGAAGCGTGCAAAACGCCCCAAGGAATAAATAGTGTCCCCAGTAGCTGAGACAGGATGAAGGGTCCTTTTTTCACTCTCTATAAAACGTTAGGAACTTTCAAAAGCAGAAAACTGCTCTTCTTTTCCTTTCCAATGTCTGAACAGGGAGTCAGCAGACAAAGTGTTTACGTGCCCAGCTGATGAGAAGCCATCGAGTTGGTCGAGTTGGAGTAGTCTCCAAACACAGTACAAGGAGCACGGCTCCCTGCACCCTGAAATCTCCCCATTGCCACTATCCATAAGCTAAATGGCAGCGTGGTGGGAAAACGCTAAAGTGTGTCTTGAGGGAATCCACACGGGGAGAAAAGGCGACACAGCTCAGCATTGTTAGGCCTCACTTGACCCTAAAGAGAAGGAGTATCTAAGCATCTAGCTAGAGCTGTCCATAGAGTGATAGAATCTGATGTAGTTGCCGGTAGAGGAGTCGTGTAAAGAAGAGTTTGAAAGATCAGAGCTCAGTGACTACGAAATCTTCCTTCCACTGAGCTTCTTGTCACTTTCTTTAGCATTAATTTTAACTTATTATCGACAACATTTTAAAATCTTTATTGGGCCCTGGTCTCCAGCCCCAGGATTACCCACATTTTGAGTATATTATGCTCCCTTTACTCATCCATTGCAGCCAGTTTGCTTTCTGTTGTTTCATTGGAATAACTCTACTGCTTCCCGTGAGGTTGCTCTGAATTTACACTCGGGTCACTGAGAATAAAACGTAGCCCCCAGAGGGATTATGAGTATGTGTAAAGCGGGCAGGATTTGGCCCAAGACCTTTCTAATCTGGGTTTGTCACTGTGTTTCCCATAAACAAGCACTTGCTTTTTCAGCCTCTTGGTATCCAGCTCCCAAGCCCAGAAGAGGAAGAAGGACACGGTGATAACGGTGGGGGGGAGGGATAGCTCAGTGGTTTGAGCATTGGCCTGCTAAACCCAGGGTTGTGAGTTCAATCCTTGAGGGGGCCACTTGGGGATCTGGGGCAAAATCAGTACTTGGTCCTGCTAGTGAAGGCAGGGGGCTGGACTCGATGACCTTTCAAGGTCCCTTCCAGTTCTAGGAGATGGGATATCTCCATTAAACTTAAACTAAACTTCTCTCCTAGCCCCTTCCCACAAATTTAAGGGTATCCGACCGGGTTCCGGATGCGCAAACGTTTTCGGGGGATCAGATTTCGAATGCAAGCCGATTTCCATCAGATCCCATCACGGTCTCACTTTTTGTCTCACCAGTTATCGCAGTTTTCTTTAAAATATGAATTCCCCAGTTGCATCTACTTTCCCCGTGTAGCGCTGCATCCTCCTGGCGATCGCACCCAAAGACGCTTTAGTTATATGTCAAAAAAGTCCCCTCTCCCGTCGCCCAATTCTCAGGGCCAAATCCTGCTCGCCTTATTCAATGGGACAATTCGCTTGAGTAAGAAGAACCAGACCTGGCCCGCCATGTGCAGAGCTTGCTCTAACTTATGTCCTATCTGTCTTCAATTTACATGTTAGACTTTGTGTAGAAAGAAAGAAAGAAAGAAAGAAAGAAAGAAAGAAAGAAAGAAAGAAAGAAAATATAGCTGTTACTAATTAGTTCCTTTTCGAAGGGCGCTGGATTAATTTAAACATAGAGAAAACTAAATCGAAAAGACCCTTTTCGTTAGTGTAACATATTCCCACTGCAAATATGTATTTGCTTTGTGTTTTTCGTTGGTTTACAAAGGAATCAATTGATGTAGCACTTCGCAGTCAATGTATTAAAACAAGCATTCGAAAAACTGCTTCACTTACTGATTCGGGTCTCACCACCTTGGAAATATTAAACTTCCAGAGGAACGGAGCTGAGTTACTCTGTTTGTTTCGAGTAATTCGACAGCTCCTTCATCACCCAGCGGAATGAATCACCAAAGGGAAACAGACCATTATCCCCCTATTTGTCTGCCTAACTCCACTGGAAATAATCCCCATGCCAAATTAGATCTTCGCTTTATCCCTTTCTCCATTCCATGGACTCTACGGGCAGGTTTTCGGTTAAAATGAAAACAGGGAGTTTCTTTCAGATTGAACAACATAAACTTTCCTCCCTCTGTTCCTTTCCTTCTAAACGCCGAACCCCATACAAGAATCAGAAATCCAACTCACTTCGGATCGTTTTTATTTGAACATAAACAGTTCGGTTTGCGGTCAGACTTCGTTTCAAATCCCTTCTAGGAAACTTCTTTGGAAGTTCTAAGTAATCATAAAGTGGTTGCTGTTTTTTTGTTTTGTTTTGTTTTATTTTTAAGTAACGAACAATAACTATCGCTACTTCACAGTCATCGAGCTCAAAACACATGGAATTTGCAGAGACAAAAGTTCTCCGTGTACCTAGCACAGTAGAAGTCTGAGAGCAATTCTAAATGGTCGAGTTTCTCTTACAGAATTTTTATAATGTCTAAGTTAGGGGCAATATAGAGAGGTGTTAGAGATGGGGTAGAAGAGGGGAGGAAAATAAAAGTCCGATTTCCAACTATTTCCCTGTATTATTAATGTGCAATAAGTATATCTGATTCTTTTCTAGTAATTATGGAAAAACCATCCTCTCTATAGAAAATAACAATCTCTTCACAAATATCTGAGAAATGGGGAATTTCGTGACTGCTACCCAATCAACCCATAAACACATTTTTCTTCTGAGATTCATTTTGAGCTTATAATATTTTATAGTTGATTTTCTGTAACGGATTTGTTTTTAAAATCTCTTTTAGCCTGGAAAATAAATGTTATTTGGACATAAAGAAAAGTTAACTTACTGCTTCCCCTCTTTTCCGTGAATGCATCTGCATTTTGCACCAAATATCATTTGGATCCTTCTGTATATTTGACAATCACTTTGTGCATTCATAAAGATTTTCCATACTGTATAAAGAGAAATAGCCCTATAATTCAAGCAATTCATTTACACACACAGGAACACACGGGGGGAGGGAGGGAGAGAAATGAGTGAAGGCTGGACAATTGGTTCCGTTTTTATTGCTATCTTAAAGGCAGTTCTCGTTAGCCTTCTTCAGTTTGTTGAGAAAAGTCACAGCAAGAGACAGATAGGCTTTCCTTTTCTTGTCTTGCAGTCCCAGACAAAGGCGAAACCAGAACTTTTATTTAATGTTTTTTATTTGAAATCTCATCCAGAAACACTGGTCCATAATAAATATATCGATAGTTATCAAGAATATATAAAAAATAAAGACACGTTGTTGTCTTTGAGGCCCTAACAAAATATTTCAAGCAAATGCCCAGGAAAACATAACAAAACCCAACATAAAACAACAGTAAAGGTCCAATGGAGTAACACAATGACCAATCCGGCCAGAGTCGACCCTGCATGCAGATAACTGATCAAGGGGCAATGTGGAACCCAGCCAGCTGACCACTACACTGCACTTAAAGCAGGAGATCTGGCAAAACAGGCTTTGGGGATGTGGTGCGTGTTTTGCACTATTTCTCTTTCTTGTTTTATACAGCCACAGACGGGAAAGGAAATGAAACGCTTTAGAGAATTCACTATTAAATCCTTGTTACAAGGAAAACTGCACCATTGCCAGTACAACATGTTTAAACGAGATTCAATTATAAGCATGCATGCATTCTTTTGAGCTACATTGTGTAAAAAATCATCATAATTCCTAGCTGTCATATCCTGGAGTGGAGCAGAGAAGATTCCCAGAAATGTAGGCGTTGCCTTTAAAAACTAACAAACAAACAAACAAAAAACCAAACCCCAGACAACTCATCGTCTCTTTGCAGCTGCGAACAGTACAATGACCACCATGTCTTTTTTTTTTTTTTCTCATCCACGTTAAGGAAATATTTACATTTTTTTGTTTTGTTTTTACAACAGGGATTTTTGTTTTAGTATAAGAAGAAAACATGGCCCGAGAATCCAACTAAAACATTACCTTTGTAAGGTCCTTACTACACTAATCCCTTGTTACAACAAATGCAGTTTTGAGAAGCTCGGATGTCAGTGGGAGGAAACACACCGGAGTCCAGCAAAGGAAAAGAAGCATGCATGCGAACGCAGGACTTCGTGTGTGGAGTCTTCCTGCAGCATCACCCAACAGAACTTGTTTGAAAGTGTGATCTCTGGTATAGCTAAAAAGGCTCGGGAGCTTTCAGTTACAGTCACTTCAGTAAGTCCTTGGATTCTGCTGAGATCCTGCTCATGTTGGCTGTGGTGAGGGCAGACAGGTGTGGCGGAGGGGGCATTTGACAGATAGTGCAAGGGCAAGGCAAACCTGCCCAGTGCTGGAAGCCGCTGCCAAGCTGGAGGGCCGGAGGAGCAGAAGGAGTCTTGAGTAAAGAGTGAGGAGGCCTGATCGTGCCAATCCCTGGTAGGGAGGCGGACAGCGGGGAGGAGGTGTTGGCTGAAGACAAGGCACTGCCAAGGATGGGGTGGACCTGGTGGACCGTGCTAGCTGCGTGGGCCGGGTGCCCGCCTGAGTGTCCCACTGTCCCGCAGTGAAAGGCGGAGTGGTGTCCTCCATAGATTTCACCCACCAGCCTCTTCATCTCCTCCAGGGAGCTGGTGAGCATCAGGATGTAGTTTCTGGCCAGCAGGAGGGTAGCAATTTTGGAGAGTTTCCTCACGGAAGGTCCATGAGCGTAGGGCATCACCTCCCTCAGCCCATCCATGGCCAGGTTCAAGTCGTGCATCCTTTTGCGCTCCCGCCCGTTGATCTTCAGCCTGAGCTGCTGCAGGTCCTGCTCCGAGAGCTGCTTCTTGATTTTGTACTTGCTGCCTTCCCCTCCGGCCTTGGAGCCGTTTCTGGAAAGGCCTTCCCCGGACATCTTCTGCACCAGGTCGCCCTGAGTGGAGGAAACCGAGTTGAGCCGGTTGTCCTGATGGTGGTGGTGGTGATGGTGGTGATGGTGATCTCTCAGGTACATCTCATCCATGTCTGGCGAGGAAGCTCTGCTGGAGACAGAGCTGGAGTCAGAATTCATTGTATTGGGGCTTCGGAGCAAGAAATTTCTTCCCTGCTCTGGAGAGGGTGAAATAGGATTGTTTAAAAAAATAATAAAATAAACTGCAGGCTCTGTGGGGGAGGGGGAAGGTTCAAACAGGAGGAAAACTCTCCTTTCTCCCTCTAATCTCTCCCGCTGGCTACCCAGCCTGTTTACGGGATAGCTGGTTGGTGTATGCTTGAACTAACCTCAGCCTGGAAAAGAGGGGCTTTTATAGCGCTGCAGCAGAGAAAAGAGACAAAAGAAGCCCTCCTATCTATAATGGTCTTGTTAGGATGACGTGCAATTATTCAGGGCGGTGCGCTTTGACTGTCCCATTTAGCAAGGACTCCCATTCATATTCATTGTGGTGCCACCCTGGGACACCTCAGCCATGGACCATCAGGAGTCAAGCAGACACAAAACCTCTCTGATTGACAACACGCACTCATCGCGGCATGTTCACGCCTTCTCCTCCCCCTGGTTCTAATTTCCAACATAAAACTGCATCTAGTGTACAGTAAAGAGCAGAGGGTCTGATTTGGATGTGTATTTGCTTGGGGTCATTTTTCAGTCTAGCATCTCAGTGTTAGAATAACGTTGTAGCAAATTCTATTTGTCTGAGGAAGGAGAGGAGGATTGTTTGCTTTGTTTTGTTTTTTTTCCTCGTGTGTGTGTGTGTTTTGTTCTTTCCAACCCCGAAAGAAAATAATTGTCTTCATTTCTGAATCTTTTTTCTATACATATTTGAGTTCCCCTTTGTTTCCATGTGCCACTCATCTTTATAATCTCTTTGCTTATCATTTCGGCGCGCAACTAACTCTGCTTTGCAGGTTTCTGTTAAATTGAATTGTGCCTTAACTGCCTTAATGTTGTAGGGTTTTTAAATAAGTAATTATTATGGTACCTACTGTCCATCCACAAACAGTCTCTTTCGCTTAAAAATATTTGGAAATTAATCTCTCTGGCTGCAACCGTTTGACTTTCTTTGCACTTTAAATAAAAAGGGAAACTTTGAATTTGTGTTGACAAGTATTTTTTAAGATGGTCATTCAAATTGTTTCCAAATTAGAAGAGAGACCATTATATACTCCCAGATCTCAAAGTATTTCTTTCGATACGCTGAATGGGAGGAGGTGGGGGAAAGGAAGTCATCTGTGAATTGGACTGACTGAGAAGCTGCATAAAAGAACTGGACACATGCAGGCAAAAGGAAACAAACATCAAGTCACAAGGGAGAGAATCTTGCAAGCAAAAGATAATATAGATGCGATGAATGTTTGTTAGAGTAAGTAACTGGCTCCGTTAAATTAACGATTTCGTTTTATTTGGTTGGTATATATTTGATAACAGACACAGTAAGAGACTGGTGTGTGTGTGTGTGTGTGTGTGTGTGTGTGTGTGTGTGTGTGTGTGTGTGTGAGAGAGAGAGAGAGAGAGAGAGAGAGAGAGAGAGAGAGAGAGGAGTGTGTTGGGATGTTGGAGGATGACAGTTTGTGTCTATAGCTGGAAGTCTTTATGTTGCCCTGCGTGTGTGTGTATTGTGGTGGAGCTTGTGAGAAGTGTAATGCAAGAGGGTTCCAGATATGCGGCAGTCTGGGTACCGATGTGTATGTAGGGTTTGTTTGTGGGTATATGTGAGTGCTTTCTGTGGGGGCCGGACAGAGATACTGTGCATTGGGATGCGCCTTTGCGGGGCTGGGAAGAGTGGACTTTGACGGGCAGGAGAAGCCCGCCAAAGGCAGGTGTGCTTATGAGGAAGAGTGTATTTTGGACCCCAGGAGTAGTTTTGTAGAGATCAGGTGTTAATAGAGGCTGCTCAGCCCCTGGGATTGCCTGGGATTGATTTGTGTGTGCTCTGCACATGCTGATTGCATGGGTGTGTGAAAGGGAAAGGCGTAGGGAATAAATTGTGAAGAGTGACAGCGAAGGTTTGTCTTGACTAGGGTGTTTGGTTAGACGGTGTTAGCAAGCACGTTCCAACCAACCCCTTCGACAACTGTAATGTAGACAAGGTAGTGGTACTTTTAACATGTGCAAACTGGCTCAAGTTGAAGCCTGGACTCCCCCTTTAACAACACACCTGATTGGAGAATGAAACCTTGACAGGAATTTTCAGTCTGGGGATGGGTTTAATGAAAAATTAAGACCAACTGCACTGCTCAGACTAAAAGTAACTGCTGGCAGTTAGGGCCCAAGTCATTGTTACTCCAAGGAGACTTCAGACCCACATGGAGAAGAGTCAGAAAGGGATGGACGCTTTCATCCTATTGATTCTAACTGTAGTTAATCTGCTGAGACAAATGTAAGACGTCCTAATTGTCATTGTCTGTAAATCCCGCGGTGGGCATTGGAGCAGCTAGATTGGTAAAGAAAAGAAAATACGCTTCTCTCACTTTAGGGCAAGTTTAGACAAATAACTGGACCGAGAAACAAGGCGCATTACCCTTTGCTCACAGACAGAAAAACTCGGCGTTTCTCTTGGCTGAAACATTTCATGTGTCAAGAGAAAGCAAAGGTGTCTGAATAACGTCCCAACTTCCGTCTTAGCTGGCGCTTCTGCAACGATTCATTCCCTTTTAACGATACTAATAACTGAATAATGCATCTGACGATCGCCCCCCTCTTCCCAGCCAAGGGAAGTAAATCTAAGAAGGACCAAGCAGGACTCAACTCCTAGCGCTATCTTTATTCCTGAAAACACACACGGAGTTTCTCTCTCGCTGTCTCTTTCTCTCTCGGAAACATTTTTACTTGCTTGAAAAACTGTTGGTACAACATGTTGTGCTGAGCCGACTGATTCTTAGAAAAAAAGTGTATCTATTTTAAACACTTGAAGAGTTAATAAAGTGAGTGTTAATTGCTGCACTATTAACAAGCTAGAAGGCAAATGCGTCACTATTATAGACGAAGGGAAAAAAGAACCACCCCCACCTCCCACACACACACATAATCATGCGATAGCTGTAACCAAAGGAATTCTATTCGGTCTCTGTTAAGAGACCTTCGTCCTCACAACCAACCTTAAGAGAACTTCCATCGGACCAGGGTCCGGGTGAATGGCACAGTCTTCTGCTTGGTCCCCGGGCGTTGGCGTCTATGAAGAGCCCTGTCCTCATATTTATATGGTTTATTTCCTCTTAGCAAGAGGCAGCCGCGCCAGTTCCCGGCTTTCTACCAAAACATCTGCTGCATGGGAGAAGCAAGGCAGCCTTCCCCAGGGACTAATGACCTGCGATTGAGGAAATTGACCTCCGAGGGAAAAGTGTGGTGGAGGAGAGGGAGGCCCTTTCAGCTGGGCCAGCCCCGCTCTGGAGGAGGAAGGGAGAGCAGTAGAGAGAAATGGAGCTCCTGGCTGCCTTGTCCCCCCTCTTGCTCATCCCTTTGGGCGTAGATCTGCTTCAGATTTCAGCGTCTCGCATTGCCGAGGGCAGCTCAGCACGTGCGATCTTTCTAGAGTTGCAGGTTACCTTCAAGCAGTGATTGAGGGGGGAGTTACAGACTGAGGGCATGTTTTGCAGGTGACGAGTTGGCATGTGTTTCTCTCTCTGTGTCCTACCCAGGGATGGCCAGATTTGCTTTGCATGTACTGGCCGGAGACAGAAACCCGAGGGGTGGGAAACCGGGATCTTGACACGGAATTTTTAAAGCCGGGTGTGTTGACAGGGCTGATGGGACAGGCAATGGTAGGGAGCTGGATTCCCCGGTGGGAGGGATGGGATGCCAGCATCATTGATTGGGTGTCAGTGGGCAGAATCTTGCTGTTAGGACATTATACTTTGGGCCCGGTCTTTCAGCTCTTAGTCAAAAGATCCACAAACACACACACGCCTTCCCTCCAGCGGGCATGGGAGGGTTTTGTCTGAGCTAGGCTCTCTGGAAAATGAGCAGAATTCGAGCCGAGGGTAAAATATGCCCCCAAGCTCCTGGCAGGGATCAGGGCATCAGGGCAAAAGGCAGAAATCCAGCCTGGAGAGGTACCTCCTTGCACGGCGATCGATGTGGCTTTCCCTAGCCACCGCAGTCTGCCGAAGAGTTGAGCCGTAACCCTTCTCGGTAATGTTTTCTCTTCCTCCAAATGGACACGCCCAGCATGTTGACCTGCAGAAAAGGGACACCTTGCGACCTACAGAAATGGGGGCCGAAGCGGGGGAGGGGAAAGGACTGGGAGGCACCGGGTTGGCGAGGAAACAATTTGATGCATAAATGGCCTTCTGGCTGACTTTTCCCACACTACAGCAATCCAGCCCCCATGTCCCATTCCAGCTCCTTGGCAGTTTAGATCCACGGTACACACCCGCATGACTCCCGTTACTTCCCTTCTCCCTCCCACCAGCCTTCCGAGACAGAGCTTTGGCGTGCTGACTGGATAGCAAATAGCGGCTTGTGGGTTTTGTTGCGTTAATTTGAAATACAATGTAGAAAGAAAAGTACAAATAAACAAGTATCGCAGAGCTATTTTCGGGGCATACGAGTGTCCCCAGTAATCGGATTCCTCCCGAATGCAATGAAAAGACGCGGGACAATTGTTATTTTGCAGTTGCTGCAACTTTGGCTGGTGCATTGGTACTTCAAGGCGTTCAACCTTTTCTCCTTTTTACTATCGCAAATTTTGTTACAGCCGAAAGGACACAAAATCAACCCCTCATATTTCAAACCAAGTCAGCGATATCAGAGAAGCTCTGTTAGTAGCAGTAATGTAAGACTTGACAGAAAACTTCACTGCACTGAAATTATTGCACATAAACTCAGCCCTGTGCCAGAAATGACTAAAAGATTCTTTGCCCCATGCATATTATCTAATCCTTCCCCTGTGCCATGTGGGAATATAAATAAGCAAAAAGAAATAACAGACTTCGAGAGAATGGCTTTGCACGGCAGTCTACAATTTAGATAGATGGGTTAGGTATTAATTATCATCATCGTCGTCTCAGCCTTCATCACCCCTTGTTGGAGTTTGCTAATGCAACAGGATGTTTCCCCAAACTAGACCTTTTTGTTTAAAATGGGGCATAAGTGATTATTACTATATTCACTGTAGCAGAAAGATTAGACAAGCAAAACACCCACTTATCAGTTCTAACCCTTGTTAGGGTAGGAGTGTTCCCTACAATATGTGCTTCCCTCTAGTCTACATTTCTCTTATGTGTGTGAATATAAAGCAGTGTATCATACTTCTATGTAATGATTACTCTCAATTACCTGCTACACTTTGCTTTTGTTTTATTTTGTTTACTTTAAAAAGTGAAACAGGGCCAAAAGCAAAAGCAGTCTGAGACAAGACTATTAAGGATATTAAAAACTAGATCTTTCTCCCCTTTCAATCAATAGCAAAACTCCCAGTGACATCAACAGGAGCAGAATTAGGCCCTAGGATTCTGTAAGCTAGACAAACACATATTATAATAATTGGGGGGAGGAAATAATAAGAAAGCTAAACTGTGCTGGGAAAACTAACATTTTCCTTCCCTTTTGATCCACCTCTTCATAAGGGGAGAAAGCCAGTTTGATGAGAAAGATACATATTTTCTGATGAAAGGTAGACGCCCAACTGCCTTGCACTATGTGGCATGTGAGATTCACAGGATGTGAGGAAGTTCCAGAATAGCACAAATGCTAATTATGTGACTATATATGAAATGTAATCCATTGGCAGAACAGGAAGCTTAATTTTAATGATGCATAAACATCATGGTTGATTAGGACTTGCAGATTCATTATACTGTTCTGATTTTTAAAGGTATATTAGAGTGGAAGTAATGAATTTCTATAGACATTGTTTACCTGATTTTAATTAGTGAATGTACTTCAAATTAGCAACACCTAATTCTGAATTCTTGTGCAGTTTCTGATGGTGTATGGATGTGTCCTAAATATGTTTAGCTTGCAGGCATGCTACATTCTGGATCACTTCAGTGATGGTTTTGTTTTGGCCAGGAACACAGGATCTGACCCCCTAACATAAGGACTGACTGATTAATTCAATGTGGTGTAATTTTAATGTATTACTACTGTGGGATTTTTAAGAGGCTATTTTGTTTTATATTTTTTGCCACCTAGATTTTGTTTTTATTTAACCAAGACATTTTTAAACTGTGTTTTTAACAATAAGTATATCAAAAAGGAGATGACAGAGTTTTCAGATTCTTATGATACATGATATTGTTACTATTTTATTAACTAATACAAGAAAGAAAGAAAGAAAGAAAGAAAGAAAGTTGACTGTTATAAATGCTTAATCATAATATGTTGTACTGAATTCTGAAATGTGCTTGTACTTCTAGAAAGCATGTATTTCATTCAAAAGAAAGTAGTCTGGGTTCTTTTGTTATGTTCTGTTTTTGCTCAATGTGTGTTACTGATTTGCAGCCAGATTGATAGTATCTTATCATTTGACATTCATACATCACTTAATTAAGTGATGTATGTACAATTGTCTGTAAGGCTGTTATTTAATTTTTGTGATAATCACAAGCTTGTTTTCCAATAATTGACTTGATCCTATTCTCAGTGAAACCAGTATCAAAACTCCCATTGAGTGGAATGGGAGTAGGATCAGGCACAAGAAGGCTGTCACTCTCCAGATTCCAGTCAAATAAACCTAATGGGGCAATTTCCCCCTTGACTCACACGCCTTTTCAAATTCATTGACATCCAGGGTAGAAGTCTGAGCAGAATACAGTGCCATTTATTGGGTATGATCCTGGAGCCTTTACTCAGGCCAAAGTCACATTGAAATGAAGCAGAATCTGGCCCTTACAGATTCTTGTTTTTAGACAGTATATAACATACATTGTAGAAAATAACAGGTGTGATTACTTTCTCTCTGCAGTGCAGTTGATTGGGATTGCCATTTTCTTCCTAGATTTAAGTACTGCTTTGCAAATCTTTATGAAAAAAGTAGATATTTAAAAAACTCTGAAAAGTCAAAGGGACAGAATTAGAAGACAGTTTTCAAAAACTAATTAGTTTTATTTGAGGTGTGTGAATTGCTAATCCTTGGTGACATTTGCTATGAACAGCCTGAAATTGTTCTGTAAACAAGTAAAACCACTTAATCAACAATTTACATTTTGTTCATGTTTTTTTGCTTTGCACTAAAGATACCTAAATCGTAAGTTTTACATTTAATGAATGGATTATGGTAAATAAATCTGAACGTCTATAAAATATACCATCAGATATACCGGGATATTAATCAACAGTGAAATACTTTGCTGTCGTTGGATTTTAGAGAGAATAAAACCACCCAGGGTTGCTCATATGCATCCATTACAGAATTTATTTTTTAGGTGCCTGGCAAAACTGGCATTACCTCCACACACTGAAAAGGTCTGCACCACAGTTATTTGCTTTGACAGTCATAAAGGGTTGTGATTATCACCTGCCCATTATGTGTACAGAATGGGATGAATCAAGCAGTCTTTATTTATGCAAAGCTCCCATTTACTTTGGAATCAGGACCAGTTTGTATTAAGTTTAAAAGATAATCATAATACTTTTCAGTGGTCCTTATTTAATTCTTTTTTTTCTCTCTCTCTGTTGACCATACACACATGTTAAAGACTAGACTTTTAAATTAGTGATGCTGGGATTTTAAAATAACTGATAAGTTTTCCTTGTCTTCCCTGCTGGACCCTTAAACCACTTACAGTTGTGCACATCTGAGTCTCTATTAACCTCCTTTAAACACTGGCATTAATGCTGACCCTTTGCCACTGACTTTTACCAGTGTGTATGAACAGAGACATAAATAACAATGTCAACTGAGATTAAAAAATGGACAGACAGAGAAGACATGAGAAAATATAATGGAGGAAATCAGCTGTGTTGTTCTTTGGTAAGTTTATAGGCAATTTAATATACCTATAGCTAAAATATTAGTGAAATAATCAAATGAAGTGTAAAAAGGGTGCTAGGGTTCCAAACATTTTGTAGAAAGACTAAGAGTTCAATTAAATTAAATTACAAATTGGCATTAAGAAGACCAAATAAAAACAGCTGAGTCATCCAATAACCGCTAGACATTTCCAAGTACACATGACAATCATCTCTCAATATATACATACTGAAATCAGTCAGGCCACGTATAATGGCAATAGCACTTTAGCTACATTTATTCATTTAAACTCATTTAGATAAATGGAAAATAATATGCTTGGGGAAAATAATGTCAAGCACAAGCAGAAAATGGAAGAATGAGGTTCAGAAAGCAATGACATAGGCAAGGTTTGGGCTGATAGTGTGTAATCAGATGGACACCAGATCACACCCACAGGAAAAGATAAATAATATTCTCAGATGTATGTGCATTCTGTGGTGTTTCTTGTATAAGGGAGACATTCTAACTAAGGAATCTATGACTGGTCCTACTCCATGTCACCTTTCAGAAAAGTATCAGAGGGGTAGCCGTGTTAGTCTGTATCTGTAAAAGCAGCAAAGAGTCCTGTGGCACCTTATAGACTAACAGATGTTTTGGAGCATGGGCTTTCGTGGGTGAATACCCACTTCTTAGGATGTTGCATCCGAAGAAATGGGTAATCACCCACGAAAGCCCATGCTCCAAAATGTCTGTTAGTCTATAAGGTGCCACAGGACTCTTTGCTACCTTTAGAAAGGTACCTAAGCATGTGTGTAACTTTAAGCATGACAGCAATCATGTCGTCAATTCAGAACATGCCTTTTTGTGTTTTTTCCCCCAAGAATATTCTAGGGAAGAGGTTTACTGGCAGGGATGGGGAAACACCAGGTTTGGAGTGATTATGGAAAGTGAAATAGAATTAGTTTCCAATCTCAATAAACAATATGGATAAAGGAT
The DNA here is from genome assembly GCF_027887155.1 of Malaclemys terrapin pileata. Taxonomy (NCBI): domain Eukaryota; kingdom Metazoa; phylum Chordata; order Testudines; family Emydidae; genus Malaclemys; species Malaclemys terrapin. Next base: position 105,353,814 of record NC_071507.1, on the reverse strand, counting down.
GAGAGAGGAAACAGAAGCACAGAGAAATAACATGACTTGCCCCGTGTCACACAGCAGGTCAAAGATAGGGCTGGGACTAGGTCTCTTGATGCCAAGTCCAGCACCCTCTCTACAAGGCCACATTGCCTTTCATGTTCTGCAGTGAGGGCTGGAAATTCCAAACACATGGTACAGTCTGATGAATTCAGAAGGACAAACGCACTCATTGGAAGCATTTTCATGAACCCCAGCAATATGCCATCTTTGGCAGGAAGGATTTAGCGATATCCAAAGAGGAGGTAAGCTCAAGCAAAGGCAGATAAATTGTCCTAACCCTCCCTTCAATTTTGTCGTGAAATTTTAATGGGAAGTTCCTAAGAGGACCCATTCCAGTGCATCAGCACGTAAGCGCTACTCCCATGACAGCTGAGAGAGCTAAAAGTCTCTACTAAGCCAATGATACTGCTTTAAACTGGTTGTTCATAGGCATCCATGAATAACACTGCATGCTCCTTTCCCCTTCTATCTAGTCTCTCTCCTCTGTGGTCAGCCTTTGCTGTTATTAACCCATTGTGTGAGAACCAAAAGGTTAGATTCCAATCAGTGGCAGCGTCGTGTGCCCAGGAGGTCTTATTGGTCTGGCCTGAAGCCCTTTTTTCCTTTTAAATAAATAATCCTGCCTCACAGGAATGGTACAAGAATCACTGATGTACCAATGCCTTCATCCTGGAATGAAATGACTTTAAACACTGCTAGCAAACGTCACTTTGAAGAAAAACCTAGAGAATAATGATTCCATTACTGAAGGCTGGATTGTGTACATTTCACTCTGCCCCCACACTGGGCTGTAGTGTGGAGCCACAAGCCCCTCCTCATTACCACCAATCTGCACCCATATAGGGAAAAGGACAAGGCATGGTCGAGCACTAAACCGATTTACTACCGAACATTTTCCACCTCACATATTCCACCTCATCAGTACTACAGTGTCCTTGTGGAATAATAAAATAATAACAAAATAGTAATACTAACAATAATATAGTGCCGAAAGGCCTTAACCAAGATCAGGGCCTTACTGTAAAAAACACATGGTAAGAGACAGTCTTGGCATGGAAGAGCTTACACTCTAAATAGACACAGTAGGTAGGAAAGGCAGACAAGAATAAGGGACACACCAAAAAGTTAGGGGAGAGGAAGCAGCTGGATTCATTTCTCTTGAGATGGGTGAGGTTTTAATTTCAGAACTCCACATTAAAGCTGTCCTAAACTGCAGTGTAAATTAATCTGGGAACACTAGGTTTATGTGTAAGATTGTAAGTTAAGCGTACGTGTAAAATGAGTGATATTTGTCACTATGTAACTAATAGTTTATTTAAAACAAGAGTTTTACAAAAAGTAGCCTTTGAATTTTTCTATCCACCAACATCAACTCTGATACCAAGTGAATTTCCACACCAAGAGCCTTAAATGCTTGAGATGAGTATGCCCTAGGGAAGGGCTGCTCCTTGGCTCTGCATTCTACCTATTCTGTCACTTCCCTACAAACCCACAGAGCCCCAACCATGTGATGGTAGCACACATGGGTTCCCCTGGGTTCCCAAGGGAATTGATGATGAACATGCCAAGAAATTGCCACTCCCCACTTTTCTCTGATATTGGAGCCTTTCTGCCCACCTTTAATCCTACTTGTTCATCTACAAGCTGGAAGAACAGTGTTTTGGGCCCTCAACAATTCGACTGCTTCTCTGAACCACTTTGGTCTGGAAATCTTATGACAGCTTTTCCCATATGTTTTTATTAGAACCATTTCCAGCCTTGGACAAATCCAGGAATTGCAGAAATGGCAAATTAACCAAATGTTGGCTCAAATCCTGCCCACTTCACTCACGTGAGTAAAGACCATCGGGCCCCATTTGGATGGCAAGTGAGTATTTCTAATAATGTTAGTAAGATCAGAATCAACACCACAGACTTCAGTGAGTAATTTGGCTTGAACTTACTTCTTTTGATGTTAGAAAATATAGTAAGAAGGTTCCATTTAAGTTTTCAATGACATTTCAGTTCAATTCTTATTGAATTAGACTGGTTCACCCATCCTTAAATTCTGCTGCCTGTACGCCTAGTTTCCAGACAAACTCACATCTTATCTGAAGCTAAGGTTAACTTATAACAGTTATTATGCAAAGTATGAGAGTTCTTCATTTTGTTTTTTTAATGTGGGTATGTATACTTCTCCCCCTTCCAAGGGCTTGTGAACAATATGTTATTCCACAAGAGCTTTTATCCTAGTGAGCAGGAACTGAATGAACAAAAGAATGAATGAATGAATTAATGAATGAATGTATTAAAAAACCTCCACCTGCTCTGCTCCAAAAATCTCTCACTCCACTATATAGAGGCTTGTTAGTTTTGGCTGGCTACAAAGTACTCCTCCCCCTTATTTTTACACAATACAACAAATAGGAGGTGTTTTCAATTGAGGTTGATTACCGAAAATGAAAACTTTGCAAGAAACCAAAAATTGCTAGTTAACCTCTTGCTGTGGCTAGTATGGGGTAACCCCCATTGTCGCTGCCCAAGAGGTAATGATGGAGTGAGTAAATCAACAGCAGAAGAGAGAAAAGGTAGATTTCTCTAATGCCTTTCCAGAAATCTCATGCAGCTCTAAAGCACATGCATACCTTAGGGGTGGCTCCTGCAAGCCCGTGCCCACATATGTAGTACTTACTCACATGAGGAGTCCCCATTGACTTTGCAGGAGTAAGGATAACTCACATGAACACTAGTTTTGCAGGATGAGGCCCCTAGAACCCAAAATATTGGTAAGCAATATTCATCTCTTCTCCCCCAAACACCAGACACACACAGTGGCTATAAGGAAACAGAATCTACTCTGCATTCTTTATCAAACAAGTACAGCTATTGCCAGAAGTTTGTATCAGGGATGCTCTAAAGATGAAATCCAGGAAATTAGTCCTAGTTCTGTCTTCCTGGCAACATCTGATTGATTCGACTTGCACTGGAGAAACACCTGTGGTACTGAAGTGAAGGAGTTTATGGCTAAGGGCTGCTGCCGATGATTAAACAGAAGAATTTGTTTATCCCCAGTAACCACAGCTTTCAACACCAATAAAAAAGCACTGTGTCCCGCATGAAGGTGCTGAAATGCTAAGCTAGCGCTCAGCTCCTTTTCTCTCTCTTGGTGGCATTTGAAAGTGTAAAGCTTTGAATACCAATTGCTTGAACTGGACATATGTGAATCTCTTCTAATCCTACTAATCCCGTCCCCAAGTGCTTCTTTGTATGGGAAGGCAACACACATAGATCTAAGTGAAAGTGGCCGTAATCCTGGAAATGTGGAAAAAGGTCCCAGTGTGAGAGTTGGGAGAGGGGAAAGCTCCCTAGCAGAGGGGACCTGCTGGAGAAACCATTGTCTTTGTAGGGGTGACTGGGGGTGGGGGGAGACATGAAGGAGAACTCTCACCTTTTCTGGGCTGCTGGGAGGAAAGCAAACCCACCCAGCAGGAAAGCTCCCTCGCCAGCAGCCATCGCACACTTGAGCAAACCCACAGAACTGAGACAAAGTTTCCAAACGCTGGGAAATTCACCCACTGGCAGCTTTCAGCAGTGTGAACCCAGCAGGCTAGGCACTAATGTGCTGACTTCATTATTTCCAACTCTCGCCTTTCTGAATGGCCGATTTGTTTATGGAATTGTGGGCTATTCCTTCTTTTCTGTACACAGATATACGGAGAGAAACTGGGCTCACAGCCCTAGTAAAAGGACCAGACACTGAGTGTAAAGGGGGCCCGAGTGTAAATGAGAATCAGGCTGTGTAAGCACTTAGTCTTTCCCAAACAACAACAAGATGTGTACTTAAAGTCAATTTGCAAGGGATCTGGCGCACTCCCACAGCTCTGGGTGAATATCGAAGTTTAAAACCTCGGCAGCTAGTATCCTGATCACAGGCAGGTAATACAGTAGATACAGTTTACAGCAAAATTAAAATTTAATTTTTAGAGCTTTCAAAATAATTTTTCAAATGGAGCAATTGAAAACATAATTTGCCAGCCAAATCTTTAGTTTGCTGAATAACTCTCTAGATAAAACTATGCTAGGTGAGCAAATTGAAGCCTATATATCCTCTGTCAGTTGACTATTTTATTACCTCACCAGGCTTTGTGGTTTCATAAGTAAGTGTCAGCCGAAATCGACCTGCTGTTTAGTGATCGAATAAAGCATCCCCAATGCTTCAATCTGGAGATTATCTGAACCGTTTTGGCAGGTGAGCCCACTGAATGGAGCGAGAGCTCTAGGTGACAGGAGGATGGGGGAAGAAGCAGAGAGCCCTGACTTTACACTGAGTAGAACGATCTGATTTTTAACAGCAATAAATAAGGAACTAGGCAAAAGTCCCAACATGCTGAAATGATTTTCATGCAGGCAGAACAGTTCATGTGAAAAGCTGTTTTAAAAGTGGACTGCAAGATTGGAAGACTTTTTACCATCAAAAATGAAATAAAATGGTCTGAGATTAAAAATCAACCTAGGCCTGGTTGTTACGGGTCTGAGTGAATTCAGTAGCCTTTCCTGTGTGAGTAAGCCCTATTCATGCAAATAAAGTGTTCCTAGCCTAAGGGCAAACTTCTGGACCTTGCACACAGCCTGTTTGCTTAGGTGCTGTGCAAGAGTTTTGCAAGGGGGTCTGGAAGGAAACCTCCCTATCCCACCTGTTCACGTGGCTTCAGGAGACTGCACAGTGGCTTCACTACAACACCTCTGCAGGAGCGTTTGGCAATAGACCAGCTTTTGCAGGCTGAATGGAGGAAGGCCCAGCACAGCACAGCTGTTCAGCACAAAGGAAATCTTCAGCACTGTGCAAGTTGCCCATATCCTGCCCAACACCAACAACCATTCCACACACTCTAAGCTGGAATCACACTGGTTCCAGTACTAGGGTATTCAGGGTCTTCCTCTCCCAGAGAGACCGGGGGTAAGAATTTGCCTGTCAGTTATCTCTAAAAATTATCTTTAAAAAACAAACATATTTTAAAGTGGATTGAAAAGATTTTGACCTACCAGGACCTGAATTCAGAATTCTCTCTTACACCTACAAAAGCTGACCTCACTGTTACCCTAACAAGGCAGAAAGCAGTATCTCGTTTTGCTACCATGTCTTAATGATATCAATTCTTGCAGTGGAAAGGCAGAGCTCTGAACTCAGATCTTGGGAGCTAAGTGATTGGGGAAGTGATTTTCAAATATTTTGCTTTCAAATACTTTTATTTGTGATTCAAACCTGTATAATTATTCCACAACTGGGAATCTTCAACAGTTCCTTGTTTGTTTATTTTGTTTAAAAGAATTTTAGTTCATGTTAGTGGGCTAAGAGAAACTGGGATGATTAAAGGGCAAGTATCTATTGGTGGTGTGCCATTTTTGTATGCAACGTATATGCTGCATGCCCCAGGACTGGCTGTGCCTGTTGGAGTATTCTGTCATTTTGCATACAACTGTAGAATTGCATGCTTGACTAAAAATATCATGGCATGTCATTGGCAGGAAGATTATTCCATTATTTAATGTGCAATATGTGACTATGTAAGTGTTCAGTGTTATGATTCCACGTTCCTTGTACTGTACCTTTAAATATGAGGAGTCTCTCTGCTTACCTCTGATGGGGGATAGTGCTATGAGGGTATTCAAAATGGAGGCCCTGACAAAGTGAGTGACACAGACTGTGCTCTCTCTCATAGAGACTTTATATTTTCTTTCTTTCTTTCTTTCTTTCTTTCTTTCTTTCTTTCTTTCTTTCTTTCTTTCTTTCTTTCTTTCTATTAATCTAAAAGGTAAAGTAATCTAAAAAGGTTTTGCTCTTGTGTGGAAAACATAACATGGCTTAATGATGCTAAGCCTGACCCCATGACTTCAATGGCAGTGGGACTAGGTACACTGCAGAGGCTACTGTAATCTGGATTTCTAAATGCTTAAATGCTTTCTAAACAAGTCTGTGATGCACTTATTAGCATGTGTAGCAAAGACGATGAGACCTACGTATTGCTTTCCCTGCTTGTGTATAACCAGTTTAGTTAAGACTCAATTTAAGTGGGCCAAATTCATCCCTGGTGTAATTCCAAATCAATGGTATTATATTAAGGCTGTATGAGCAAGTAGCTTCACTCATGTAAATCAGTGTAGCTTCACTGGTTTTAGTGGATTCACACCAGCTGACAATCTAACCCCAAGTCCTCTCTACTCAAAATACAGAGCAATGAAAAATAATTGTAAGTTTCAGCTGAGATCAGTGAACAATTAATACCTTTAAACCAATTTAGTTTCAAACTATTGCAAATACAACAAAGCAATTTAGCACTTTCCATCCTATGGGCCAACTTCACTCTCAGTGTATCACCATTGAAGTCAGTGGCATCACACCAGGAGTGAACCTGGGCCTGTATGTTTTCCATTGGAACCGTATTCTTCATTGACATATTTAACACATCCTTTTTATGTCATCAAAGGAAAACAATTGTAAAACCACTATTTTCCCCTTTCCCCTAACTCAATGGCTCTCATGCCAAAGGCCTTCAAGATGCTATAAATACTCCTAGAGTTAAATGCAAGATTTGTTGGTTTTCTGCTTCAGTAAATCCTTCATTATCCATTTCTACCCTCAATGAGGTGAGCTTTGTCTTCAGTCAAGTGCTCCTACTTAAATCCAGGGGTTGAAGGATCCAGGCAAAGTACAAGCTGAAGCAAGGCCATTTGGGTTGTTAATCTTGTTTACAATACTATAACTTTTTATTTTACGGTACCTTTAATTAGAAGCTGTCATGACCAATAGGTCTTGAACCTATGTCTGAAGGAGCAGTCACACGCCAATCCACCATCTGACAGCCTGCTGATGGTTGCTTATCTGGGAGCCAGGAAGCCCAGCCTAAGTTTGAGGCTTTGCCCCTGCAGGCCTATTGGCAGAGTCCAGGACCAGCCGATTGGCTTGCTGGCCCTACTTAAGCCAGCAGCAGGAACAGGAAGCTGCCTGCCCCAAACAACTGAGCGCCACCTTGTTCTGGATGGTGTGCCACTGCCTCATACTCCTCCCCTCCCCTGGCTTGATTTCCTGGCATCCTGACCCTGTGTGACTCCTGGCATCTGATTTGTGGTTCTGACCTCCAGTTTCTTTCCTGCTTCTGACCTCCTGGTATCCTGACCCAGCTGACTCCTGTCTTGTGATCATGGACTCTGGCTCTGTGACTACTAGGGCTAGCAGCCCATGACCTGGCCGTAGCAGTAGCTTTCAAAGAGCTTTCCCAGTATTACATCTCACAACACCTCTTTAATACCAAGAAGTATTGGAATATCTATTTCTCAGATGGAGAAGCTATGGTTTAAGGTTAAGGTTAAGAGAAGCTATGGTTTAAGGTTAAGGTTAAGAGAAGCTATGGTTTAAGGTTAAGGTTAAGCCCCAAAAGTACATGGCAATTCACTAGTAGTGAATCAAATCCCTCTCCCCATTCTGGGCTGTCTGGCCAGAAGTCTAATTTACACTGATTCCTGGGCTGTTATAGCAGATGGGGCATTGCTGGGGTGTAGGAACATCTGCCCTTCTTCCAGAAGCTAGGAGGCATGTACGTCCCACTATGGCAGTTCTACGCCAAGGATTCCCTGTGGTAAGAGAATCCTCCAATGACTGATTATTCTAACTTTAGGGTTGTATTGTGCCCATGCTCCAAAATGTCTGTTAGTCTATAAGGTGCCACAGGACTCTTTGCTACCTTTCAGGAAGATATCTAAGCATGTGTCAGAATAGCAGCCCTGTTAGTCTGTATCCGCAAAAAGAACAGGAGTACTTGTGGCACCTTAGAGACTAACAAATTTATTAGAGCATAAGCTCAATTGGGCCCTACCATCTTTTGTATGTGAATGATATCAGTTGTGTCTGTGCTGTGGAGAGATTAGAGCTGGAAAGGATCTGCACTAGAATCAGAGGGGTATATTCTTGTCTCCGTGGGGGGAGAATGGGCCATGTATTGCCTATTGTTACTAATCTGAGTGACAGGGTTACAGGCACCCCATCCTATTATTCATTCGTTGGGTAGCAAACGTATCCCATCGCTTCATTTCAACTAGCCTTTCAATAATGCTAAGGTTTCCTTGCAATAGTACAATATAAATATGACAGCATTACTTTTTAAATGTCTCGCTGTTTCAAATGCTGTTTAATTAGGCACACTGCCACCCTGGAAAAATCTAAGGAACAGGAAAGCGATATTGATTTTTTATCACTCTAATTGTCTATTTTGATGTGTTAAAACTGAAACAATCTTCCAGCTGCAATGTCTAATGAACTCCAAGATCAAACAAGATCTTGCTAATTACTAAGTTAATGAGGACAAGTTCACAGGCAGAGTTAAGTTAGTAATTACATGTTTCAAAGCATCTTGAAGCTAAATAAGATTTTGATTTGTGGCTATAATGGTATATATTTTGCATTTCTTCCATCTGAACACGATATAGAAGGGCACCCCATGTATAGTATATGCTGCTAATAATGTGGAAAGGGGGCACAAGGAAGACTTCAATAAACTAAAACTTGTTTATAAATCTTTCAGCTAAAAACTGAAATATCACATTTTTGCTATCACATGTAATTTGTCTGTACATAAATAATTTCAATATTTGCAGGGTGCATGTACGGGAGCTATTCTGAATTTAAATTCCAGAGCATGTGTCTCAACCCAAACAGCCAAGGAAAGGCTATCAAAATTTTAAATGCACATATTAATGACTACATTTTCAAAATCTTTCCCCACTAGACCAGGTCTCTGTGTCTGTAGTAGCAGGATGCAAGTCATGTATGTTCCTTTGGGGCACAAATGTGGCCACACAAATTTGTACTTAGGGAGAGGTGGGTTGTTCTCAGTAAAGCCAGGAGACCTTATATTTAACAATTAAACTATTTTTATAAAAACTCAGTAGAACTCAATAATCAGTCTGCTGTGCACTGATCTACGTGCATCACCTTTCAAGATGGAGGAGACCTTTGGTCTCTGTAGTCACACCTCACTTCCTAACTTAACAATAGCAGCTGCTCCCTGCATGAGAGGTCCATGGAAACTCTGACCAAGAAAAAACACATACAATCGGATTCTGGGTGCAAGTGGTAACTATGGTGCAAATATTCTGCATCAGAAAATGCTCCCAACAAGCATCTATACCAGGCAAGCAGCCCACACCAGCTGCACTGCTCATTAGATCAGCCATGTTACATAGAGCAATCACACACTGCCTTGGCAGCTCTTTGTGGCTGTATTTGCAGAGCTACCATGTTCTTCCAGCAAATGTTCTGGCCAGCCTCAGGCCCAGAAGTGGAGGGCAAGAGAAGAGGACATGATCTACAAGCACTCTGGATAGCATAGGGCCCAACTATATCTCCAGAACAGGCTTTTCAGGTGGCAGGTTAGTGTATACAGGGGTAGTGTCTCATAGTTCAGGTATCTGTCATTTTGTAATTGTACAATGTGAGTTCATTCTTTCTCTTCTTTTGTATTTCTCTTGCCGGTATCTGGGAGTTGTTTCTATTGTCAAAGGAATGGGTGACTGTCGGACTTGGGGTATTGAAGGACCATTTTTCCTTCTGTTCCCATTGTGTCACTTTTCCACTGGTTTTAGCTTACATTTCATAACTTGTTTTTCTCCTCTCCCCCACTCCCGAATTGAAAGTGAACAAGAAAAACCCTCTGTTTGTGGGTTGAAACGTTTTCCAGTATAGAAATTTATTTTTCAGTTTCTCTGTCTTTTGTATTTCTCCAGAGATTGCTGACACCAATCCAGTGAAAGCTGCTGTTGAGCCCACAGCTCTGTGGGGATCAGGGGACTTATGGGCCATTAGTTGAGCCAAAATTAGAGACATATTTAAATACATATTTAAATGGCCATGGTGCCAAATGCTGCTTTGTGGATCTGTGCTGTTCCTGTGATTTACTAGGCACCATGACACTCAGCATTGCAACGCCTGAGTCCCTTTGTGGATCCCTCCCCTAATCATTATGGGTAAGTGTCACCCAAGGACATAAGTGCCTAACTGCCACTTCAGGTACTTAAGTCCAACAGTTAGGTGCCACTGAGATCATCAAAACCCCTATTTAGCTGCTGCCTAACTCTGTAGGCATCTAAGCTCCCATGGCATCTAAATTTCTGCCACTAAAGTGGCCAAAAATCTACCCGTGATCATGTACACAAATGCCTCAGTCTAGATGCCCAAGTGCCTCTCTCCTGCCTTAAACCTCACTGGACCAGAGAGAAAGAGTGAGAATGACTCATTAGGGCACTCCCCTGGGATGTTGGAGACCCAGGGTCCAGTCCCCCAGCTCTGATGCATATTTAATTGTTTATACACAGTGGAACAGTTCCAACAGGAGAGGCTGAGAGAGCTCCCACCCAGAATAGCCCATAGCCCAACTGGTAGGGCACTCTCCTGAGAGTGGGAGCCATGTTCAAATCGCTTCTCCATGTCAGGCAGAAGGGGAATTTGCACCTGGGTCTTCCACATCCTGGGTGAACGCTCTGGTCACTGGGCTAAAGGGGGTGGGCAGCAGCACCACTGCCTCCTCTTGCAGTTTTGGGGGAGAAAGTGCTTAGGCGACTCACTCCAGGAGAGGGTTCACGGTTGTGAAACCCAAGCACAGATAGGTGCCTAAGTCCTTTTGTAGTGCGGGACTTAGGCCACACACCTCTCCTTTGCATTTCCTATTGGCTAGCTTAGGTGGCTCTTTGCTCAGCTTGCTGGTTTTGTAGATCCCATTCTTAGGGCCTGTCTATACTACCACACAGGATCGATCTTGATGAGAGACCCCCACTGGATTGATCGCTGTCCGCCAATCCAGCGGGTAATGTAGACAAGCCCTTAGGTGCCTAACTCTCCCTATGCAGCGTGTAGGGTGGGGGTGCCTAACTTGGGGCTGTGGATTCCACTAGGCGGCCAGGCACTTAAAAGAAAGACGCTGCAATAGTCAGCAAGTCTCTTTGTGGATCTAGCTCTATGACTGGCCTGGGGAGAGAGAATTGTAGGGATCAGAAAGGCTTCTGCAGGAGTTCCTGGGTCAGGGAAAGGACCTGGAAAGAGGTCTGAAAGAGGTAAGGGAAAATCCTGAGAATCATAGCCTATGTTGGCAGAGGAACTACTTTATTTTGGTGTTATGCTTAAATTTTCTCTTTAACTAATGAATTGTGGCCTGAGGCAAGGGCCTAAAACATGCTCAGACATAGCATTGATCCTTCCCGGGCTGGTGAGTTAGCCTGCTGGCTTACCAACATCTTGCAGTCTCGTAACTTTATGCTCTTGGTTCCTGATGAAACCAAAGTAAGACTGTTTTATTTTGTTGGCGCTATATGTTAGTTTCTAATGGATTTGTTTAATTAGTTTTGTATACAGATATGCAACAGCTTGGTTTGGCAGTCTCCAGGCATTGACTGTGGATTATTTTTCATCCCTTAAAGAATGTTAATGTTTTTCACCCGGTTTGTTATGTTACATGTCGGTTTGTGTCATTTTTCTTGTCTTGTTTCTATGTTAGGAGAAGGCTTTTACTAAGATAATGAGGTTTGCACACCTTCTGCTCTGACTGCACCATGGGACTTGAGGGCTGCTGTTGCCTAGAAATCATCCTTGGATTTAGCTCAACTGCAGAGATGCAGAACAGTTTTTACTTGTCTACTGGCAGTTTTCAGTGTGTCCGTCTATAGTTGAAGCAGTAGGGGGTTAATCCCCACAACAAACATTATATCCTATCCTGACTCACTTATGCTTTGGAATCAAGGGTAAAATTTCTCTTTGAAGCTCTCTTTCTCTGAATAGTCTGGCAAGGTAACTTGGACTTCCCACTCGTGGGCCAGAATTCAGATAAACTGGAATGCAGATCAGTGACTGTAGCAGATTGTACCAATCCCTACCAGCACACTAGTTTTCCAGTGGCATCAGATCAGTAGCTCCCACTTCTTTTTCCAAGGCAGGAAACTATTTACTTAAGACAAAGCTTAGCCAGATAAAGTTTGTCTATTTTACACCAATCTTGATCAAACTATGTTTAGTCTTGTATTCTAATACACTTTAAAAAAAATATGAAAAATGTCATTTGAGATTTTTGTTTGTACTTCATACAACTGGCATTTGGTGACAATGTTCATGATCGCTAGGGACAGGACAAGCCCAGCCTCACTCTGGAAACCATGGCAGAAATTCTACCCATAGAATTCTACCACATTCTGATCAATGGGAGTCATATATGCCAGCATTTGACCCAAAGAATTGTGTTGCAAGATGCCATTTTCTTTTCTTCCTGGGCCAAATCTTGCTCTTAGATATTTGTGTGATTGCCATTGATTTCAATGGGTATATGTGCAAGAGTTAGGGGCAGAATTTTGCCCTAGGTAAGATTATGAAGGACAATGGTGTAAATATGGAGTAATTCCACTGAAATCAATTGAGTTACTTTGGAGTTACACTGGTGCAAGTGAGACTAGCATCTGGTCCTTTGTATCTAATTTTGTTTTTGTTGGTAGTAATATATCCTCTGCAGCACTTCCTTCAGTTTTGATAGGTAGAGCCACATCTGAGCTGGCAATGGCTTTAATGTGGGAATATGCTGTAGTTTCAAATAAGAGAATTTTTGGAGTAGTCTTCTGCTTTAGCAATTGCTTCTAATAGCACAACTTATTGGTGATCTTTCACATGCCTAATACTCAGTTCTTTTCCTATACTTAATGTGGTGCAAGATACTAGGTGACATTTTCTATCCTCAGTTATGTTTGTGTAAATCCAGTGGAATCGATAGTTAGACAGCAGCGACTGAGGAGGGAATTTGGCCCAATTTAGAAGGGAAGCTAAGGCAGTCTCTAAGCTGATACAATGTGCCAATGTTTAACATGTCACCAATTTAGACTCCCTTGTACTCACTTGGTATAAATCTAGGGGAGACTAACGCACTTAATAATGTGTAACTTCCATATCACCTCTGCTTTTGACCCATGATCTTGAAATCGGCATAATCCTTAAAATGGGGCCACTTTCCCCTTATGGGAGTATTGCTGTAGCCAGTGCCAGAGGACATTTGATGTCAAGGTTGCATCAACTGCAGCATAATTCCACAATCAGATAACCTTAAAAAGTGTGGTTCTCCTTTCCCACCTGTCGTTCTTCTGTCTGACTGCAATGGGGGTTATTCCTGTCTTTCAGCAGTGCAGGTAGGATCAGAATCAGGATGATGAATTTTATCCTTTTAGACATTTTACTTCGGGTTATTTTTCTTGCAGAACGTTCTCTCTGGCAATTTATTCCGAGAGCAGCATTCCCTAGAGTTTGTGGCATAAATGTGAGTCCTCTTATCACTTTTACATGAGGACTGCACATCAGTCATCAAACATTTGGATCACAGAGAGAAATTCCAAATCTGAAAACCGATAAAAGATTACCTGGTGGGAATGAGTGTGAATCCACTCATCTCCTCCCATCTACAAGGTTACTCTGAAAGGAAAAAACAATTCCAGTGCATCACCTCTGAGGCAATGAATATTACTAAAGACCTTGAATGGGAGAAGCATTGTGTCAAGTTTGTATATAATAAACAATAGCGCAAAAAAAAAATATGAAGATCAATTTCTTTTAAGTGACTGATTTAATAAGCCAAGGCTGTGACATTTTTCAGTGACTACTGTGAGAATATCCAGCCTTCACCCTGAAAGTACTAACCTAAAAAGTACTGATATTAACTGAGAGGTTGTCTGACGGGACTGCTCACATGCAATTAAATGTAACACTATCTCAACACACACTGTGTTAGATTCCACTTGCATCGCACCAATGGAAGCATGACACTTTAAGGCCTAAACCTATATGGTTTAAATCTTTCTTGTGTAACTATCTTTTCAGTTTGCCTGATTACTTACCAAGGTCTTTTCTCTCTCTCTCTCTCTCTTTCTCTCTCTCTCTCTTTCCTTAGACCCCTTTCAGCCTTGTTCTCTCTGTTCTGGTTTGAATGTTGCTGTGTGTTTGGTTCACCCACTCCCAATGTGCTCGGATAACCTGAAAGAGAGAGGATTTTTTTTCATCCCAGGGAGGAGACAGAAGAGAAAAAAAAAGATTAAGATGTAAGCTGGCTAGATAAGCCTGGAACTGAGTTTATTACTATTGCTGAATGAGGGTACAAGGATATAAAAGCAGACCTGCTTTATTGGAGCTGGAGCAAGGTTGGTGGGAGCCCTATGCTGATTGTATGCCACTCCAAGAAGGGATGTTTCATTAATTACACATTAACTATGTGCACTGAGTAGGAGGTAGAGGATGAAAAATGCAGATGTTTCTGCTGCCCAACAGAATGAAAACCACTCTTGATCCTGTCAAAAGAACATTTTGAATCAAAGGGACTTCATGGGAGTGAAAGAATGAGTTTTGTGGCGGAGTGCAATGGTTCGGCCTTTTAATCATTAAACCCTTTTATAGTGGTAAAATGAACATCCATTGTCATGGCCACTCCAATGGGGCCATCAGACCTGGTGAAAAGGGAATAGTTTACGAAGGGCACTAAAGCAGGACACAACCAGCCCAACTGCTGGAATTCTAAAGATAACAACAGCAGTGAATGACAAAGAATGAAAAGGCAGCCCAGGTTAGTTTGCTCAAATTACTTTCCTCCCCAAGCCCCTCAGACAAGCTGAACATGCACCAGCTATAATGAGCATTAGTACTTTACAGGCTGGCAGTTCCCCTCCTTTGTTTTGTCAGAGTTTTACTGTCTTGGTTTAATTTTTACTGTTCTTTAAGTGACGGTTCCTTAGGAAAACTGATTGAAATGTTGTTTTAATCACTTTCTACAGTGGTAGTAAAGCCATTAGCATTGTGAGAAGGAGTGATCCATTTCCCTCCCATCTATGCAGAGGCAGGCATACTACTGCAAGACTGATTTTCAAATGAAACGTTTCCAGCCCACTGTGAGAAAGCAACCCCAATTTCAATCTGGCTGCCAGCCACCCTGGAGTTTCAGCTATTCTCCTTTCCTTGCTTTCTTCTCCCTCCCTTTATTTGATCTCTCAACAGTCAAACTATTTGTGAAAAAGTTGGATGAACCTGTACACTCCCTGGTTCCTTTTTGAGGTAGAAATAATTCAATTAAAATATCTCTGATCTCAGACCTGGAAGTACTGGAAACCTTGACAGATTTCTCTCTGATTTCCGGCCCAAAGAGATTACCAATTCAGATAAGCTTTGGAGAAGTGCCAGAACCAAACCTTCAAACTTCTCAGTTCTGCTTGAACAGAGCAGTAAGGCCATTTGTGAAGGATTTTGAAATTTGGTTTTGTTCTGATTCAAAACACCCTCCCCCCCATTTTGAAATTATCTATCAAAAGGAATGGAGCTCTGGCTGTGGACAGGCTGACCTGAACCTTGGGAGCCCAGGCTACTGCTGAACTGCAAGCCAGGGCTTCCAGGATCATGGCTCCTGGTCTGGCCTGCAGGTGGATTGGCAAGGAGCCCGGGGGCAATCTGGCAGAAATCAGGCAGGTAGGTTTGAAAGCTGTGTGGTGGGCAGGACTCCGTCAGCCCCCTGCTCAAGCTCCATTGGAATGAAAGCTGTCGCCACAAAATGTTTTCAACGGGAAAATTTTCAATGAAAAAATGTTTTGTTGAGATTTTTCTGACCAGCTCTATTTTTGAGACTAATCCACCAATAATTAATACTGATCTGCCATAATGATGAAATTAATATAACTTTGATGAAGTTTGGAATATAAAGAGCTGTCCCAAAAGGAGAGAAGTGTGGACTAGTGGATAGAGCAGTGAAGTGTGACACAGAGAAGACCTGGGTTATATTCCCAGCTCAGCCTGTCTGCTGCCCTTGGGCAAGTCACTTCCCCCCTCTGTACCTCAGTTTCCTCATCTGTAAAATGGGGATAATGATACTGACTTCCTTTGAAAAGCACTTTCAGATCTACTGATTAAAAAAAGCTGGTTGGTGTTATATAAAATAAAAGATATTTCTATCTAAACACACAATAGACTGTAAAGATACTCCATTTACATTTCTGATGACAATCTCTGTGAGCTCCCATCTCATGGTTGCTGATGTCATTAGATTTGCTCAATGGAATTAGTCTTATGTTACATGGTGGCCTTATCTACTTATCTTAATACGTATCTAGGGACAAAACTTCCCAAAAAAGGTCTCTCAAATTGCATCTGTCATTTTTTGTGCCTGAAGCTATTTGAGTTGTGAAAAAATTAGATGTCAGCACTCAGTTGTTAGAACCCAAAAGTGACAGACACAAAGTTATGGGAGCAACTTTGAAAGCCAGGTTGAGTCTATTTAAAATTGGCCATTTGGAGATATGATTATTTTGATGTTTCCAAGTGTGTGGATTGAGACATTTAGCCACTAGCCCACATTGGGGAGTTATGTGTGTGAGAATATGTGTATGGTTTCTTTAAACCTGTAACAGGAAGCAACACTGGATGTGCAGGGAAAGGTTTTAGGCAGAGGTGCTGTAGTGAAACAGAGGCCCAAAGCAACTAAACAATATTGTTTTAGTCTTCTAATAAAATTCCTTGCTCAGTATTAGAGGAAATAAATGTTTTCTGTGATTCTCTGCCATTGGCACATGGTTTTGGAAGCTGACTAATTTATGAACTAACATAAATAGGAAGGAAAAAATGCCAAAATTCCATCTCCTGCATCTCTCCTCCAGATTAATTTCAGTGTAATAAACCCATGAGATAGGCTGGATGGACAAAGCACTTCACTAGAGTCTGAACTTTAAAGAAACTTAACACAGAATCAGGAAGTACAGGTCATCCCATTGATTTATTCAATGGCAAATGGAGCAAAATATATTTATAAATCACATGTTTTAAGCAAGGAAGGAGATAAGAAAAATGATGACATCATTATTATATAGTTTGAGTCCAACCAGGAATGTAATAAATGCTCATACATGCTTTTAACAAAGAGGGCAGAGGTCTGGAGAAAGCCTGGGAGCCTTTATAACGTCCATATGAGAAAAAGAGCATTGTGACTTCAGTGTCAAGTAAGGAAAACACCTCAGCTATCATCTAGTGCAGTAGTTTTCAACCAGTGGTTTGTGCGCGCCTGGGGGTCTGCAGACTATGTCTATGGGGCATGGTCGGCGGGTGAAGCTTCCCCTGGAGGAGGCTAGCTCCCTGTCCCACCTCTTCTGCCCATGGCCCTGCCCACACTCCATCCCCGTTCTGACCTGGTTGGCCCCCTCCTTTGCTTGGCCACCTCAGCCACCACTCACCGCGTTCCTTCTCTTCCCCTCCCTCCCCCGTGAAGCCCCCACTGCCCGCCGCTCACCGCATCCCTCCTCTCCTCCACACACCCCTTTCCCCCACCGCCCGCAGGGATGTAGCAAGTGGCAGGTGGGGGTGGGGGTGGCTCGTGGGGGAAAGAAGGGTGGAGGAGAGGAGGGATGCGGGGCAATGGGGGCATTGTTGGGGAGGGAGGTGGAGAAGAGCAGGGACTGCGGTGAGTGGTGAGCAGGGGGGCCTCGTGTGGGAGGGAGTTGGAGTAGAGGAGGGATGCGGGGCGGTGGGGGCCTCGTGGGGGAGGGGGTGGAGGAGAGGAGGGATGCAGTGGGCAGGGGCAGAGGAGAAAAGGGACACAGGCCACTGGGGGCCTCGCGGGGAGGGGGCGGAGGAGAGGAGGGATGTGGCAGGCGGGAGCCTCCTGGGGAAGGGGTGGAGGAGAGGAGGGACGCAGGGCGATGGGGGCCTCGTGGGGAGGAGGGTGGAGGAAAGGAGGGACACGGGATAGTGTGGGCCTCATGAAGGAGTGGGTGGAGGAGAGGAGGGATGCAGCCAGCAACAGGGACCTCCGGAGAGGGGGCGTGGAGTGGAGGAGAGGAGGGACTCAGACAGGCAGTAGCAGGCGGAGGGGCCTTGGGGAAGGGGTGGGGTAGGGACAGGAAGAGGCAGAGCACAGGTGGGGCCACCACAGCCCAGATGTCCAGCAGCATGTTGGAGGTGGCTGCACCAGGGGAGGCTTAGCTACCCTGGCCTATTATACTCACCACCTATGCTAAGGGGTCCATGAAAGGTTGTCATTACCATAGAGCAGTAGTTGTCAACCTGGGTCTGTGATGAGGGTGTGTGGGGTCCACAGACTATGTCTAAGATTTCCAAAGGGGTGCGCACCTCAATTAGAAATGTTTTACGAGTCTGCAAATGAAAAAAAGTTGAAAACCACTGATCTAGTGGTTGGGATTTTAAACAAGGGCGACGGGATAGTCCACTTGATGGTTGCCTGTTCTGTTCATTCCATCTGGGGCACCTGCTACTGGCCGCTGTTGGACGACAGGATACTGGGCTAGATGGACCTTTGGTTTGACCCAGTATGGCCGTTCTTATGTTCTTATGTACACTATGGCACAGATTTTTCAAGGTATTTAGTTGCCTAAAGATGCTAATAGGTGCCTAGTGTGATTTTTAAAGTACCTAGCCACTTAACTCCCTTTGAAATAAATGAATTAGGTGCCTAGGCACCTTTGAAAATCTTACCAGGTACCTATCTGCATCCTTAGTCACCAAAAAACCTTTGCAAATCTGGCCCATAACGACTGAGCTAACGCTGGAACTTGCATTACAACTTGCATAGTAGCTTGAGCTTGTGACCATGCAAATCACTCAGCAAGAAAGGGAGGCAAGCATGGTGTAAGAAGTACCAAAGATTGGAAGCCCTATCAATATGTCTCTCAAGACCAGTGAGTTTCCTGGCAGACATGTGGCAGTGGAGAACACAGAGCAGATGGAAATCTACCCAGCCAGTGGAAATGTGCAGGAAACATTTAAAAGAGAAGATTTTGGGAGCAGGTCTAGGAAACAAAGGACTCAAGGAGATAGGCCAAACATGGGTGAGAGTGATCCCTATTTCCTGGGATCTGTGTCCAAAGCCAGCATTCAGGAAAGATCTCGGACTGTTAAAGGCATAATGCCCAGGATAATGCTCAATATCCCAAAGGCACAGATGTAAATTAATTTCTGTACTAGCCACAAAGGCAAAGAGTGCGTATTTAACACCATTGTCATGAATGGACCCAGCTCAACTAGTCTGAGCCATAGCCACTGGGATATACTCAATGTACAGAAGGAACTGCGATGGTGTTTGGTGGGAAAAGGCTCCTTGCACTGTACCTCAGATTAATAAATAATAATAATTAATTATATTATACTATTATTTTAGTATATTATTGTTATTATAATATAATATTATTGTATACTACATTATTTATTTATTTATTATTATTACAGGATCATTTTTTTCCTGTTCTGATTGCTGATCCAGGATCGGTGCTTGGAGAAGTTTATTGGATCTGGAAGTAGTTGTACTGATTTGTTCGAATATTTCTAGCTTTAGCAAATCATGAGGTGTTGGGCTATCATTCTGATTATTGTCTTCCTGTTTCAGTTTGTCCATTTCAGTTTCAAGGTTTTAGCTGCTGATATTTCATAGACTATTTACAATGAAAACCACTGCTTTATGTAATTTCAGCAGTATAGTACGTATTATTAATTTCTTGCTTTAGAAGTTTTTGAGCTAGCACCTCACAGCTGCAGTGGGGGGGGGGAGGAAAGGCAAGATAGTAATCAGAATGACATGAATTGAAGGGTTGTCATCTTGTGACCTGCAAAGAGTAGGAAATGAATGCTTTTATACCATTGGTAAGCTAGTTTTTCTACCTCTTATGGGTCATGACAAATTGACCCTTATAAAAAGACCAGGGCAGAATATAATACAAGCATGCAAACTAGTGCTTTCAATAGTTGGGACCAAATCTTAATGAGTTTAGAACTCATTGTGCCACAATAAATACTTCCAAGAAAAAAGGTCCAAAAGTTTCTGACATTTATGGTGATAATTAAACAGGGTGCTACCCACATGTGGATCTATTTTTTGTTTCTCATATCATATTTGGAGGATGTGTAGCATCATTACTGAGACAACTGATCCTCTTCTCTCAGAATAAGTAATACAAGTAACACTACACATGAAGTAGAGACATTGTTGTACCAAAAGCTTTGGGAGTCTGATCCTGGTCTAGTTGAAATCAGTGGGAGTTCTGCCATTGACTTCAATCAGAGCAAGACTGGGTCCTTGCATTTTGCCTTTTATCTTATGGTAGCCCAATCAAAAGGTATGATAGCATTTATCAGGCAGCTCTCGGGTCTCATAGAAAATACTAACATCTTCTGAGATGCTAATGCAGCTGGCATTCAGCAACATTTCTTCATTTGTTCAATTTTTCAGCTGTGTAAAAGAAAATGTAATGACCGCCTGACCCCTTGCAACAACAGTCCCTAATGCATTGCAAGCACACTCATGCTGAATCCTGGGCATCATACTTTAAAATCATTCCACCAGATTGTGTCTGCTCTGGGTTCCAGAGGGGAGGGGTGGGGAAAATGCCAAAGGATCAGCGCTCAGGCAAAGCTGCAGTCCCTGAACAATCCTGAGCATGGGTAATCAGGATCACTAGATTCTAGTCCTGATTCTGCTACAGATTTTATTGTGGGCCTTCAGCAAGTCACTCAACCTCTCTGAGCCTCAGTTTACCAACCTGCAAAATGGATATAATGTCTAGTCAATGGAGTACTGTGAGGCCATATATCTGAAAGTTCTTTAAGACCCTCTGATTAAAGGCAGTTGAGCCATGAAAAGCATTATTATTAATTATTAAAATCAGCTCATCTTAAACCAAATACCAGAAAGAACATCTGTTCTCTTACTGGTACATAGATATTGTTATATTTCTGGAGCCCCCAGAGAAGGAGATAGACACACAGATGCAGGGGGAACTGATGGACACACAGCTGCCTTACAAAAATGAGGCTTTCCATTGGGGACTTTGGGTGAGGAAGAGCACAGAACCTCCAGACCATTAAAAGAACAAGACATCGCACATATAGAGATGCCTCAAATATTTCAGCTGTCAAAAGCTTTTCAAGTAGACTGAGACATGCTCTGAAGTGGTTTAAAACCATTGATTTTCATGCTGTGGTTTGGTTGATGGATCTCATTCCCAGGCATGATCTTGCCCAGATTCTCAACAGAAAGCACCTTGCTCAAATTTGCCAGACACTCATTTATTGATGTGCATCGCACAGAAAGACCTTACTCTGGCAGTGGAATCAACTCTCCTGCAAGATTGTCCAGCTGATTACATTAGTTCTGTTAACAGGGGCCCGCTAGTTATTGGCAAATTAGGGAGCTGCCTAGGGCGGCAGATAATCTATACTGGTAGATTTCTGGGAAAAGCAATTTTTTTTTCCGAATGCTTGACCAAGGAAATGGCTTGTCTACGTGGCACCGCAGAGGGATCTGTGGGGGTGTGAACTGAAGAGCCCTCGGACGTGTAGCTCCACATAGGCCCTGCTAGCACAAACTGAAAGATACCTAGCTGGCACTGATGTAATCCTGTTTCAAAGAACATTATGTTTATGCTCACTAGGTACATACACGGGGCAATTTGAGTTCTATACACAAGAGTGCTCTGCAGTTCACACGCCCCATAGACCAAGCTGCAGTGCTGTGTAGACAAGCAGAGCCCATATGTCTGATAACAGAAAGTATTTGGTGCAGAATATCTCTCAAGTTAAAGCTACTGAATTTCTAGGGGCATGCCTACACTGCAATAAACCTCAGGGTATGTCACATTTCTATGGATAGGTCTGTACTGCAATAGAAAACTCATGGCAGAGTCTCGGAGCCCAGGTCAACTGACTTGAGTTCACAGGGCTAGAGGCTAAAAATATCAGTATAGATATTTGGGCTCATGCTGGAACCCAGACTCTGAAACCCCATGAGGTGGGAGGATCTCAGAGCTCAGGCTCCAGACCAAACCCCGAACATCTACACTGCTATTTTTAACACCACAGCCTGAGCCCCGCAAGCCTGAGTCAGTTGACGTGGGTGCTGAGACTTGCTGCTGTGGCTCTTTTATTGCAATATAGACATATCCTAAAAAGGTAGCAGGGGCTGCACCCTGAAATTTTGCAGAAAGTGGCAGATTGTCTTGAGTGATCACTGTCTGTTAGTGGCCACTATACTCAGAATTGCAGGCATCAGATTGCGGGGGGAAACAGTGGTGCTACTCTTCCAAGCTCTGCCCACAAAATAAGCTCCACCCATGTGAGTTATCAACATGGGACAAAGCTAATAGTAGATTGTGCTGATGTTGAAAGTATGACAGTGCAGGTCTCTGAGCAGCACTGGGCTCCTTAAGCTTGGCGCCCCATTGGTTGGTCCTGACTATGCCCGTAGATTATTGGCTCTTTCTTGACGGTGGGTAAGGTGACCAGACAGCAAGTGTGAAAGATTGGGATAGGGGTTGGGGTAATAGGTGCCTATGTAAGACAAAGCCCCAAATATCAGGACTGCCTCTATAAAATGAGGACATCTGGTCACCCTAACTGAGAGGGGGGGAAAAGACATGTACTCACGGCACCAAAATGAGACATCATTCATAGTAAATTGTGCAGATCGGTGATCCTTCCTGTCCTTTCTTATATGAAGAACAAAATAGTTAGCAATGTTGTTGACATTTAAATCATCATCATCCTTGAGTATCTGAGTTGAATGGTGCAGTTCACACCTCTGACAGCTGTTGTGGCAAACTCTGAAGGCTCAGAGAAACATCTCTGCATCAGTCGTTCCACATTTTTGAGGTTTTCTTGTCAACCATAGCAGCTAGAGATGAACGATATAGCACCATGAGAGAAGATCCAGTACTCAATACCATCATGAACTGGCCCACTCCTGGTGCAATTTAGTTTATAGTGGCAGTTGGATGATCCACAGTGCAGAGTACATTTTAATCACTTGGGGAAATCCCCTTTCCTTCTTTCCTCTCTTAATATGTATTAAACTGCATTCACAGCTCCCTGTCTCAGTTATCCCTTAATTCAAACCCTGACTATCCAGTCCCTTCTTTCTTGTTCCCGACAAGGAATTTGATGGGATCACTTCAGCCCTGTTTCAGATGTTCCCTGTTACAATAAAGAGTCTGTCAGCTGTCATTATCTAAGCAAATAAATTTCACCCTGACTTATTTTCCCTCTGGCTTCCATTTGGTACACACCTCCTCATTAGAGATAAAAAAATGCCTGAATCTGTGAGGTGCTAATCATCTCCAGTCAGATGTTGACAATCCTCAACTTTCATTGATCTAAACAAGAACGGAGGGTTCTTGCAGGAAGAGGCCACATTGACTATCCATCCATAAACGTTGAATATCCATATTGTACATTGCAATTGACATACTACACTATGCATATTGTGTATGTATTAAACTAAAGAATTCAATACATCCAAGTGAGGATAAGAAAATTGGAAGAATTGGCTAAACCCAGATTTCTGTGCTGGGTTCCAAGGCCAGAGTTTTCAAAAACAGCTAGTGATTTTTAGGTGCCTTCATTTTTAGGTGCTCTAAAAGGGCCTGATTTTTCAGAAAGTGCTGCGCTTTGAAATTCAGGTGCCTCCAGTTAATCACCCCCAAAACTGAGGCACTTCAAATCATTGGTCACTTTAAAAAGTGTAGGCCAACATCTTTATATGGGAGGTGACAACTGAGGGTGTTGTGAAAGTCATTTCTTTGTAAAGAAGCAGTTTACAATTCCAGCACGACATTTTAAGTGAGACTATGTCACATAAAGTTCCTCTGGGCTCCGTAACAGCAGCACACAAAACAGTCACTTCTCTTGCTGCACTTTATTCTGTTGTCATGTTAAAAGCAATGAATTTATTTCCCCCTCTCCGCCCCCCTCCACTGCTGCAGTCCTGCAGTAAATCAAAAAAGTAAACTCTCACTCTCATTGTGCAGGGCTTACTTCCAGGCCTCTACAGTTTCCACAGTAACTAATTAGAAATTTGCATCTCCAAGAAAGAATTATTTAATACTGATGTAAGCCCTTTTATTCTTTGGAGCTTGGCCTTTTGCTACTCAACTTCTGGTAGATGTTGGGCCTTAAGGTCATACTGTACAAACTCTGAATGTAGGTGGCCATGGTCTCTCTTCTTTATTTCGAATGATTCATATCCTGTGAAGAAAATGTCTTGCCAGGTTTTTGTTCAGTGGCCTAGATTTGAAAGGCCGCACCCAATTCATTTAGTCACCATTTGTTTTAAACTGTAACATCTTCTCCATTCCTCATTAGCTAACTCTTGTGTAATTGAGTCATGCATTTTTAGTTGTGTTATACCAGCGGAGCTAGGTCACATTAATGCACCTTCCCCATTAGTTCCCTTCCTTTCTAAATCTAAGCGGGGTTTTTATTTTACGTAGCAGAAAAGAAAGGCTTGATACTGGAAGTGCGTTGGCATTTACTTTGTGGTCATGTCACAGGTACTGTATGTCTGATATACTGTCCTGGCCTAAATAATGAGAGAAGAAGGGAGTAGAGGCTGCAAATGAAACAAAAGATTTCTTTCATATCCATGTTGACAACTGGAAATAAAGGAGCCAGCCCCACAAGCTTCCATTGCATAGAATGCTTGTTGAAGGTAATAGGAGCTCTGTACACGGGTGCTTAATCCAAAGCACACTGAAGTCAATGGAAAGTCTCCCATTTATTTAAATGGGCTTTGGATCAAGCCCATCGTGAGCTTGCAGGAGTGTCTTCAATGTCAGTATCTTTTCAGCCATGGGGCATTCCTAGCAAGGATCTGTAAAGAAAGAGAAATAGATGCTATCAGGATCTCTTTCTGCCACTACATGAACCATGCTCACCCTGATTCTCCTCTCACTTATACTAGTTTTCTACCACTGTAACTTCATTGACTTCAGTGGCGCCACCTCCATTGGTGGCAGTGAAAGAGGAATCTGGCCCATTGTATCTTCTTCCTTACACATTGCTCTTGAAGAAGACATCATGGTTGCAATGTAAAGAGTGTTGGGTGTGGAGTTATGATAAACCTTTTGTTCCAGTCGCTTAAAGGGTTTTTGATAAATATCTACCCTTATGAGGATAAACTAGATAGAACTTCTCGAGCACCCTTGTACAATAATACTTCATATATCAGAAACAGTTCACACTAGCAGAGAGTTTTCTGGACCCTTTTCAAAATGACCATAAGATTCTATTCTTCTTCTTCTTCCATCTTTCACACACCATTTGAATTTTCAGATCCCTCCTTTGTGCCCCATGTCAGGTAACAATGATGCTTTTGCTTTGATGGACCCTAGCACTTGAAGTTGCTTGGCATCATTCGAGTCCATCTCTTCCTATTTAAAAACAAACAAAAACCTTTAAACTCTTACCCCAAAGATGTTTTTTATTATGATCGAACAAGTTGGATTGATATTTGCTATTTTCCCCCTACACTCCATTTTCAATGGATGCTTCCATTTTTAATATTATTAATTTAAGGCCTTAATTACATGATCTCATCCTGGTTCCCAACATGAGTAAGGATGCCAAAATCTGTATGTTAATGTTTTAAGGATTTGGTGGCTTACATTTTATAGTGTTCTAGTTGTAGTTTATCATGTTTCTATGGCATCCCAGATGCTTGGCATGAGGACAACTTAAAAATGCTGTTTCAGATACAGATACAGTTTAGGACACAGCTCTCTCTTCCACCTCTTGGCTGCCCCGGATGCAAAATAGGGTTGCCAACTTTGGTTGGCCGTATTCCTGGAGGTTTCATCAGATGACATAATCGTTAATTAAAGATGAATCTTTAATTCCTGAAGACTCCACTACAGTCCTGGAGAGTTGGCAATCCTAATGCAAAACAAGCATGCAAGCAAACAGTGTCCCTCTACAGCAGTCTGATGGAAACAGAGTAGTGGATTGTAAGGAACTCTGACACCACACATCTGCCACTTCACTACCCTCTAATCCCCACAATAAATACATGTGTGACAAAAGGAAGTGAGCCACAAAACAGACAATGTACCAGGTACTTTATTGCCTGCCATACTGACAACAAGCCACACATGGAGGGGAGAACTGGAACTGGCTTTTAACTGTAAAAGCCAGTGCCATCTCAGCGGATTAACTCGGAATTAAGTGTGGAGGTAGTTTTATGGATTAAGTGGGAGCTCTGAGGAATGGGTAGGCTGGTAATAAAAGCCATGCCATTCTGAACTACTGTTGAGTAAAATATTACACTCCTGACTACCCAGCTCATTTCTTGTTCAGAAGCAAAGGGATCAGGTTCATTAAAGCTGTGCTAAATGTGACACTGAGAACTTAAATCACAACTTTATTATTTAAAAAAAAGAAAACGAGGGCAAGCCAGATGGAGAGTCTGACTTTTTAAAATGTTTGCGTTATTTGTGTACAAAAATGTATCACCCTTTTTATGGGAAAAGTAAATATATATATTTCCTGCTGACTTGGCTAAGAAATTGCTCCATGGATTTTGCTGATTCTTTCAAAAACAAAACGAAACCAAAAATCACCTCTCGACTGAAACAAAGTAAGCAAGAGATTGAATACAAAAGGAGGCTTTTACAGAGAGTTACTATTACAGCTGGACAAAGAATGGCAACAATTATTCATATTTTAATGAATCTTGAATTGCTTTTTGATTCTCCCATGTTCACATCCCCAGTTTGTTTGCTTGTCCAAGAATATTTGTTCACATGGCTGTTTGTGCAAGTACACACATATACTGTATATGTGAACAAGTGGCTATTTGCTGGCACAGGCAGGCATGCACTACTTATACCAGAGATACCCTCCTTGTTTAATGAGTTTCAGTCTCCAGTCATGGAGCAGAAGCAATACCATATGTTTTAGATGATCACTCAGATACCTGAAATAACAAACAGCCAATAGTCAGAGACATAATCAAAGTGAATAGTCCAGAAACAACCCATCATCTAAGCTATATCTGCATAGCACATTACTCAGACAAGTATGAATACCTATGGCCCTTCATTTTCAGTTTTTACTGTTTTTACCAAAAAATTCCCAGGTTTTACAAAAGCTATTATTCAGTTTTTACCAATTTCCATGCAAATTTTGGACCACTCATGTACGTGAGAATACTGATTATGTTTAGAAAATCCAATACATTACAATAGGTAAAGGTATTTATGTTAATAATAAATTAGTCGAAGTGTAAATGTGAGGCTGGCTGTTAAAGTAAGGGAAAGTAGTGTAAGGTACACACACACACACACACATTCATGCCTGGGAATGTGTGTACGTACTGTTAATGTATAATTCTTGAAATAAACCACAGCATCAAACTGCTTTTATAATCAGTACTCTTACTTTTCTCAATTTGTTGTTTTTTTTCCTCTGTCTTCTTGTCCCCAATATTAACCCTGGTATTTACTTGGAATTTTTTGAATTGATTTTCATCTGTTTTTTGTTTTTTTTTCCATAAAATTTTACACAAAATACAAACCAAAAATGAGCAGCCTTATGGATAACTAAAACCTTAAAAAAAAATAAAGAAAGAAAGGTCAAGATTTGCAAAACCAACTAGTGATTGTGGATGCCTCCTTCCTGGGGTGATTTCTCAAACCAAAACTCCTGAAAGGTGTCCCACGTTGGACACCCAAAACCATAGCTGCCCATAATCACTAGACATTTTTTAAAATCTTTTCCAAAGCCTATGCATTGCAAGCAGAAAAAAGGCAAAATTAATCGGATACATTGTTCACTCAGAGTTGTTCACACAGTGCTAGTGAGGGAGTGACAACAATGAAACTTACGTCACAGGCCCATAGTCTCCACTCCTGCACCTGCTACAGTAAAAGTGAGACAGAATGAATGCTGAGGCCAAGGACTCCGAGCAGATATGCCTTCTGATTACAGCGAGACAAAGTGGGTGAGGTAATAACTGTTATTGAACCAACTTTTCTGCTGGTGAAAGAGACAAGTTTTGGCGCTGCACACAGCAGCTGATTTCACTGTCAGTCATTTGGCTGTAATTACTTAATCACAGAGAGGTAGTAAATGGAAAACTTCCATTAATAGCAGCCCACCTCCACACATCCCTCCCTGGAGGCATCTCAATTCATGTCACCTCATTAACACCTACTTGTTGAGTGCTATTAGCTGGTCAGGTAGACTAGTTGGTGTCAAGGAGCTTACTTCATATAGTACTGACTACTAATTAGGGTCATTAGGATGAAGCTAGACTGCCTAGCACCTGCACACCAGAGCTAGATATGTGGCTTTGCAGAGAAATGGTAGAAATCAGCAAGAGATGCATAACTAAGGGTATCTAATTAGATTAGTAGGTTTTTGTGCGTTGGAATTTTCCATAATTCAGTTAATTAAACTACACTTTCATAGTGAGGCCTTACGTGCCACGTATCCCCAGGCACTGCACAAAATAATAAAATTAACAGCTCGTGTAATTATTATGGAGAGATGGTTACTTCTTCCTAGCTAAGATTGTGAGGCTTTCCATCGTAAGGCTGATTTAGACCTCCCCTCTCTAATAGTGTCAGGAATGCTTATTTCTGCTTCAAGTTTTGCATGTGTGAGCTGTGGCCAGAGAACCATTCTTTAAATCAAAATTTGAGATGATTCCAAATGCACCTGCAGGGAAATTTAAGGTGGTGTCTGCAAACCCCATAGCCTGGAACCTGGCTATCTAAAAGCAAGCACATCTCCTTCTGTAACCCATGATGGCAGTTGTAATCAGTGAGATACCTGTTTTCATATCATATTCATATGTCAATCACAAACACATAAATTCACTCACTTCTCCCACCACTGGAATACAGCCTCTTCTGGTGCCAAACAAAGATACTGTTTAAACAACAAATCAACAGTTGTTTTAGTGAGGAATTATTTATCGGATTGAAAATAGGAAAGAAGTTTAAGTAGGCAGAATATAATTTACCAACATCAAAATTTAGCCAAAATGTAGTGGCTAATCTCAACCCTCGTACAAAATTCCAGGAAATTATTTGATCACCATAAATTATTTGGACTTTATCACATATCTTAAAAACACCACAGCTCCCACAGAACATTAATGGACAAGCATCCCATTAGAGCCCAGGTAATTTTGTGCTCTCCACCCCAGTTTCATATTTACAGTTAACAAAGCAAGGCATTTTTCAGTCATTCTTTACTCTGCTTGCTGGCTCTGAGGGTCTGAAAATCAGATCTGCTGTATATTATATGGCACTTGTTTTAGAGAAAAATCAAAAGAGACACAAATACAATGGTCATGGGTGTAGTATAACAACTGAGATAGAGAAGAACAGAATAAAAAAATAAATCCTTTAAACTCAAGAGGGTGACAGAGAATCTGAAAGCAAAATTTGGATATCATTTTATTTTACAAACTAGTTCAATACTAATTTAGTTCCTGTGCATTCAGAGCTCCGGAGACTTGAATCATGGATGTATACAACAGGTACACACCCATCACACATATTGGTGAGGGCTTTCCCGTACTACCCAGTCAATTCTGCCTCAAACGGGACCTGGAGAGATCACCAACAGGGGTGTGAAAAATACAGTTCCCATGCCCTTACAGCCATTTAATTATCTGCTAAAAAAGGGGTGCAAAATATGGTGATACCAGGGTGGTGTTGACACCTATCTATGGGATAGTGAATAATCATCAGAGGACAATTCCGTTTGGTCACTCTTGAGCTGGGCTGATTTTCAGACTAGATATTTTAATTACTCAAACTTCCCCCTAATTGGTGTGCTGTGTAGTCTGTTCTCAGTATACGGTAATTTAGAAGATGACATATTCTATTTTAGAATATTTTCCTGCTTAATTATCTTTTGGGATTGTTATATAAATAACAGTGATTTACTGCGGTATATATTTTCTTTGTTTTAAGAGAACGGATCAAATCCTCAGTCAGTGTAAATCGGGGCAGCAATTGAGTTATCCCAGTTTACATCCACTAAGGGTCTGGCTCAATATGTTTCTAATTGTTCTATGACGGCACTGGTTGTCGCTAGGAGGCTGTCACTTAGGTCTTTGCTACTATGGTATTGTTCTGTATTTCAAGCACTTCAAATTATTACTATTATTTTTTAAAATAGTCAGTGTGAGTCACCCACATTACTAGGGCCTGCCTGAAAAAAATATATTTTTAAATAAGAACATCTAAGAATCCCAACAGCTATTTATTTCTCATAAACACACACAAAAAGGCTAAACTGACTTTCCTGCTAGGTCAACCCTGCAGTTTGCTCCTTTGCCAAAAGCTTATACGTCAAGTTGTCTTCCTTAATCCAGTGTATTCAGCTGAGTTGCAACAGAGTTTAGGAATATAAACAGCTGTTCCACCTTAACTGTCCATAGGAGTGTTACCGTATGCAGCTAGAATATATCATACATCAAAGTCTTGGAACCTACTCTCTGCACTTCAGCTTTTGATATTCCTGAATTTACTCAGCTGACAAACAATTGTTTTGTCCTAAAAAAAATCTGCATACTTTCTCCTCCATTGCCGTGACAAACTAGTTCCTGAATGCATTGTATAACACTGAGGGCTCTGTGGGGTCCAGGACAATATTACTGTAAGGTTCAAAATTAAAAAACAAACAAACAAACAAACAAACAAAAACCACAACTATTTTCTACTCTCTACTGTGTATGGAAGAAATTATGCTACTCCTCCTTATAAATAATAGGGGTGTGCAATGTGTCATTCCTATTCAGTGTTTGTGGGGGTTTTTGTGCTTATTGATGCTGCATCTGTTTTGTCAGCGCGTCAGCTAATGGAGAAAGTTAATTGTGTTGGTTGTAAGGCCACCTGTCACACACATGCCTCATTTCCATACTAATGGTCCAACAGAGGCAGGCAGTGTACTCCTCTGCAGTAGCAGCTACTGCCTCTTTGGAAACATGGGCCAAATGTGCCTATGCAGCAACTGGAGGCCTCTTATGTGAATGCCTCTAGTGTTGTGTCAATCCGGGCTTGCATTAACCGCCTACTGACGTCCCAAAGGTAGATTTATAAGCATTTGGCAATACAGTAAATGTTATGCTTGAGTTACATCCACGTGCATAACACAAGTGTCAGAGAAGGCAGTACATGGCTTTCTGCTTCTTCAGCCGGTTTGATACGACTAGCTGGATTCAGAACCACACCCTCCCTTACACGCACGCTTTGTTTTCAGGAGCTGGAAGTCCAAGTGATCATCCCTCAGCAAAGGCAGATAAAATCACTCCCCGTTCTTCATTCTTTAATAGCTGAATCGTTTTGCTCCCCAGGTTCCTTCCTAAATTGTTGGTGAATCCATAGCAAAACTGGCAAGCGCTGTGAGTGGCTGTGCCTATCCAGAGGAGAAGGGCCAATATCAAAGTCCACCTCTTTTGTCCCTTTTGTTAAGATTTCAAGTGAGTAGAGGGCACAGACCATAACTTGGGAAGGAAAATGTTACTGACCACTGAGGCAAGCAGGAGTACTCTAGGCCAGAGAAACTTTTAAACACTTTGATTACTGTACAGAGCTGGTGCCAGAAAAGCTGCAGCTGATGAATATTTTATTTTAACATATGGGAAACTATTCTCTCCAGTTGAAATTGTGGAAGGCTTTTTTTTTTTCTTTTAGAAGGTTATGTGAATAAAGGGATTTATTCTGAACTGCCACGGCTGTCCCTGGCCCTAAGGAATTTAAAAAACAAAATTTGCCAGAGTTTTTGTGGCTCTTTTTTTGTGGTTTCCTGTGCCCTGAAAAGAACATTCATAAAACACTGATGGATTTTACACTGAAAAAATGCTCCAGGAAGTAATGTTTAGTCTTGGGAGATTCAATCGGTTTCTAAAATTTTTTAAAGTAAAGCTTTGCTAAACTGCACTCTAGCACATGCCATAGGAGAGCAATCAGGGCATGGAACACCGGCTGAGCAGCAGGATGTACCAAATATTCCTTAATTCCTTCTGTTTTCAATGGAGTGTGTTCTGAGACTCCATAACCGTAAGTACCTGAAATGAAAGAGTTAAAATGATTTGCTATCCCCTTGCAGAATCTTGCTGCATGTATGGGCCACAAAGAAAACACTCCAGATATGTGAGGGCCTAATTATGTAGGACAAAAGTTCGTGAGTACAGTGTGTGCACATAAATCAATTATAGTGATGATAATATTTCATATTTCCTATAATAGGACAGTTAACTAAGGCCGCGTTTCTGCTTTGGGTGTGAAGGAGGAGCTGCACTATTGCTGGAGAACCCAAGAGAAATTCTTGTTGATTCAACAGAATACTTCCTGGGGGTCTCTGTGCTGTGCATCCTAGAGCACTAGCTCTTCCACCCTTGGAGAGGATGCAGCATACCCTCCCACTTAGCACTCAGACAGTCCAGAGGGTCGATGCAGCGTGTGTGGTGGGGCAAGAAGTTGCTTAATCCTCATCTGGTCCCATTCTCTTTTGGACACCCAACCTATGTGAGGCACTAGGAAGGAGCTGGGTTTACATGTTCCCAATGGGATTCTGGCCAGGCTTTGCACAGAGGCACAAGAGTGAGGGAAAGGCTCTTTGTATTGTGAGAGAAGTATGCTCATGTGTAAATATTTAATAGATAAGGCGCCAATAGAATATGTAACACAGTCCCTGGGTTTTGTGGGACCTGTAAAACTTATTGTTGTTCATTGCAAATGGCTTCTTGTGTGCTGTTCTTTACTCACCTTCCTTGCTTTTCCCATGCAGGAGCTGGCCAGAATATGGTCCTTAATCACCATCAGACTCAGGAATCGATGAACTAAACCATTGTGAAAGTGGGAAAAGTGGCAGTGATATACCAGGGCCACTGAATAGGCTTTACCCCAGGTAGGGAAAATACAAGATTCATACAAATGTAAAGCTAAATCCAGTCCCCTATCAAATTTCAAGCCCTTGCTCCTAAGCATGAGCCCCTAGAGTTATTCAAAGAAAAGGTTGCCAGAATGTTTTAATGTGTGCAAAACAAGCTTTTCCCATAGTCTTGTTCTCAGAAATGGCTGAACCTTTTTGTCTGAAATTTTCCAGACCAATTCTGTCTGAGGCAGACACCCCCCAGCATAGAAAATTTCAGTCCAAAAGCTGAAGTTTGGGAAAGGTATAAACCACTGAAAATGGGGTTTTATAATGGGAAGTGTTCATCAGCCTTAATAATAGGTGGTTTTGCCTTGCCTATAACACAATATTTGGATTACACTGCAAAGGGGAAAATGGACTCAATGATGAAGATACTCACTCTTTGTGTAGATGGGTAAAGAATGAGTGGGAAGGGCTAGAGAGTGGGCGGAGCCTTAAATGTTCACACACACACCCACTGGCCTCCCCAGCACACCAGTTGCACAGATGGAGTAGTATCTGCACCAGGTAAAGGGCTTCCACATATCATTTTCCCCTTGGAGTAAGGGGAGAACCAGGGACCAAATTCAGTTCCTGGTCTGCTCCGACGCAGTGCTGCCCTTATTCATGGCTTGTGGTAACTCCAAAACGGGGCTTTCGCAATGAGAGGAAATCAAAACCACTCAGCCTAGTTACGTTCACAAAAAATAAAAATCTCACCACAAAATAAAAAGCAAAGTGAAAATGTTTTTCTGTTGAGAAATCTCCATAAACATCCAGAAACCAACATTACAACTGCTTTAAGTAATGCTAGGCAAATTACTATAAAGTAACAGGCTGATCATCTATTTGGCCACAGATCTTACTAGGTGCCAACTAGGGATCTGTACAGTTGGCTGATTAAGCATGGACCAACAGAAAACACAGTCTGGTGTTTTCCTCCACTTTAAACTCATCAGTGAAGTCTCAGTCAGAAGAGATGTCTCAGACAAGGAAAGTGTCACCCTCTTGTAACAACACACAATTAAGATCAGGTTACTGCCAAACCCTAATATGCTTAACGGAACGGGAAAGATACCGTGTATTGCGAGAAGTGCTATGCAAATTGCCCTAAAGGTGTGGCAACTAGACTAGAAATGTTCCTGCAATATCAGTATGTATTAGCTAAGAGTTGCCATAATTCTTTCCTCCAAACAACTATAGACATGTTTTGTTCATCTTTCTTGGAGTTCTTTTACTTTTCAAGCCAGTCATTCTTGGCTCTCACCCTAACCAAATTAAGCATTTCAGGTTCCTGATGTTACACCACTGTCTTTGTTCAATATATAGCAGAAGTGAGATAAGTATGTACCTGTTTACATATAATTTTGTTAAAATATAAAGGGATTGGACATTTACATGGATATCAAGAATATACAGAGTTATAATTAAGGATACAAATATTAGAAGGGATATTAAACAACATGTTCAGGGTTTAGGACAGTCTCTAGCTATTTGAGATCAGGATGAGGTCTAAGGTGGTGGGCAAATTATTCCACATCTGCCTACTAAAAGGTTTTTACGCCTTCTTCTGAGGCACTTGTTACAGGCCACTGTCAGAGACAGGATACTGAACTAGATGGACCTTGGGTCTCATCCAGTACAGCAATTCCTGTGTTTCTAAAACACAGGTTTTGAGATATAAAGTACTGTATTCTGTTTGGGCTACATGTTCACCTCACATCTTCAGGTTTTCAAAATGTCTTCTTAAAATACTTCTTTACACATCATATAAGCATAAATGAACCGTTGGAATTCACTGCTGCAGGAGTAGGTCACAGAGTCAAGTACTACAGACAGATTTAAAGAAAGGTCAGACAATTTCATAACAAATATCATTTGAGATTATGATATAGTTTAAAGAACAGGAGTACTTGTGGCACCTTAGAGACTAACAAATTTATTAGAGCATAAGCTTTCGTGGACTACAGCCCACTTCTTCGGATGCATATCCTGTTCTTTTTGTGGATACAGACTAACACGGCTGCTACTCTGAAACCTGATATAGTTTAATATTTGTGAATTATGCATTAATAATATAAGAGCATGTGTAGTAGGCTAATTAGGCTAATCAAATGTCATGCATTAGAGCATATGTTGATTGTCTCACGGTTCAGGGAGATATTTCCTCTTCATATAGAGCATTGCACAACTGCCAGTGCCACTTTTCAAAAGAAGAATTACAGGACCCTGTGTCCTTGGTCAACATTTCCTCCTTTCCCTGACTTTTAGGTGAATCTGCTCCTGTCAGTTGCATTGATCTCATTAGTCTGTTTATATTATATCCTCCTGAACCACTCCCAGTCCCTGCTGTGGGGTGAGAGAGACAGAGAGTTCCTTTTGTGTTAGACAATTATACCTGGTAGTCAGAATAAACAGTTGAAATTAGACTCTGATTCCTAACAAACTATGTGACTCTAACATGATTAAAACAAGGCCTAAAATATTACACCCACTGTTGTGCAGTGCAGTAGTTGGCTACTGCCCTCTATCTTAGCAGTGGTTGCATTTCCCAGGTGATATATGTACATACAGGAGTTTGTGAACTGCCTATGGAAACTTTCCTGTAAAAGGTATTTTAGAAATATACAAAAAATAATTTACTGATTCCCCCATCTTCTCCCCCCGCCCCACCGCACACACACTGTAACTCATCAGGTATTGGCCACTGCTGGAGTCAGCATATGAGACCTCATGGACCAAAGGTCTGATCTAATATGGAAAATTCTATATGTTTATACTGAAAAAAAAGACCTTTCTCATACTTTTAAAGCATTAAACCTGCAAGATGCTGAGTGCTGTCATCTCCCACTGACTCAGCACCTGGCAGGATGAAACTCCAAACGACCGAAGAATTACATTGCTGCATTTATTTGCTGCTGGAACTATAGCTTTTGCCTTCAGCCAGATAAGCTGTTAGTTGAAGCTAGGCCTGAGTATAAGGATTTCAGTTTTTCATATCCTTACTTGCTGCTGATACTACGCATCACCACCAGACCGTGGTTTAGCTTGGGCTGCATTAAAGCCGTGATCTATCTCTCTGTGCTATTGTTCAAGAGGCTCATATCTGCTGAAAACATTAGTGAACAAATTCTCCTCTTTTACACTAATCTACATCTGGAATACCTTTACTGAAGCCTGTGGAATCACTCTAAACAGACATCAGTGCAAGAGTAGAATTTAGCCATTGGTCTTTCATGCCCTTTATTCATTTTTTCTCCCAAGACCCTAGGAACAATATTTCATCAGAAACCATTCCTGTCACCCAAACTGGTTTGTGCATTTTTCCTTTTAAGTTCAATTGTCCCAGATCAGAAGCCTAGCAAGATGTGCTAGAGTGCTGATGTGCTCTGTCCCTGCCTAAACCTTCAGATGGGGGAAAGTTAGAAGTACTTTGTTTTTTGTTCCCTTCTCCCTGCCCAAAATAATTTTCCCAGGCCAGTAGCTGAGACCAGATCCCAAAATGTGAAAGAACAAAGGCTTGATTTGGCGTTCATCCTTCAGGCTCCAATATGCATCATTTTGGGGCACCCCCTGAAGGCAAAATGACATCTGCATTCTCAACACTATAGAACCAAAACACAATGCTTTAAAGCCTCTCAGAAAATCTACGGGACAGTTAATATGATTTAAGCCTATATTTAAATTTTATGAGACTCATTTTCAAGGCTAATAACCCAGTTTACTGTGCACAATATCAAATGCAAATTTTATTACTGACTTAGTAAAAACCAAGATGATATTCATTAGCATATCTCAGTGCATCACCCTTTTTAGCCAAAAGGTGCACCAAGAGTAACAGTGGGAGTTTTTATATGTGCTGTAAATTACAGTTACTATCTCATTAGATAAACACATTTAAAATCAGGTTATCATTCACTTATATATCAGAAAGTTGTTTGTTCAATTGCAGCTAGTCTCGTATTACAACATATGGTGCATGAAATTCTTAGACTAATAAAATTTCAAGGTACAGGGAGCTGGTGTCTTGGAAAAAACTGTTTCTGCTCAACGAATGGCTCGATGTAATCTGTAATTGCTTTGAAACAATTATGCAGCAGGCTGTTTTGTACTTAATAGTATTTACATCCTTGGTTTTATTAGCAACAAAATCTAAGTGGAACTTGTGAAAGAGA
Organism: Malaclemys terrapin pileata; assembly: GCF_027887155.1. Lineage (NCBI taxonomy): Eukaryota > Metazoa > Chordata > Testudines > Emydidae > Malaclemys > Malaclemys terrapin. Next base: position 105,316,875 of record NC_071507.1, on the reverse strand, counting down.
AATTAATTTTTGCACTAAAAGATGTAAACTTTTAAGTTAAGGATCCAGCAGATTGTGGAAGTCTAAAATATATGAAATAGTCTCTAATTTAACTTTTCTTACACTGAAATGTTTCACTCGTGTCTGCAACACAAATAGCAGCTAAATTCTCATCTTGGTTACACTTATGTAAATCCATTGACTTTAGGGGAATGTCTTTGGATTCACACCAATGTAAGTGAGAGCAGACTCTGGCCCTATGTATTTAGTTATCTCTTTGAAAATACTAAATACCACATATTGGGTATCCACATATATTTTTTTGACCATGTGCTCAAAAACTCACTACACGCTACATGAGATTTTTTCCTCATAAATTAAGATTTTTCAAATATATTAGATTCCATATCATACATGTATATTATTCTTTGTACAGTGCTTTGAATATGTAAAATATGGTAAATATTTGCTAAATGTATGTGATAGATAGATAGACAGATAGATAGATAGATAGATATCAACAAACATGCAACCACATAAAGTTCTTAGACCATATTTTCAACTGATGTAAATTGACATGGCTGCATTAACTTCAAGGGAACCTAGTTTGCACTAACCAAATATCTGGCCCCTTGAATATAATTTTACATATATTTTGCTAAGGTGCTTCTTTGAAAATGATGCATTGAGTATGCAAAAAGAAATGTTACTGTTAGTTGCATTATAATAAACCTTCTAACTACATGCATGTATTTTTATGGTTAAACTTGCTATAATACATCCAGTTCAAAACCAGGAACTGTACTGTGCTGACTGTATGTCATACATTTGACCTCAAGTGTGGGGGAAAAGCTTGAGGACAGAGTCTGGATCAAATTTATTCCTATAGAAGTAATGGAATTACACCAGGGATGAATATGGCTCATGGTAGCGAAGATAATCTTCCAGTGCTTGTCTGAAAATTGGGTATGTGCCCTTTTTTTCTTCCATGTGGTATGTAACAAAGACCTAAAAGTTTTGGAGTTAGTTGTGTTTTTGTTTTTTCTTTGTTTTTACCTTACAGTACCAGAAAATTCAGTTCTGGTCTTTCTTGGTTTTGCTGAAGGGTTCTTTGGTGGGTCTCACAGATGCTTATTGAGCTTTCAGACCTTAAATGAAGAGGTGAATTTAATATTTACAAAGATGGCCTTTCTCCCTACTGTTCACTAGGTATTGTTGTTAAATAGGTATGAACAGAACCAAATAAAAACAAAGCATTAGGGGTCTTATCTACAGTAGGAGAATTGAGACCCATAACTTACTACCAGGGCAGAGCTACATGTGGCTTCAACTATGGAAACAGGGGTCTGATGTTTGAAGTACTGTGTCCTCTACCCCTGCTCTGCACTATAGCTTCCATCATTGCTATCACCAGGGGAGCTGCACTGCCAGTGAATGATATGTCTGAATTTTGCCAGTATAAATAAAACCTTAATCACTCTGACTCAAACTCCCCTGTTAGTTGCTCAGCTTTCCCCCTCCTGTCTCTTGTCATACCATAACTTCACTGATTTCTCAGTCACTGTGGGTGGTGACTACACTGATTTAGCTTCTTACTAAAATTTCCTACCATTGTAATGCCATGGTTCCAGCTCCACCTGTGGGAAGAGCAGTGTAGAAAACTTGCCAGAATTATTACCCTATCATCAGGGCCGGTTCCAGCGTTTTTGCCGCCCCATGCGGCGGAAAAAAAATAAAATAAAAAGCCGCGATCGGCAGCACTTTGGCGGTAACTCTACTGCTGCCCCTTCATTCTTCAGCAGCAATTCAGCGGCAGGTGCTTCCCTCCGGGAGGGACTGAAGGACCCGCCGCTGAATTGCCGCCGAAGAGCTGGACATGTCGCCCCTTTCCGTTGGCCGCCCCAAGCACCTGCTTGCTGCACTGGTGCTTGGAGCTGGCCCTGCCTATCATGTCTAGATGACAGAATGGTAAACATTTGATTATCAACAACAGCCTCTGTACATTGGCTTCAACATTGTTACCATCAGAGGACCTGGAATGGTGGGAAATTATAAGAAAAAGCCCAGTAGAGACAAGGCCATAGAATCTTCCAGGGTAGACAAGACATGGATTTTTCATGTTATAATCAAACAGATTCCCCCCTTCCCACTGCCCTACCCCCACAAACCTTCTTTATAAGAAAGAAAGAAAGAAAGAAAGAAAGAAAGAAAGAAAGAAAGAAAGAAAGAAAGAAAGAAAGAAAGAAAGAAAGTTGCGGAGACACACAAGCCAAATTTCATTTTCATTGACTATCACCTTAGGACATGCAGGACTAAAACTACAAAGAACTGTACAGAGCAAATCAAACACAATAAATTGCACTTGGAAACAAAATGGAAGTCAGTCATCCTGTGGTGCAGAAAATGCTAATTATTTGCTAAAAATGCTAATTATTTGTTATTTTATAGCACTCACAAATATGCTAGGTGCTTTACATTATACACAGAAGACAGGTCCCTGCGCCAAAGAGATTACACTCTGAATGGTGGAAGTAGGCAAGTAAGCAGGCATTCAAAGTCTAAACAGACTGACATTTCCAAATAGTCTTGTCAGAAAGTTGAAATTCAGTGTCTTCATTGACATGAAATGGAATATACAGTCAGTGTTGCCAAAAAAAGATACATGTGCAGAGGCAGTTTTTCACACTAATTGTAGGGAAGATGAGGTTTATATAATGTATCCATTTAAAAAAACTGTTTCCACAATTCATATGGTCCGTGTTTACTTCGGAGTGTAAAAGTACAATTTCTCACTGAATTTCACCTCTCTCTTGATCAAAGGTACCATTTTCTTTTCTTCCTTTTTCTAGTAGGTATGGAAGACACTGGAAACATTGAAAAAATTGGAAATCTTTGTGCACTGGGAACACAGTTAAGGAAAGGCCATAATCAGACTGGATATCAAAAGATATTGACGTAGTGCCTCTTGGCAATGCTATGATCCACACCTTGTTGCTATACTTGCTGTGTCCCAGCTTTCCCCCGTTGGTATTCCTTGTGCTGCTTTATCAGTTATGATCAATTCTAGCTCCCTTTGAGATCTGAGATACTAATGCCCCACCCTCTTTAGTCCCACTGTAACATGTGCTCCCGTTAATGCACACACAGCCACTCCTCATGATTTTCATGCTGGTCATTCAGTCAGTCCAGCTGATGCCCAATATTGTTCTTACCCAGAACATCCCCAAGGCATTCAATCCTACCTCTAAATCTACATCAGAGACCAGCTCTCTGAACTCTTTCAGAAGCCTCAGCACACAAAGGCTTTACACACTCACAGAAATAAAGGACAGGTTATTTATTATCTAGATTTTTTTTTCAAATTTGGAAGATTTTTGTTTGTTTGTTTAAACAGGAAGGCCAAGGAGTTTCCTACTGACTAAACTCCGATGCCAGAGCAGTGTCTCAAAGGTTAGTCTACATTGATAGCCAGCACAAGTTATAACCAAGCCTCTGTGCTTTCATTTTTGTTTTCTTTATTTTAAAAATTTCAGAAGGCCACCATCTGACATGGTGCCTTGGGAGGTATGCTACCTGCCAGGGGCCCGTATCTGAGACATGGAGAGATTGTCGAGGGTCATCCAACCCTCTGACCAGTACCCCATGCTACTCATCCATGTGGGCACTAATGATACTGCGAGGTATGACCCTGAGCAGATCAGAAGTGACTACAGGGCTCTGGGAGTAAGGGTGAAGGAGTTGGGAGCACAGGTGGTGTTCTCTTCGATTATTCTGGTCAAGGGTAGGGGCCCAGGCAGAGACAGATGCATTCTGGAGGTGAATGTCTGACTGCGAGGATGGTGTTGCCAAGAAAGTTTCAGCTTCCTTGACCATGGGATGCCATTCCTGGAAGAAATACTGCTAAGCAGAGATGGGATCCACCTATAGAGGAAGAGCATATTTGGATACAGACTGGCTACCTAGTGAGGAGGGCTTTAAACTAGATTCAAAGGGGGCAGGTGACCAAAGCCCACAGGTAAGTCAAAAACATGAAGACCTGGGAGAAGGGTTGGAATCTGGGGGGGAGCATGGGCCAGGGATAAGGGAGAGACAAGAGAGAACTGGGGGGGGGGGAGGGGAATGAAATCAGTATCTTAGATGTCTGTATACTAATGTGAGAAGTGTGGGGAATAAACAGGAAGAACTAGAAATGCTAGTGAATAAACACAACTATGACATAGTTGGCATCACAGATACTTGGTGGGATAATACACATGAATGGAATATTGGTATAGAATGGTGCAGCTTGTTCAGGAAGGACTGAGGTTGAGATGGAAATAGGAGACAGACTTGTTGAAAGTCTCTGGGTAAGGATAAAAGGGGTAAAAAACAAGGGTGATGTCATGGTAGACCACCTACTGCAGACCACCTAACCAGGAAGAAGAAGTGGATGAGGCTTTTTTAAACAATTAACAAAATCATCCAAAGCACAGGATTTGGTGGTGATGGGGGACTTTAACTACTGAGACATCTGTTCAAAAATAACACAGCAGGGCACAGATTATCGAACAAGTTCTGGGAATGTATTGGAGACATTTTTTTATTTCAGAAGGTAGAGAAAGCTACTAGGGAAGAGGCTGTTCTAGATTTGATTTTGATAAATAGAGAAGAACTAGTTGAGAATTTGAAAGTGAAAGGCAGCTGAGGTGAAAGTAATCATGACATGATAGAGTTCATGATTTTAAGGAATGGTAGGAAGGAAAACAACCCAGTAGAGATAATGGAATTCAAGAAGGCAGACTTTAGCAAACTCAGGGAGTTGATAAGTAAGATCCCATGGGAAGCAAGTCTAAAGGGAAAAACAGTTCAAGAGAGCTGGCAGTTTTTCAAACGGACATTATTAAGGGCACAAGAGCAAATTATCCCACTGCATAGGAAAGATAGGAAGTGTGGCAAGAGACCACCCTGCTTAACCAGAAGATCTTCAATGATCTGAAATTCAAAAAAAGAGGCCTACAAAAAGTGGTAACTAGGTCAAATTACAAAGGATGAATATAAACAAATAACACAAGTATGTAAGGATAAAATTAAAAAGGCCAAGCCACAAAACAAGATTAAAATAGCCAGAGACATCAAGGGTAACAGGAAAACATTCTACAAATACATTAGAAGCAAGAGGAAGACCACGGACAGGGTAGGCCAGTTACTCAATGAAGTGGGAAAAACAATAACAGAAAATGTGGAAATGGCAAAAGTGCTAAATGACTTTTTTGTTTTAGTTTGCACCAAAACGTTTAGTGGTGATTGGACATCTAACATAGTGAATGCCAGTGAAAATGAAGTAGGATCAGAAGCTAAAATAGGGAAAGAATAAGTTAAAATGTACTTAGACAAGTTAGATGGCCTCAAGTCGCGAGGGCCTGATGAAAAACATCCTAGAATACTCAAGGACCTGACTGAGGAGATATCTGAGCCATTAGCAATTATCTTTGAAAACTCATAGAAGACGAGAGAGATTCCAGAGGACTGAAAAACGGCAAATATAGTGCCAATCTATAAAAAGGGAAATAAGGACAACCCGGGGAATTACAGACCAGTCAGCTTAACTTCAGTACCTGGAAAGACAATGGAGCAAATAATTAAGCAATCAATTTGCAAACATCTAGAAGATAATAAGGTGATAAGTAACAGCATGGATTTGTCAAGAACAAATCATATCAAACCAACCTAATGACTTTCTTTGACAGGGTAGCAAAGATTGTGGATTGGGGGGAAGAGGTAGATATGGTACATTTTGACTTTAGAAAGACTTTTGATACTGTCTCACATGACCTTATAAACAAACGGGAAATACAACTTAGATGGAGCTACTATAAGGTGGTTGCATAACTGGTTGGAAATCTGTTCCCAGAGAGTAGTTATCAGTGGTTCACAGTCGAGCTGGAAGGGCATATCAAGTGGGGTCCTGCAGGGATCAGTTCTGGGTTGAGTTCTGTTCAGTATCTTCATCAATGATTTACATAATGGCATAGAGAGTATAAAATTTGTGGACGATACCAAGCTAGGAGGGGTTCAAATGCTTTGAAGGATAGAATTATAATTCAAAATGGTCTGAAAAAAATGGAGAAATGGTCTGATGTAAATAGGATGAAATTCAGTAAGGGCAAATGCAAAGTACTCCACTTAGGAAGGAACAATCAGTTGCACACATACAAAATGGGAAATGACTGCCTAGGAAGGAGTACTACGAAAAGGGATCTGGAGGTCATAGTGGATCACAAGCTAAATATGTGTCAACAGTGTAACACTGTTGCAAAAAAAGTAAACATAATTCTGGGATGTATTAGCAGGAGTGTTGTAAACAAAAGAAGTAGTTCTTCCACTATACTCTGTGCTGATTAGGCCTCATCTGGAGTATTGTGTCCAGTTCTGGGTGCCATATTTCAGGAAAGATGTGGACAAATTGGAGAAAATCCCAAGAAGAGCAACAAAAATGATTAAAGGTCTAGAAAACATGAACTATAAGAGAAGATTGAAATAATTGGGTTTGTCTAGTCTGGAGATGAGAAGACTGAGAAGGGACATGATAACAGTTTTCAAGTACATAAAAGGCTGTTACAAGTAGGAGGGAGAAAAATTGTTCTCCTTAACCTTTGAGGATAGGACAAGAAGCAATGGGCTTAAATTGTAGCAAGGGCAGTTTAAGTTGGACATTAGGGTTGGACATTAGGTTGACTGTCAGGGTGGTAAGCACTGGAATTAATTGCCTAGGGAGGTGGTGGAATCTCCATCATTGGAGACTTTTAAGAGCAGGGAAGTTGTTGGAGATTTTTAAGAGTGGGTTAGATGAACACCTGTCAGGGATGGTCTAGATCAGGGGTCGGCAACCTTTCAAAAGTGGTGTACCGAGTCTTCATTTATTCACTCTAATGTAAGGTTTCACGTGCCGGTAATACATTTTAACATTTTTAGAAGGTCTCTTTCTATAAGTCTATAATATATAATTAAACTCTTGTTGTATGTAAAGTAAATAAGGTTTTTAAAATGTTTAAGAAGTTTCATTTAAAATTAAATTAAAATGTAGAGCCCCCTGGACCCGTGGCCAGGACCTGGGGAGTGTGAGTGCCACTGAAAATCAGCTCGCGTGCCGCCTTTGGCACACGTGCCATAGGTTGCCTACCCCTGGTCTAGATAATACTTAGTCCTGCCATGAGTGCAGGGGACTGGACTAGTTGACCTCCTGAGGTCCCTTCCAGTCCTACAATTCTATGATTCTATGACTACTAGCATTCTCAGCTTCTGAGCCTTCAAATAGTTACCATTTTTGCTTTTAAAAAAAATACCACAAAATATTTCCTCTTTCCCAACAGATGTGGATTGGGTAATATTAGGGATTGAAAATTATAGTAGGCCAGGATCCAGAACTAGTAAGTGTGACACTGGCAGACCAGGTGTCAGCTCATGCCAAGATCCCCATGTCTCCACTGAACCTGACAAATACATAGCTGGAACCAGTCTGGCTCACCTGTGTGTTAGTATTGCTACAATTAGGTACTAGAATTATAATAATGTGTTAACTGTTTAGACTTTATTGAATGCTTGTGAGCTGCTGCATGCATTAATCTCTCTTAGAATCATGGGCGCACGTCACATAGGCTGGGGGAGGCGGTGCCTACCCAAACAGCCCGGCATAGCTCCACCCATGTTCCTCCCCAAAGCCCTGCTTGCCCTTCCCTGCTTGGCTCAGCCAAGGCAGGCTGCTGCCTGCTCCTCTTCAGGGAAGCAGCATGCTGGGGCTGGGGTTAGGGCGGCCGGGGTTGTGGTGGCTGAGGCTGCCCGCCCTGTGCTGGGGACTTGGGGGCTGCACTCTGCCCACCCACTCTGTGCTAGAGGGATGGGGGGGAGGCACACACTGCTCGCCTGCTCTGTGATAGGGGATGGGGGGGCACAGACTGCATGCCCAGCGCTCTGGGGCTGTAGGGGGTTCTGGTGGCTACGGGGAGGGGGGCTACGGCGGGGGCAAGAGAAGGGTCCTTGGGCGGTGGGATGGGGTAATATTTGAGCATTTGCATTGTAAACTTTTGTAGCTGTGTATATCCCTAGACAGGAGAGAGACATTAACTAGTGTGAAATGCTGGTCTCCAATGGAAAGTGTTACATCCTGCACAGTGAGGAAGGCCCATTGACACCAGACAGACTAGAGTGGACTCTCCCTGCACCTATGAAGATAAGACTTGCAAGTGGATTCCTCCCATCAGCTGAGTTTGCAGCTCAGAGCAGAAATGGGGGAGGGAAAGCGAATAAAAACCCCTAACAAGGAGGAACTGTATCTCATTGTGCTTGGACTCTGGGGGCAATGTTTCTAGGCATAAGCAAGGGATCCCCAGCTGGTTAGCCTAGGTTAGCCCTAAAGGACATATAGTGCTTGATCATTATAGGAGTCTGATTATCTTTTGAAATTTAAGAATGTAACTCATGTCTGTATGTAAGTTTACCTGCTTTAACCTTGTATATAACTCTCTTATTTCCTTTTCCTATTAAGAAATCTGTATGTAGTTTTTTATAGGATTGGCTCCAAATGTCTTTGGTGTGAGATCTAAGGTGCAATTGACCTGGGGTAAGTGAGGGTCCTTTGGAAATGGAAGTAACCTGAATATTGCTGTGATTTGTGGTATAAGGGATCATCTATCATAAAGGTGGGCTTGCCTAGGTGACAAGATAGATCAGAGCACCCAAAGGAATTGTCTGTCCATGTTTAGGCTGTTATAGTGCCTGAGGAGTTTACACTTGATAAGTGGGTGATGAAATCTAAGGTCTGGTCTACACTACAGCCCTATATCGGTATAACTACATCACTCAGGGGTGTGAAAAATCTACCCCCATGTGCTATGTAGTTATACCTGACCTAACTCCACTGACATAGCTTCTCCTGCTGACATAGCTACTGCCTTTCAGGGAAGCGGATTAACTGGGCTGACAGGAGAGCTTTCTCCCATCAGCTTAGAGCATCTTCATTAAAGTGCTACAGCAGCACAGCTGCATCGGTACAGCTGTGCCAATGCAGCGCTTTAAGTGTAGACTTGCCCTAAGTATAGAACTCACAGCCAATTTGGGGTTTGTGCTGTGGTTCTCAGCAGTCTGCCTTGAGGTTGGTACGCACACTCTTGAGTCACTGCAAGACAGCTTAACAGTAGTATTCTGCTCTAAACCAACAATAGCTTAAGGTATGGCAGTGCTACTTATTTTGCAGTTGGATATATAGATATGGAAGTCTGGGGTAGGGGTGGGGAGGAACCTGCATAGGATCACTGGAAATTGCCAAACTGGATCAGACCTGTGGTTCAATTAATCCAGTATTCTGTTTCCAGCAGTGGCCAGAATCAGCTGCTTTGGAGGAAGGTGCAAAAACGTGAGATATGTTTCTTCCTAAGCCCCACTAGCTAGAGGTTAGCTTGTGCCCTGAAGCATAAGGGTTTAAATCAATTCCAGAACTGAAGGATTTTTGTCTGTTTGTTTTTTAAATTCCTACTGTTATAACTGTACATATTCTTCTTTATTTGTATAACTGTCTTGCCAAGCTCCTGGTCTCAGTGATGACTGGTGGGAATGAATTTGACAGGAAACTACATATTGTTCTGAAGATTATTTCCTTTGATCAATTTTGAATTTGCCACCTTTCAGCTTCATTGAATGGTCCCTTTCCTTTGGATTACAAGAGGGTGAATAGAAATTACCCATTTATTTTATCTGTACCATTCACTATGGGGTTTACTTTATTATAGTCCATCTCACTCCTGTACATTGTACACTGAAAAGTCTCAATCTTTTCAGTTTTCCTTCACATGAGTTTTTCCATGCCCTTGTCATTTTCATCACACATCTCTGCCCTATATCTATGTGTGTCCAATCTCACTTTAAAATAGCCACCCTTCTTTTTAATGCTCTCCATTCTGGGTATTTCACTCACTGATAACAGTGGACAGGGAACCTTGCTGGAGGAGGAGGAGCTAAAAGACTAGCTAATTTTGCTGCCTTTTGCTGCTGAACAGAAGGGCAGGGGAAAATTTGCCTTTCACAAACACCCTGCATGAAGAACAGGAGTACTTGTGGCACCTTAGAGACTAACAAATTTATTAGAGCATAAGCTTTCGTGGACTACAGCCCACTTCTTCGGATGCATATATGCATCCGAAGAAGTGTATATGCATCCGAAGAAGTGGGCTGTAGTCCACGAAAGCTTATGCTCTAATAAATTTGTTAGTCTCTAAGGTGCCACAAGTACTCCTGTTCTTTTTGCGGATACAGACTAACACGGCTGCTACTCTGAACCCTGCATGAGAGTTTCAGGGTAAAGTGTGCTAGGACTGGATTCATACCATTCTCTGCCTTTCCCCCAACCCCTCAGCAGGCAAGGCAGGCTCAGCACAACGCTTGTACTAAAAACCTGGACAGATGGGGAGATAAGGTTCATCTCCAGCCATGCTATCTCCAAAGAAACTGATCATTGTGAATGCTCTATCTTGGGGGCTGAGTGGCTCTCTCCATCACACACACAATCTTGCAAGGTAAGGAAGGGCAGTCTTTGGACACCTCATGGTAAATTGAGAGAAGCCTCTGATCTAGAACCCTGCAGTGGGAGGAGGCATTCCTGGATTCCTCCACAAGAATGAGGAGCTGTTGCTTCCGGCAGCTGCCATTGCTCCAGAGAAATGGATGTGCTGTTCACATTCTCCCACTGTCACCTGTCAAGAGCAAGCTAGAATGTACTGTTACCTCCTTGAACCAGGGAGAGGATGGGTTTCAGTGGAGTAGCTGCTCCCCCTTCATCTCCAGTGTGAAGGTATCCTTCAGGCTGAGGCTGCCTACCATGATGGTGCAGGAGAGAGGCTTGGAACTGATTCCAGTACGTTCCCCCATCACATTCTGTTTTTGTTTTTCATTTATTTTTATTAATTATAATTTAACTCAAATGTCAGAAAAACATTTGGGAGTAAAGATGTTTTTGTTAAATATTTAACACCAACCTCTTCAGTTAAGGGCTGAAAATCAGCATTCCTACGACATTCATTGGGGTTATCAGAAAAAAAAGAGGAAAGCCAGATTCCGCAGATAATTCTAAGGAGAAAAAAAGCAGAGCCCTTCCCATCACAGGTCTCCTTTTTTCCAAAGCCTTTCTGACCTACTTAATATGCCACAAAGAAAGAAAAGGGCGCAAACCCATTTTTTTTTCCTTTGTGTGTCCTGCCATGGCTTGCTACGAATATGTACTATCCATTTCAAGCTCTGGCCAGTCACAAAATATTGGCCATTTTAATTTATAAACTACTTTAGATCATTCTTAGAGGTTTAAAAAAAATATTAGGATTAAATTTTCTCTCAGTCAGAGGACTATAGCCTAGCCATTACATGTCAACTAAAGCAGGCTGGCTTGACAGAAAAATGGTACCTCTGAAACGGATCTAAAATAACTTCTCTATAATTTGTGGCATAAACAAAGTACATTATGATGTGCGATAGTATAAGGTTTTATCAGCATTCATTTGGGATGACCTGCATGAGTCATGGGTTCACTACTTGTAAGTAGTATGGTCATCCCAAACCTTTGCTAATAAAAGCTTTCTATAAAAACATACATTAGCAGAAGGTAGAGAGAAAGAGAGTAATTTTGTTCAAGGCTCAGCCAATGAAAGCCATCTCTCTCTCTGTATCTGAATATCTGATTTATAAGTTTGCTGTGAATTTTTGAAACTTTAGCTGGACCAAATTCATAGGTTCTTACTCAGCATCAGGAATGAATTTGGCCCACTAGGTTTATATCTTGATAAATTTTGTTTGAGTGTTTCTCTCTACTTTCTACCACATTCCAAACAAGTTTCCCTCAGATTCCATTAGAAGTGCAGACAGATTGGGAACAACCACCTTAGGCTATCCCTGATAGTAAGAAACTGGGTTTTGACCTTAGGGAATGTGAGCAGGCTGGATGTAACAGGTTTGGCATCCTGTGAAAGACAATGGAGTTGTGATTCCCTTCCCTTATGGTTCAGCAAGGAAGCTGGGGCTGGTTAGCATGGACACAGGGAAAGGTGAATGACCCGAGAGGTGCTAGACTTGGCTATTGTCATATATTAAATAATAGCATCTGTTTTAGTGGAAGATTGTGGGGCTAACTGGTGCAGTGGGTTTCTTTTGCCCCTAGAAATGGGTTCAGTGTATTTGCATTTCATCTTGCAAATGATGAGTTCCAAAGCTTGTTTCTCTCCCAGGCACAAAAGAAGTTTGGGGGTCTCACTGTAGTCCACATTTGTGCCCATCACAAAAGCACCGCATAACTTGGCATGACTGTGTCTCAGTGTAGTAGAAGCCCAGGAACTGGAACAGATGGTTTTTAAAGTCAGAATTGACATTGCTATGTTATTATGCTGAAAATATATGACACACAATTCAAATAGCAAGTGCATCATTTGGCTTGAGAAACAGAAATTGTCTCAGGTCTGGTTTATATAACCCATTCCACCCATTCAACATCTCTGTCATTCCATCTTTCTGTTGTTCAACATTAGTCCTCTGTGAAGCCATGGAAACAATAACCTGTTGGCAACCATCGTAACTTTATCAATTTGATCTTCTGACCTGAGGTTATAGGAAAGAAATAAGGCAGGAGGGTTATGTGGACTTCAGAAAAGTAAACAACTGTGTGACCTGGGACTACTACCTGCTATCCAGAGTGGAAGAATTTACAAAGCCATGGCACCAATAGATTCATCAGTCTGGATCTTCACCACAGCTATGACCAGATGCCTATTCCTGGCACTATGCTGTCAAAGAACGTGACACATTTGCTTGTATCTACACAAGCATATGAGGTATTGGTGTCCTTGTGCATGTCAGCACCACTAGCTATCTGGGTGCCATCTTGTGCTGAGTACTGACTACCAAGTCCTCCAGTCTCTTTTAGTGCCACTAACTTAGTGGGCCTGTCACCTTTGTCAGTACCCATTCCGTGTCTAGTACTGACCAGAATGTGATAACCAGGTGGCCAGCCACATTTAGGTGGAGTTATGCACCAGCTTTTAACAGTACAGAGGGTGCCTAAAATATTCCTGGACCCATTTGAAGAATGCTTGGTTGTAAGTGGGACTGCAGTATGTCTAGGAGGCAGAGGAAATGTGTGTGTGTATGAGGAAGGGGGGTGTGAGGTGTCATGTCCCCTCCCCCCAGATTTCTACCTTCCATTTAGCAACAGCTAAATGTTCTGAGGGACCCCACCCAGAGGGGCTGCTGCAGATTGTGCCCCAAAGAGCAGTGGGCATGGGCAAGGCCTCAAGCCACTGGCGGCAGCACTCACTGTGTGTCTGTGCAGCATAGGGAGGGAGGAAGCAGCAGGGCAGCTGGCTGCAGGCTACCGCCCCTTCCCCCTCCCCACACGCACATGACATGGGGCTGTATCTCCTTTCCTGCTGCTGGAGTCCCAGTGCTTCCCACTGCCTGCTTTGCAGACTGCCCTGGGGTGAATGGCCTGTTCCTGTTCCCAGGGCATAGGGCACTCTCCCACTCCTATAGCAGGGGTTCTGCCCGGGAAAACTGCTCCCCTTGCACTGCCGGGGGCTTGCCCTGCCTTCCATTTAGCAACAGCTTCTGAGGTGAATCAGGGGATGGAGGTGGCACTCCTTCCGCAAGCCCCTCTGTGCGGGGCTGGCCCAAGCCACCTGCTGTTGATGGCCCAAGCTGCTTGGCATCACCGCTCCCCCCAGACATTCCTCCATGCCCCTCTAGGGGGTCACATCGCACAATTTGAAAACCTCTGTTCTAGATCCAGAGGCGTTGCTTGGGGTGGTCACATACACCCTCAGAACCTACCACTATCAACAGTTATGTGTCGCCTCTGCTAGGAGGAATGGTCTTGCCCATAGAAAGTAGAGAGGGGAAAGAACTCCTGGACATCTTGCCTGTCCTTTGACCAATGCAGGTTTTTTGTCCAGTCACAGTGTAAATGAATCAAGCTATTTCTTATCACTTCCTTTGTGAGGCTCCTTCATACCCCAATAGCCTTATTGTTAGGAAATCTTTCCTTTGCTTTGACCATTTTTGTCCCATTGTAGGGCAAATGTGCACATTTTAAAAATATATTTGTCATCTTCTGGATGAAAAAATTCAAGCTTGGGTTCCTATCCAAAAAAAGTCCAGAGTTCAGTGGGATTCCTATCTTCTGCAACAAAGCATTGCTCACTAAACATCAACAATTGCCGTGGATTTTCCTGTTGGGTGTCCTGTCAGATCCTACGCAAATGACAGTAACCTGAGAGGTTTTGTCTCCCAAGGTTGCAAACAGCATGTCATGCTGCTTTCAGAAGGATATATTTTAGTCACTTTGGATCTGAGGTTTAAAGTAGGAAAACTGCTCTTCAACTTTGTCTCCATGTCAGTGTAATATTTGCTCAATGTTTAAAGAACTTGTGTTTATCCACAATGACTAGGTGAAAAGCTATAAAGTCTTTTATACTTTATTGCTCTGGAACTTGTGTGCCCTGTATGTTCTTTTCTATGGAGCTCTCTGTTCCCTTCTTCTCCCTGTAAATTCCTGGGAGACTGCTGGGAGAGGTAGTTGAGAGAAGACCTGGGGGGACAGAGATGATGAAGAGGCACAAAGCCTCCACACTGATGATCCTGTCTGTGATGGGTTGGGTCAGAGATCCCCTTGGGACTGCCACCTGATGTGCTGAGACTACCTCTGAGCCCATTTTCCCTGGCAGCTTGGGACTTCAGAACCCTGCCTTGTTGAGCCAGGCATGCCAGGCTACTCCAACACAGACCCAGGGTCTGAACCATGTCCCCCAAAAACTGCAGACTTAACTGAAAATGGCTTAGAAAGTGCTCCTGTCTCTAGCACCCAGATACCCAGTTCCCAATGGGATCCAAACCCTCAAATAAATCCGTTTTACTCTGTATAAAGCTTATACAGGGTAAACTCATAAATTGTTCGCCCTCTATAATACTAATAGAGAGATATGCACAGCTGTTTGCTCCCCCAGGAATTAATTAGTTACTCTGGGTCAATTAACAAGCAAAAGTGATTTTATTAAATATAAAAAGTAGGATTTAAGTGGTTCCAAGTAATAACAGACAGAACAAAGCAAGGTACCAAGCAAAATAAAATAAAATACGCAAGTCTAAGTCTAATACAGTAGGAAACTGAATACAGATAAAATCTCACCCTCAGAGCTGTTCCAATAAGCTTCTTTCACAGACTGGACCCCTTCCTAGTCTGGGCCCAATCCTTTCCCCTTGTACAATTCTTGTTAGCTCAGGAGACTGCTGCCTCCTTTGTTCTGTTCCACCCCCTTTTATAGCTTTGGCACAAGGCAGGAATCTTTTGTCTCTCTTGGTCCCCACCCCTCCTTCTAAATGGAAAAGCACCAGGTTTAAGATGGATTCCAGTACCAGATGACATGGTCACATGTCCTGGGAGACCCCAAGCCTTCATTCTTCCCGGCCTGACTCATAGGAAGGCTTGCAAGTAAACAGAGACATCTACAGTCAATTGTCCTGGTTAATGGGAGCCATCAAGATTCCAAACCACCATTAATGGCCCACACTTTGCATAATTACAATAGGCCAGGGGTGGGCAAACTTTTTGGGCCAAGGGCCACATCTGGGTGGGGAAATTGTATGCAGGGCCGGGGCAGGGGGTTGGAGTACAGGAGGGAGTGCAGGGTATGTGTGGGGGGGTGCGGTGTGCAGGAAGGGGCTCAGGGCAAGGGATTGGGGCAGAGGAGAGGTGCCGGGTGTATGAGGGGGCTCAGGACAGGGGGTTGGGGTGCTGCAGGGAGCTCAGGGCAGGGGGTTGGGGTGCAGGAAGGGTGCGGGGTGCTGCAGGGGGCTCAGGGCAGGGAGTTGGGGGGCTGGGTGCAGGAGGGGTTCGAGCTCCGGCCCGGCGCCGCTTACCTAAAGTGGCTCCAGGGTGGCAGCGGTGTGCACCGGGGCCAGGGCAGGCTCTCTGCATGCCTGCCCTGGCCCCGACCCTGCACCACTCTAGGAAGCACTGCGGCCCCTGGGGGAGGGTGGGTAGAGGGCTGCCCTTGCCGCACCTTCAGGTACCTCCCCCGAAGCTCCCATTGGCCAGGGTTCCCCATTCCCAGCCAATGGGAGCTGCGGGGGGGGGGGGGAGGGCGGTGCCTGGAGGCAAGGGCAACGCACGTGAAGCCCTCTGCTCCCCAGCCCAAGGGCCACTTCTGAGAGTGGTGCGGGGCCTGCGGCACCACGGGGGGCAATCTGATGGGCCAGATCCAAAGTCCTGAGGGGCCGGATCTGGCCTGCGGGCCATAGTTTGCCCACCCCTGCAATAGGCCCTCAGAGTTATATTTTATATTTCTAGTTTCAAGTACAAGAATGATACATTTATACAAATAGGATGACCACACTCAGTAGATTATAAGCTTTGTAATGATATCTTACAAGAGACCTTTTGCATGAAGCATATTCCAGTTACATTATATTCACATTCATTAGCATATTTTCATAAAATCATATGGAATGCAACGTCACACAGTCCTCCACTAGTCTCTGGGAGTCTACTAGGTTTGAGTAAATGAACCAGGGTCATTTGTGTGCATGGTGGGGGAGAAGGCAAACCCCAGAATCCTCTCCTCTAAAGGGAGATACAGGAAGAAACTCTGTGAGGGAATCCCCATAAAAATTTCAAAGAGTCCCGTCTCATAGGTTTTTCTACAGGAAGAGCAATCCACATCAGACTATTTCAGTGCGACTGATTTTTGTCAACTTTCTCCAGATTTGTGAGGCCACATTACTTGTAGCTAGAATTTCTGAGGGTTGATGTAACATTGGCAGACCAGGAGTCGGTTCATGCCAAGGTCCCCATGCCTCAACTGAACACTGACCAATATATAGGTGAAATTAGCCTGGCTCAACTGTGTGTTAGTATCATTAAAATGGGTATAAGAATGTATTTAGTGTTTAGACTTTATTGAATGCTTGTGAGCTGCTGCATGCTTTAATCTCACTTATATCTGTATCCCATATTGTAAGGTAATATTTGAGCATTTGCATTGTAAGCCTTTGTAGCTGTGTAAATCATCAGACTGGAGAGAGACATTAACTAGTGTGAAATGCTGGTCTCCAATGGAAGGTGTTATGTCCTGCACAGTGAGGAAGGCCCATTGACACCAGACGGACTAGAGTGGAACGTTAAAGAGGATAAAAGACTTTGTTGTTTACTCCCCACTTCCCCATGAAAATAAGTCTTGCAAGTGAATTCCTCCCATCAGCTGAGTTTACAGCTCAAAGCAGAAGTGGGGAAGGGAAAATTACGCCTAACAAGGAGGTGTATTTCATTGCTGTTTGGATTCTGGGGGCAAGATTTCTAGGCATAAGCAAAAGATCCCCAGCTGCTTAGCCTAGATTAGCCCTAAAGGATATATAGAGCTTGCTCATCATAGGAGCTCCTATTACCTTTTGAAACTTAAGAATGTAACTCATTTGTGTATGTATGTTTGCCTGCTTTAAGCTTGTAAATAACTCCCTTTTTTCCTTTTTCTCTTAATAAATCTGTATATAGTTTATTACAGGATTGGTCACAAGCATTGTCTTTGGTGTGAGATCTAAGGTGCAACTGCCTTGGGGCAAGTGGGGTAAGTGCGGGACTGGACTATTGCTGTTATTTGAGGTGCAAAGGTACATTTGCCTAGGCGACAAGTTAGATCAGAGTAAACAAGGGGACTGTCTGTAACTATATAGTGCCTGAGTTTACATTTGATAAATGATCAGCGATATCTAAGTGTACAATTCACAGCAAATTTGGGGTTTGTGCCCTGAGGTTGGTACTCACACTCTTGAGTCACTGCAGGACAGCTTCACAGTTTAAAATAATTTTAAAACAAATAATGCCCCCCCTTCACTCCTCCTCTCCTTCACTGACAAACTTTAGCAGTGTGCTAGTGTATCAGAACCAGAACATGGAAGACCAAAAAAAAAAAAAAAAAAGGACAACGTGAAGAGTTTCTTTTCACTCTCCAAGATCATGAACAAATAGCATAAATGGTGAGATGTAAATTCAGTTTATAGAATTATTTTGGAAGCATAATCTAAGTTGCTACCAGTAATACAGGGACAGATTTTTTAAAATATACCTAGAGTTTACAATGTCCTTTTGAAACTGAAGTTACAGTTCTCAGCATTATCTGTCTTTCTATGGCATTTCTAAGGCAGGCATCTATCTCTTTGATATTTAAGCATCAATCTCTCCCACGCCTCTCATGCGATGTTAGGAAATCATGCAAACTACAGTTCCACATATAATAAAAAGCACATACCCACACATACTTTGTTCTAAAAGTATTGCAAAACATCACATCAGTTTTAAAACAAGCACAATCCAGAACCAGCTAGAAAAGCCTTGCAAGAAAGGATGAGTGACTGTTACTGGCAAGTGGAGCAAAAACATAAAAGCAGCCTTTTGGAATAAGTCAGGGAGACAGTGAGAAAAAAGGAACTGAACTTCTTGAGAGAAGTAGTTTCCTGCTTCTGACCACTGCAGCATGCAGTCTCTTATTGCAGGGATGGGGGGGAGGGGTGATACACAGATCCCCGCATATGAATAAATGCCCATTACACACACACAACTCCAAACCAAAAATTGTTTAAGGTGTCTAATTAAGACCCCCTCATAGAAAAGCTGTTGCTAGGTAAACAAAACTGTTTAAAACATGTTCATCATTAAAGTGTCCCTTGACAGAAGGATGAGGCAGCAGACTTGGTGACAGAAGGGAGAAGAAGAGAGGCATATGGCCCCCAGTTCTGTCCCCTGCTGACAAGCTGCCTAGCTGCAAGTCCCCTTTCCACTGTCTTCCTTGTGTACAGCAGATTGCAATGCCCCAACTTTCCCATCTGTATCCAAGGCTCGTGCCCCCAACAATGTGGCAGCCATGTACTTTTCATCCATGCACTATAGGCGGGGGAAGGGAAAGGTTACTAGGGTAGGGTGGAGAGAGGAGGAGGGAGAGAGATTAACAACCAATAATCACAATGCTATACATAATGCATTGTCTCCACAAGATTACATGGTATATTTCCAGTGGGGATTAGGCCATCCATCACAGGCCTTTATTGGCCCTTTTTTTGTTGTATAAAGTCCAAACACTGCCGTAAAATTCTAAACTGCTTAATTGCTGTGCTGTAAAAATTTGCATATCAGAGATATGTCATTCCATCGTTAAATGGCACTAGGCATTTGTTACAAGGCCCTAACAATCATGCTAGAGCACCTCTGAAAAAGGTCACCTATTGGCATTATGCAAAGTTCTCTGCTGAATTCTAATCAGCAGCAATTATGGGTTTAAATACTATTGTGAATCAATGTGTTTTGATTTCAAAATCCCAAGGCACCCCCTCCCCTTTTTTTACATGATCAGACTGTCTAAGCAATGCTGTCTTACCAGCTTGATCTTTTTTTGTGCTAGGCCTGCAAACTTTGAACTCTTACAACTTTACCATAAACTAAAGAGTGGGTTTGGAGTGGAATTTCCATAGTAGGCATTTTTCTATTAATATTTTAATTTGTTGCAGTTATTACAGACCTCCAGATACTGCACCATGTTATAGCCATTCCATGAGCAGCTCACTACTACATAGTTAAAGACAATCTGAATTTAAGATAAAAATTCATGTATGTTTATTGAAAAAAAGATTTTTATAATAATACTTAGCTCCTACATAGCACTTTTCATCCATACATCTCAAAGACATGTTTTATAAAGGGGTGAAGGGATCATTATCCCCTTTTCACATGTTGGAAAACTGAGGCACAGAAGAGGGTGGGGCTGGAGTGTGATTGTGTTCTGCTAGAAATAATCATGACTATTGTTGTCCTTTATTTAGATCAGGTAATGGGTAACTATTTTTTTCTAAAAGCAGAGACTATGGGACCTTGCTCCTGATTCCTTTGAAATCACTCAGGATGAGACTTCACACCCACTCCAGGACCTGTATGCTGGGCAAAGGGGCCAGAACACTGCATAAAGGGAAAGCCCTAGATCAGGGATCAGCAAACTTTGGCCCGCGGCCCACCAGGGTAAGCATCCTGGCAGCCGGGCTGGTTTGTTTACCTGCCGCGTCCACAGGTTTGGCCGATTGCGGTTCCCACTGACTGCAGTTCACTGGCGGCTTCCTGCAGCCCCCATTGGCCTGGGACGGCGAACCGCGGCCAGTGGGAGCCGCGATAGGCCAACCTGCAGACGCGGCAGGTAAACAAACCGACCCTGGCAGGCCGCATGCCAAAGGTTGCCGATCCCTGCCCTAGATCTAGCTAGGGGAACATACCTCTCTCTGGTGCAGGAACTGAGGAAGAGAGCCACAAGCTGTCCTCCAAGGACCTCCTTGCAAGCCTGGCCTGGTGTAGTCAGCAGTAGGTGGTTAAACTGTAGTATGTAGTGTTGCAGGAATTATGAGCCAAGGCAGCTGCATGCAGGCAGTTTGGCTTAAACTGCTGTAATTTAGGGCTATCTAAAGTACACTGAGGGCTATTTTGGCCTCTGGAGTAGCACAGAATCAGGAGAATGCAATAGTGACTTAAATCTACCTGAGCCTCCCTCTCCATGGACTGTGCCTCTGAGAACTTTAAAGAGATTTGCTATTGGCTGCACTGTGAGCAGGATCATATCCTGTATGTTTAGATGTTCTGGGGCAAGGGGTTAGATGATTTAGCTCTCTTCCATGTCCTATCTCCATGATCCCATGTATCTGTGGTGCATGATTTCTACGGAGACTGAAATATCCTCAAGATATATCACAGGGATGTTAATGGTTATCTTATACCCGTTTGAGAGGGTCAGCTGTAGTGAGGCTGTTCAGTGAACCAATTCCTGTAGAAATGTTCCAAAGACCAGATGAAATGTATCTTTTGGATCTCAGGGGCTTACATTCCTTTTATGAGAGCCAATTTCAGTGCCTTCTCCACAAATGCACAGGTTCCTCTGGCATTAGAACCAGTGAAGCTCCACTCCACAGCAGGGCTGCCAACTTTCTAATTGCTGAAAACCAGACACCCTTGCCCCACCTCTATTCCCAAGGCCTGGCCTCCTGCCCTGGCTCTTCCCCAGAGGCCCCAACCACTGCTCTTTTTCGAGGCCCTGCTCCCTCTCCCTTCCCAGGAAACTGGTGTGATTGAGCAAGATGATTCATGAGACTTAGAACAGCATGAGAGGTTTAAAAGAAGTGTTTGTTCTTTGCATTTTGGAAAACTTTTTTTCATACTTGATTCCTTTCTACAACAAAATTCTCAAAAGAAAAATCATGTAGAAAAAACCTCTAGTCTTAGGAGCGTTGGTTAAATGTTCTGTACATAGGCTTTCCCCACACACCTTCTCAGGAACTTTTTTATTTTTAAAAGAGAAAACTGATTGCACCCTCAAATGAAGCAAACCTAGTGAGCGGATTCAGTGTTTTATTATACAATACATATTGACATTTAGCCAATGTGCATCTATTTGCTGTTGAGTCCTAATGCTTAGGGCTTGTCTATATTAAAAAAGTTTGAAGTCTGTATAGTTAAATAGGTGATACCTCCTAATGCAGATGTACTTAAACCCATTTAATCCTTGTTTAGCATGTACTAGTAAATTACTAAATTAAACTAAACTGATTTAAGTGAGGGTTAAGTGCATCTACAATAAGGCCTGGTCCACACTAACCCCCCACTTCGGACTAAGGTACGCAAATTCAGCTACGTCAATAACGTAGCTGAATTCGAAGTACCTTAGTTCGAACTTACCGCGGGTCCAGACGCGGCAGGCAGGCTCCCTCGTCGATGCCACGTACTCTTCTTGCCGAGCTGGAGTACCGGTGTCGACGGGGAGCACTTCCGGGATCGATCCGGGATCAATTTATCGCGTCTAGACAAGACGCGATAAATCAATCCCAGAAGATCGATTGCTTACTGCCGGACCCGGAGGTAAGTGTAGACCTACCCTAAGTGAGAAGTACCACCACCACCACTAATTCCAAAAACAAAGTTTAAAAATCTTCCTATAACTTGGTTAAAAGCCCACCCCATCTCTTTTTATGTGTTATTAGATACCAAAGGGTACAGGAATGTGAGTTTTTTTCTTGGGGTAAGGGCAAATAAGAAGTTCCACAAACTTAGAAAAGGAAAGTTTCAGCTACACAAACAAGAATGCCTTGCTAAAACATAATATCCCAAGATAATGACAAACAAATGTGGCAGCATATGTAATTCTGCTATAAAATGCAGCAACCCATTTGCCAGGCTGCTGCTAGCTACCTGGCCCATTTTCCATAATCCTAATGATCTTGTTTCTGTTTTAGAATCTCTAAATTTGGTACAAATTTTATGGCTTCTGGCATATTATGCACAGTAAGAATTGTTTTGTGGAAATTAAGTCTTTTTAGGCTTTTCTTTGAAAAGATGGCAAGTGATTTTTGGCTGTTTAAGAAAGTTATATTTTAAATCAAATTTATTTAAAAAATTATCACTAGAATAAGTGTCTCAGAATATTGTTTGAATATAAATGTATTAATCCACACTCTTGATAACTCACAAAAAAGTAGCCTTGCCCTACTTCCCAAAGATGAGGGGGCAGTAAGTGGCATTGAGGAGTGCTGGGCTTGTAGGGGCACTAACTGGAATTTAGAGGGTACGCTGTGGGGGCAGTAGGATTTTGAAGAGACAGTAAATTTCATCGAGGCAGTGTTAGAGTTGTGGAGGATGGAGTAACTGGCATTGATGGGTTGTGGGGGGAGAACTAATTGGAATTGATGGGACATGCTGAGGCAGAGAGGGAACACAATGACTTGCAGATTTGGGCATCCTCAGCAGCATGTTACAATGCATATTATTTATTATTATTATTATGGATAGCCCAGCATGAGTCGTGCAATCTGGAAACACAGGTTCAAATCCTGCTTAGGGATGCTGGTGACTGGACTGTGTGTTAACTCACTGCCACATCTGTCTGGCTTCTTCACCAGCAGACTCCTTGAGGCTCTCCTAGCCCAAATCTCACCTAGCGGGCAGCAGTCAGTGAACTCTAGCCCCCAAGCTCCTGAGAGATGTTTTTCAGCAATTCACAGCCCCTAACATGGTGCATTCATGGAAGATATTAAGTTTGCTGCTCTGTTAAAGGTTCAGTACATCACAGCTTATCAGTTTAACTAAGGTAAATACACTCTTCCCTTCAAACACAACATTGAATTGGTTTATTGTAGAAGTAAAACAAGTTTATTAACAAAGAACATGGCTTAAGTGATACCAAGTAACACACATAAACGTTGAGATGGTTTCAAGCAAATAAAAGTGAAAACACGTATCTAAAACTAACTGTAGAAAGATACTGTCTTTGTTCAAAATGGTTTCTGTCACCTCCAATTTCCTTTCCAGCTTTTTACTGGCAGGCCTGACCAGGACTCATCACAGAGATCAAATCACTTGTTTTCTTTGGGCAGGTCTACACTATGGCTTAAGTTGATGTAACTTACATCACTCAGGGGTTTGAAAAAGACACCCCACTGCGTGACATAAGTTACATCGACCTAAGCGCTGTCTACACTGGCGCTATGTTGTCAGGAGACGCTTTCCCGGCAACACAACTTCTCTCGGAGGTGGAGTAATTATGCCGACGGGAGAGCTGTCTGACATCGGCATTACACATCTTCACTAGACGCGCTACAGCGGTACAAATGTTACTGCAAAGCAGTGTGCAGGGTGTGAATACACGGGAGCCTATGGTCACATGCACAAATGTAGGACTTTTAATCTGTCATTCTCAAAAGCTTTACACACATGCAGTTAAGCATTATTGTCCTCTTACACATTGAGAAAGTGAGCATCTAAATCATGGGTTTTTTTTAAACCAGGTCATCTGCTCTCATCATAGAACAACTTTTTACTAGTAAATATCTTAGAATATCAGTGTTGGAAGGAACCTCAGGAGGTTATCTAGTCCAACCCCCTGCTCAAAACAGGACCAATCCCCAGACAGATTTTTGCCCCAAGTGGCCCCCTCAGGGATTAAACTCACAACCCTGGGTTTAGCAGGCTACTGCTCAAACCACTGAGCTATTCCTCCCACCCTTTATAAACTGAAAAATCAAGTTATCTAGGGCCTGATCCAAATCTCACTGGAGACAGTTGGAAAGACTCCAGTCAATGGGAATGACTCCTGGATCAGTCCCTTACTTATTCATATTTCATTTTCAGTTATCCATGAGCTGCTGAAGCTTTTTAAACTATATTGTGTAGAAAAAAAAGAGCTAAAATACATAGATTCATGGGAACATTTTGGAAATTCCTACTTCATTGTGCCATGCAAAATAAACCATCTAGAGCACAGTAATGCTCAAGAAGTGGCTTGAAATGAGGTGTGGATAAGGAACTGAGGGTTAGCTTCCTGTCACCAATGCACGGCATGAATAGTAGAAAACATATGTCATGCACATCAATCAATTAAAAACACTTTTATTGACAATAATATCAACAGTGCCTGTGGGTAATCGGCACCTCTGAAAATGGGGCCATCTCTGAAAATTCACCTATGATGAACAAGGCCTTCCACTCCACTTAACTCCTCTATAGGGGATATGCTGGGGGAATGGCTATATGGGAGTAATAACACACAGCTCTTACCATTAGGCCAGATCTGTGAGTAGAACCCAGCTTTCCTGAGTTTTAGTCCAGTGCACTATCCACTAGCCTGCCTTGCCTTACCTCCCCACCATATCTTACAGAAAGGGTCTCCAGGCAGGCTCCACGTAATCCAGCATTGAAGGGCACAGTGTGGGCGTTCAAGGAGCGAGACTGTGAATGAGCATGCGCACCTGCCTCCATGAAGCTTCAGTGATGCAGTAGCTTATGCATCTGGCTTGGAGGTGCTACAGTCATCATTATAGCTCATGTCCCAGCCCTGGCTTGTGGGGATGGTTTTTTGCTTCCCTGTGCATTCTGTACTCCAGGCGTGTAAAACATATGGAAATTTTCTATTGACTTCAGTGGGGTGTTAATTACTGAGGTAACTCTGTACCCCAAACCCTTGGCGTGCCAGTAGCTTGTCCAATGTACTGCATCTCAGAGGCAAGCAATGTAGGTGCTTCAGTAAGTTGGCCTTGTAGGTGCTAGCCCTGGTGGGTCTCAATAGGCATCCAGACACGTGGCTAAGGGAAAAGTTTTTACTAGGGCTGGCAGGAAAGAAGAAGGTTGCAGAGATCCTAGGTACTGAGGCTTAAACAATTACAGCTCAAAGCCCCTGTTTGGTTGTCTGGGGGCAGCCCCTTTTGGAGTTAGGGCTCTTCAAGCCTGGCACCTGGGGGTGCCCTCTCCAGCCCAATCTCCATTCAAGCAAATACTCATTTGCAGGTGTCCAGTTAGCGTCTCTCATAGGACCCCCTTTGCACTGGCTCCTCACCCAGCTGCTGCGGATTCCACAAATCCCACACAGATCTGTATTCAACTGTGATGACCGACAGTTAGAGCCCATCCCATACGCAGTCCTGGCCACAGTATTGGGGATTTTTTCCAGTTCCCTGCAGCCCTGTGGCTCCCACCCCCAATCAGAGCCCAGCCACACCCTGGTTCAGGACCTTTCCCTCTCCCTGGCCAGGTGAAAGGTAAGTGCAGTGGGGAGGGGGCTGATGGGAATTGTAGTCCCCTGCTTTGCAGATCCATCACTGCGGGGTTGATCAAACCCAGTGAGCCCGAACAATCGAACTCTCTGAAAGTGCAATGGATTACACCAGTGTTTCCCAAACTTGGGATGCCGCTTGTGTAGGGAAAGCCCCTGACGGGCCGGGCCGGTTTGTTTACCTGCCCCATCTGCAGGTTCGGCCGATCGCGGCTCCCACTGGCCACGGTTCGCTGCTCCAGGCCAATGGCTACATAATAGCTTTTATAGTGTTCCTCCTATTACACATCAAATGCATATGTTTCAGTTGGGGTGACCAAATAATTTGCAATGATTATTCAATGATTTTTCCTTTTACCGCCTCCCCCTTTTGTAAATGTTCCATAAACAGATACATCAAATTTATTCATTATTCAAATTTATTCACACAAAAATGTATTTGAACTGTAGTTCATTTGCTAGTGATTTGTTGCAAATATTCACCACTCAACATTTGATCCGTCTTGATTGCACAAGACGGTATGTTTTGGTTCCTTTTGAATGTAACTAATAGGGACTGTCTACACACAAATGTGCTCCAGTTTAGTTAAACTAATGCAACCCCCTGTGTGGACTGGACAATCTTATTTCACTTTTAGAGTGTTTATTTCAGTTTAAACTTGTTCCTAATCAAATTCAGTTAAACCAAAATAAGTCTGATTTAAACCACAATAAGAATGTCCACATAGTCTTTTGTACTGGTGTAACTAAGTTAGTTTAAAATCATATCTTTATTCAAACTGGTGCAACTCTGGTGCATGTAGATAAGCACTTAGATACAGGCTTCTGGTGTGACACTCATTTATAAATTCAACCTTTGCTTTTTGTGAATTTTCTTCAATAGTTGCTGAAAAATGTGCCCATTAAAGTCAATGGAAAGGCTCCCATTGACTTCAGCAGGTTTTGGATCAGGCCCATAAAGAAAAATTGTTTCAGTAAATTCATATGCTAGAATATTCACAGAAAGTGAAAACAAAAGGGGATGCAAAATACAGTAAGCCCAGAATTCACAGAAAAATTCACAGAATTTTTTTGCAGTAATCACCCAGCTCTATCTATTTAACGTAAAATAAATGTATTATTAAATCTGAAGGGCAAGATTCTCAGCAGGCATACATCAGCTCAGCTCTGCTGACCTCCGTGGAGCTTTGCCTGTTTGCATAAATTGAGGATCTGGCCCAGAATGTTAGTCTGAGTAGTGTAGTTGCTACATGTTATTTGAATATCATTGAGCTACCTAAAATGTTCCTTTGGAGGCTTTGTATTATTTGTAACTAGATCTGCATTCATTATATTTTCATTTTCATTAATTCTCAGTAAAAGTGTTTTAATAAACATCTGTTTTATATCATACAACTGTTTTATTAAATCTATATTAAATGAATATTTGTCACCTTAATTTAAAGGGTTATCAAGGATGGAAATGGGAATTTGCCTTCTTTCTTAATTTCTTGGGTCTATAAACATCAACAGCCCCATAAATGTATTGACATTCAGGGATGGGAACTGCTAAAAGCCTTTGAGGATGCTATTAACTCATTCACACAAACATATTCCTATCATTATCAATTTGACAATTAAACGGCTTTAAAAAAAATGTTAATTGCAGGCTTTGCCTTCAGTTTGTCAGCTCTGCATTCATTCTTCCAAACTGCCTGTGTGATTTGTAACCATTAGGAGCACTGAACAGTCAGTGGATCAAATGATCAAAACAAGCCCCCCTTTCCCCAATGTTAAAAAGAAAAATCAGTGAGTTAAAAAAAAAATAAAAGTGCAAAAAACACCTAAAGAAGGGTATGGGGCATCAGAGGAGAAAAAAATAAGTCTCCACCATTGGAATGCTAAACAAAAGCCTATCTTACAATACTTTTTGTATTGCACAGTCTGTCTCATCTGTCCCCTCCCACAGGAGGCCATTCAGTTAAAAGTTCGTATCCCATAAAACTGGGTTAGTTTCACCAATAATTACTGGAACTTAGTTCATTAGGTAAAACACGGGGTAAGCAGGCATGTGAAAGTCACTACAGCCTTTGAAAGGGAAAGGAAGACTAAGGCAATCCATAACCATCAAAGTGCTGGGTTGGGTAAATGGCTCATGTATTACAGCTGCCAGCAAGGTGTAAAAAAATAAATAAATAAATAAAATAAAGTTCCACAACTGTCCTATTAACATACCAGAGTTGATTCGACTCCATTATATTTCATCAAATAGTTTAGAAAGCACCCAGCATAAAACATCATCATAATTGTAATCATATATTTGGCGATTTAATGTCTACACCATAATGTACCATTAGTTACACAAATAACTAATAATTTGCTAATGACAATATTATGTTAAGTCAGTTTAGGGGCAATTAAAGTGAGTGATATTTACATATGCCTAATGAATCACAGTCGATGGCAGATTAAGAGACTCTAATGAATATTCATCCAGACATTCGCAACCAGCTTCACAGTTTATAAACTGAATTATGGTTGATTTGCCCTTTTAAAAATGAATATGTGAGTATCTCCTGCATGGGAAGAATGAACAATTGGGGCTGATTGTAAAAGAAAAATTTTTTAAGCAATGTACTGGTCAGGACACAAAACATTTTTATGCACTCTCATACCCTTGGCTTCTCGGCTTTTTTTATATCACAGATCAGCATTGATGAACTATCTTCATTTTCATTCTCACCCATGACATGAAATATAGAAATTGTTTTGTGTCAAATTAAATGCAATAGAAGTTTTATGCAGCCTCACTAAAGAAATAATTACACAGGTAGCCTTGTCTTTCTAAGCGGAGAATACAAACTCTCCATGTCACAGCCAGCAACACTAAACCTCTGAAAACAGCCTTTATACATCACAGTCCTGATTCAACCCCCATTGAAGTCAATGAAAAAAATTCCAATTGATTTCAATGGAGTTGGATAAAGCCCTTGTATGATAAAGTTCGGGTTATGTCATGTCTTGTACAAGTCTCTCACCACTATTATTATTAATAATAAAATGAATCACAATACTGCAAAAAAAAAAAAAATAGCATGAGATACTGCTTCCTAATTTGGCCATCACAAAGCTGTAAAGTAAGCTTCAAAAAGTAGAGGAAAAAAATTAAAGGAAAAATTTTTACACAAATATTCCTGTAATGCTTTGAGGAGGTTTTTATGGGTTCTGTGCCTAAGTTGCTTTTGAAAATGGAACTTAGCCATCTAAGGCACTTAAGCCTTGTAACCTGAGTGGAGCAACGCATGAATACCTTTAAATATCTGTGCCTATGTGACTTGTCCCAGGTCACACAGGAAGTCAGTGACAGAACGTAGGGGTGAAATTCTTGCCCCATTGAAGTAAAATAAATGGTAAGACTCCCATTGGCTTCTACAGGGCCAGTATTTCACCTTAGGTCTCTCAATTCCCACTCCTCGGCTCCAACTTGGATAAGTTAACTAAGCATTATGGGTGAAATTTACCACATGTAGAGGGCCAGCCCAAAGCCTATGTGCCACTCAGTATTCAAATTAGGGTTTAACTGGTGCATAGGCCTTGTAGTGAGCAGGGATGAATTTCATGCTCTCTGACCTATGCCACCAAACCTTTATAATTTACCCACATAACTAAAACTTTGTACCCGAGGCACATATGGTTCATGACATTTTCCTGGTGTAAGTATATAGGTAAGTAGTTTCCCTTTTGCCCCATGCAGCAGAGCTGAGAGCTCCACAGTCTACTACCCAACCCAGTTCACTACATGGAAGTGTTCTCATCAAAGCTTAGTTGGAGCAAGAGGAACCATGTAAATGCTAATGTTACTAAGGACAGCAGTCTGAAAACCAAACAGTCATTAGGAGCCAAGGCATGACTTAAAAAAATCTCTTTATGTTCTTACCCCTATTCCTCCCTCTTTTAATCCCAGGCTTTTTGCCTAGGCCCTCTCCAAAGCAGGACTGTCCTTGATGCTGTCTCTGCTAAAGGGAGGTTGGAGATTTCCTTGTCTCTTCAGCCTTAGCATTTTTCCATTTCAGTTCCCAGTCTTTCTAAGCAGAAGATGGGAACACCGTTCTGCTGCCCTAGCCCCGCCCTGTCCTGCCCTAGCCCCGCCCCTGTCCCTCCCACTTCCCCCCTCAGAACCTCCAACCCTCCCCCGCTCCTTGTCCCCTGACTGCCCCCTCCTGGGACCCCTGCTCCTAACTGCCCTCCAGAACCCCACCCCCTACCTAAGCCTCCTTGTGCCTTGTCCCCTAACTGCCCCCTCCTAAGACCCCCCCAAATGCCCTCCAGGATCCTACCCCCTACCTGTACCCTGACTGCTCAAAACCTTATCCACACACCCCACCCCCAGAAAGCCCCCCCGAACTCCCGCCCCCTCCATCTCTTGACTGCCCCCTCCAGAACCTCCCTGCCCCTTCTCCGACCCCCTGGCCCCCTTGTTGTTGGTCTTCGCCTAATGTCTCTGTGAGCTTGCTCAGGAGTGGCCTGAACCATTCATCCCGGCACGCTGGGCAGCAGTGGGGGAGGAGCTCCAGACTGCCGGAGGCGATCTGCGAATGCAGGGAGGGAGGGAGGGAGTGATCTCTGCTGCAGGGGAGAGGAGGAGGGGCTCTCTCTGGCTGTCAGAGCCCCATGTAAGTGGCACCATCCGGCCGGCTGCCCTGTTAGCCGCGCGCGCTCTGCATGGGGGGGTGGGAAGTCCGGACATTTACAAATTCCCCCCAGACACTATTTTTAGCTCAAAAAGCCGGACATGTCTGGGGGAATCCGGACAAATGGTAACCCTAGCTTGTAATGACATGTGTGACGGGTTGAAGCACAGAAACCCCCTTGGGAGCTGCTACCCGATGTGCAAAGACTATCCCTGCTTTCATTTTCCCTGCCAGCTCAGGACTCCAGCACCCTGTCTAGCTGAGCCAGACACTCCCGTCTGCTCCAACACAGACCCAGGGTCTGAATCACTTGTCCCAAAGCTGCAAGTTTACCTGAAAACAGCTCACAGAAGTGTGCTTGTCTTTAGCACTCAGATGCCCAACTCCCAATGCGGTCTAAACCCAAATAAATCCGTTTTACCCTGGATAAAGCTTGTGCAGGGCAAACTCATAAATTGTTCGCCCTCTATAACACTGATAGAGAGATATGCACAGTTGTTTGCTCCCCCAGGTATTAATACATACTCTGAGTAAATTACTAAATAAAGTGATTTTATTAAATACAGAAAATAGGATTTAAGTGGTTCCAAGTGGTAACAGGCAGAACAAAGTAGGTCACTGAGCAAAATAAAATAAAATGTGCAAATCTATGTCTAATCAAACTAAATACAGATAATCTCACCCTCAGAGATGCTTCAGTAAGTTTTTCTCAGACTGGACACCTTCCAGACCTGGGCACAATTCTTTCCCCTGGTACAGCTCTTGTTCCAGCTCAGGATATAGCTAGGGGATTCTTCATGATGTCTCCTCTCTCTCCTTTGTTCTGTTCCATCCCTTTATATATCTTTTGCATAAGGCGGGAACCCTTTGTCCCTCTGGGCTTCCACCCCCCCTCACTGGAAAAGCACCAGGTTAAAAATGGATTCCAGTTCAGGTGACATGATCACATGTCACTGCAAGACTTCATTGCCCACTTGCCAGCACACACATATACAGGAAGACTCACAGGTAAACACAGCTATCTGCGGATAATGGTCCTCGTTAAAGGGAGTCAAGATTCCAAACCATCATTAATGGCCCACACTTTACATAATTACAATAGGCCCTCAGAGTTATATTTTATATTTCTAGTTTTAGATACAAGAGTGGTACATTTATACAAATTGGATGATCACACTCAGTAGATTATAAGCTTTGTAATGAGACCTTACAAGAGACCTTTTGCATGAAGCATATCCCAGTTACGTTATATTCACTTATTACCATATTTTTCTAAAACTATCCCAGTTACATTATATTCACTTATTATCATGTTTTTATAAAACCATATAGACTGCACAACGTCACAACATGAGCATTTGAAATTCCTCATACTTTTGGGGACTCAACGGAATCTCCCAGATGTGTGTTTGAAAGAAATCAAGAACAGATGCGACCCCGGGACATCCATTTTTTTTTTTGTTGCTAGGTGAATTGTGGCATTAAGAGTGAGCTGTACTGGCTAACATGGCAATAGTGACTGACTGGCCCATATGCCTACATTTCAGTTATCTCCATTTTAACATATTTCTAAAGCACCTTTTGAAAAGCATTCAAGTAGAATACACAATCAATATAAAGAACCTAGTAGCCCAAATATGCACCCAAGATGAACCAAAGGATCTGGCATAAGAGCAAAGCCATCCAAAAGGGAATAGTTAGAAATGAATACAAAGATTCAGATGAAATGGGTGTAGGACATGTAGAAAAACAAGAGAACAGGGCAGAGAGCAGAAGAAAAAGTGAAAGCTAAACCAGTTGAAATAAAGATAACTTGAATTATTCTCTGTAGGCGGCCAGGATGGGTTTTAATGAAGTTCCTTCAACTGAGTTGCACACCTAAGGACACCACAGCTGAGAAAATGCTGCATCTGATCCATTCACAATTGAACCTGGCAAGTGAGAACAGACCATCTTTGATGACTGTAACTATTAGACAAGGGTATAATAAGATTGGGGTTGGGGATCACTCAAATATTAGAGGATTAAGGCCCCAGTTCAACAAAGCACTTAAGCATATCCTACATTTTTAATGTACTGTTTTATAATAAGATGACCAGGAACTACTGTATTAATTCTGGAGAGATTTTTAAAGGCACAAAGAGGAATTAAGCATTCAACTTCCTTTGACTTTCAGTGGGATTTAGGCATTTCACTCTCCCTTATGCCTTTAAAATTTCCCTTTTCTATTTTAATAAATGAGCTCATTTCTGCAATGCTAGAATAAGAACTTTCATCTCTCTGCACTTTCAAAGCCTTTGCTTCTCCATCCTACGCAATTGTTTACTATTTTTTCAAGTATATCCCCCATTATTCAGATTTTCCTAGTGCTAAGTGTTCCATAACATACAGTCACCAAGAATATAGCTTCCCTATCCTAATTTTTAGTACCTTGACCATAGCTCCAAGGTTATAAAAGTCATTCTGAAGTTTATTGCCTCCCTGCATGGTAACGATTGTCCTCTCCCAGTTTTATAGCTTCAGGATATCTTTTTGCTTTACTGCACCATGCCTGCTTCCTGGTCAGCAGCATAGACAAAAACTAAAACTCTCCTATTGCTGATATCTGAAGCATTCCAGTAATTTCCACCCTTTGCATTCAACAATCTAAACTGCTTTCACTCATCATGGATGACAATCACACACACGCACAAACCATGGGGACAGTCCTGCAGCTCTTACTCCTGGGAATGGTCTGAAGGAACTCAATGCAGGATTGGGTCTCATTCCATTACTTACAACTACTGTATTACTAATTATTATTTGTTTAGCGCTGACATTGTTCCTAATGCATAAAACAATGACAACCACTGTTCAGAACAGTTAACGATCTGAATATCCTGTTCTTTATTCTCTCCAGTTATTTATAAGTCTAATAGAATCATATTTTATATTATACGTAGAGATGGTAAAAAAAGTCAGCAAAAATTTTGTTTCTGCTTTTGGCACCATTTTATATGAAATAGACCATGATCCCACTCTGTCCTTACCTGCTGCAACCCTCAGAAATGCTAATTAGATGTTATCTAATAATAGAAATGCTATTAGATGTTATCTCCCTCATGAGAATCTACTCTGAATCTCTATATAGGGTGAAATCTCATAGCTCATATAGGGCTCATTGACTTCAGTAAAGTCAAGATGTCACCCATAAATCTTGAACTTCTTGGTGCATCTCTATTCTTTGCCTGATTTCTGTTTTTCTCATTCTTTATTTCCCATTGCTCAAATTAAAGAGCCAGTTCTGAGGGTCTCTTCTTAAAAGAAAACTGCCATAACTAACGATAGCACCTTTAGACCCTGATCCTGGAAAGGGCGCCATGTGACTAGTCTGCTGTACCTGCACAGAGATCATTGTAGGATTGGAGCCTATGTTGGGTAATCAATACATTAACTCAAAGGGGAACCTACGTTAAACTTTCATTTTCAAAGCAACTTTTAGAAATATCTGCCATTGTTTTACTAGCTCCAGGACTGTGCATTGTGCTGGTGTGAGTGCTGCCGTTTTACTGCTAGAGCCCAGTAGACTCTCCAGCCTGATTCTGCATAGATTAAAGGTGGAGGATCTCAAAGCACACAGTGTTGGCCTATTGAAGTCAATGGCAAAACTTCCAAAAGCTGAACACTTTTGAAAATCCCAGCCTTAGACAATGGGAGACAAGTTTTTTTCTCTCAGTCAATTCCACATTGACTTCCAAAGGATCAGTCTTTCCAAGTTGTTGCATGTCCCAGTTTTAGACATATTTTTGGATGCAGCTCAGTACAACTCATCTTACAACTACTTGGAACCTCTCCTGCAGTTAATTATACTTTTGAAATTATATTTACTATAAGATTGTTAGGCCCCAATCCTACAAACACTTACACATATGCTTAACATTGAGCATATGATTAGCAACATTGACTTCAATGGGAGAACTCGTGCTTAAAGTTGGGCATGTGCATAAGTGTTTGCTGGACCAACGCTGGAATGATATTAAATATATAGATGTTCAATATTAAAGTGTCCAACTGCAGGATAGGAGCTTCAGACTGCATTGGGTAATGCCAGTAAAACACCTGATCTGGAGAGAGGAGAAAAAGCCCCACTCCTCTATACACAGAGCCAACAACCCCTTTCAGCTCATGTTGGGTTTTCACCAACTGTAATTGAAACTAGATGCCCAATGTCACGACTGTGAGTGTCTACCTCGGGGCAGACTGTCCGAGAACAGGGCAGACGCCCCAGGCTGGTGGTATGTTGTATAATTAGACGTCACCAAGCCAGTGACAAATGTGAACTCCTGGATCATTATGCCAGTCTTACCATGGAGTCACGGACTCTCCAATCTATCTTGCCATCCAGATAAACTGGACTTTGTGATAAAAGGTCATTTAAACCAAAAAAAAAAAAAAGAATTACATTACATCAGGTTGCTCCCAGTCCCAAGTGACCAGTCATTTACCCCAAATCAATTGGTACTCTATATCTTACACCGAAAACAATGCTGGTAGCCAATTCTATAATAAGCTAACTAAAGGTCTATTAGCTAAGAAAAGGAAGTGAGAGGTATTGAGAGATCAAAGCAGAAAAAAATATATGCACAGGTGACTCACAGTTTGCAATTCCATATGGTGGCAGTGATGTAATAAACTGCCAGTTTCCCAAAAAAGTCTTTTCAGGGTACCCTGTCTCTGGGAATTTCCACTTTGCATCTGGTACACTTCCCTGTAATAATCCAAACAGTCCAGAGATCCAGGATTCTTCCTTGAATCCATACTTATAGCTTCTTCTCACAGAAAACAAGCTGACAGGGTCATTACTCACATAGGCTTTTCCTTTGATGATGGAGAGTGAGGAATGCATTTTGAGTCTTTGACCTCCAATCATCACATACAATGACCACTTACTTTGAAATTAGTTATTTTCTGTTAAAGTTGTTCATTTGCATTCCATAAGACTGCTTTCTCATTTGATGGGTTATTTAGTTATAGGGGTATACACAATGTAAATGTTTGCTATTACATTATAACAGGATATAGATAAGTGAAAACAATGCAAGTAACATTCCATTAGTTTTCATGAAGTTTAAACATCAACTACACTTTAATACATTTAACAATCACTTTGATCTATACTTATACACAAGCAAATAGGCCTGGGGCTCTGGCCTGGTTAGTGTCAGAGTGTTAAGGAACAGGTTCATGTCAACAGGTATAATTCCCGATTTCTCCATGTTTGTTGTACCAAATAAGACAACTGATAGGCATTTAATGAACCTCTGTCTAACCTGTGTGGAATAATCTTTCAGCTAATCTAACTTGTTTCTATCCATCTAGAAGCAGCAGTATTTAAATCTCTTGTTTGCACTTTACTAGCTGCAGATTGTAAATGTTTTATGAACTGCTGAGCTTGCAGCATTACTATTTTATTAGGAAGTTGAATATCTTGCGTTCATTGCTGTCTTACAAGCAAATTTTGTATAAAAAATATTACCTTCATACTTCTTATGAATGACAGTTTGGTAGCCGGATGGATATTGTTATTTCAGATCATTTTGGGTTTACAATTTGGAAATAGCCCTACGGCTTTGTTAATGCTATCACACCCCATTGCTCATTTAAAATAAATAGCATGACATTTCCTTTTGACAACACAGAAACATTCAGTTCAGTTTGGTTTCTGGGGCGAAAGGCTGGGGAGCGGGTCATTTTATCATAGGGTGACCAGATGTCCCGATTTTATAGGGACAGTCCTGATATTTGGGGCTTTGTCTTATATAGGTGCCTATTACCCCCCCATCCCCATCCCCATTTTTCACATTTGCTGTCTGGTCACCCTATTTTATCATCAGAGACGTATGCTATTCACAAGTAAATGATTCGTGAGGAAATGACTTCCTCACGATATTAGGGTCTACGAGCTGGAGTACTTCTTTCACCATAAAATGGCAGATCAGCAGTGCTTAGCTGACCTACTCAGGTGCTGCAGAGCTTAATCACTCATGGTGACTCAGTTATTCACAAATCATATCCAAACTTGATAGCTCATCTCTTTGTAATGTAGGCAAGTCCTTAAATGATGAAAACTGAGGGAATTTGTCAGCAGCTTCCATGGAAGCTCTATCATTCAGGAAGATGGGGCACTCAGAGAGGAGAAAATACAAGCAAAGCCTGTTTCCCAATTTTATGTGCCAGTCAGAACTGTCATTTAACATTAGCTCCCATGGACAAATAGTCAGTGCTCAGGCAGCTTCTCACTACAAATTCCAGTAAGAGGATCTGATCTGAAGCAGGAGTATCTGGATTCGTTGACAGTCTGGAAGCCACAGTAGAGCACTGAGGAGTACTTTCAATGAAGTATCCCTAATTAACAAGCACAAATAGAGGTAAGGCAAGTTAACAATCCTGAGTCTGAATACACTGAGGTAAGGCAGCGGCACGGACTTTCCAGTTCCTTAAGGGTTCAGAAATTCACAGGCACCCTGTCTCAACTGACATTTAGAGGACCTTCTTTAAGAAGCAGTGTAAATTTAAGGGGATGGAAGCAAAACATCTTAATTTGGTTTGGGAGGGGTGCAAATGATGAATTGATTACCAGACTGCCAGGACCATTTTTAATCTGGAGTCCTTTTTATTGAGTTGCTTATACCTACTAGGTTTATGGAAGATGCCTGCTGGGAGTCTGCAGCTACAACTTGGATAGGTGACCAAGGTATTTGCAGATAGAGTGGAAAATATTTGCAATCACATAGCGAAAAACAACTCTGAGGTAAGCATCTTTGGAGGCAGATCTCCCACAGGGACTGTCTGTTCCGGTTTGACGCCCAGAAAATCTGTTTACCTTATGCTAGGGATTGAGAAGCAGACTTTCAGCTACTTGGGGAAATTAAGATAACTGGCTTCTGATGTTCTAAATCATTTTATCATGACACATTTCATTTTTCACACATTGTCCCGCAGGCCCTGATGGTTCAAGTAAACCAAAGAGTTATTGGCAAAAAATTTGATATAAATTAGTATAAAGGTGCTTTATACTGGTATAGCCATTCCAGTAAGGGACGTGGAATAAGCTCTACTACTGTAGGGCACTGTCGCATGATATGCACACTCTGTCCTCCTTTGGGACAGGGCAGGTTTGTGATACCACCACGGTTACTGTCTGCCAGACTGTACTTAGGCTGAAAGTGGCATGGCCCAGAGGCCGGAGTCAATATGGCAGCTCTTGGAGTCAGGGCAGTGCGGCCTAATGGCCAGTGTCAATACTGGGGCCCTTGCATTCAGGGCAGTGTGGTTTAGCGGCCAGAATTAATTACAGCAGCCCTTTGATACAGGGCAGTGCGGCCTAGTAGCCAGAGTCAATTGCAGAGGCCCTTGCATTCAGGGCAGCATGGCATAGTGGCCAGAGTCAATATAATGGCCCTCAGACACAGGGCAGTGCGGCCTAGCAGCCAGAGTCAATATAATGGCCCTCAGACACAGAGCAGTGCGGCCTAGCGGCTAATACCCAAGGGGCTGCCTCAAGCAGGGGGACTGACGATCCAGGTAGGGGGGCCCGGGCCCACCCGACTCCACTCCCTGAACTCTAACAGTGGCAGAGTGGTCCACCACTGGGTCAGCAGGGAATCCTACTGAAACACGTGACCTCACACTGGTGGGAGATACCACTCGCTCACCCTCCCTGGATCACTTCCTATCGCTCTTCCTGAAGCTGTAGTCCATGGGACATCGGGGTCTCCAGGCTCCTCCATGTAGTTAATTCCCTGGTGCTCCATTGGCCACAGATCTCCAGTCCTAATCTCAGGATCTCCAGCTCCTGCAGGCAAGGTCTGTGGCAGCTCTTCAGCTGGAGCCTCTTCCAAAGGTCTTTCTCTCCGGCAGTTAGCCTAGAACAGGGGTCGGCAACCTTTCAGAAGTGGTGTGCCGAGTCTTCATTTATTCACGCGAATTTAAGGTTTCACGTGCCAGTAATACATTTTAACGTTTTTAGAAGGTCTCTTTCTCTAAGTCTATAATATATAACTAAACTATTGTTGTATGTAAAGTAAATAAGGTTTTTAAAATGTTTAAGAAGCTTCATTTAAAATTAAATTAAAATGCAGAGACCCCTGGACCGGTGGCCAGGAGCCAGGCAGTGAGAGTGCCACCGAAAAATCAGCCCATGTGCTGCCTTCGGCACGCGTGCCATAGGTTGCCTACCCCGGGCCTAGAATGAGCTGGGCTGGTCCCTTTTATACTGAGGCAGCAGTTGGCGCATGACCAGCATGGTCTGAGGGAGTGGGACTTCCACCGCCCATAGTGTGGGGTTAACCCTTTCCTGCCCAGTGCGGGGTATGCACACCCCGTCACAGACACCTTTATACTGATATAACTGCATCTGCAGTTATACTGGTAGAAATATATTGGTAAAAAATCACACCCCTAATCAACATAGCTCAGGCATAAGCCAAGTATTTTAGTCCTGGCCCATGCTTTCTAAGCAGTTCTCCCTTCCCGCATCCATAAGTCTCGACATCTGGGCACATTCCCCACTTGAGAGTTAGGCTTGGGGAGGAAGGGCTTTGTTTTATAACTGTTCCAGGCAGTCTGAGGATCTGTTCATCATTTGTTCTCTAAACCAAATTAAAATGTTTCCATTCCCTTAAATTCTCTTTGGGGGATATCAATGTGTGGGGGTGGTGCAGAGGAGAGTATTGGGGGTGGGAGAGAATATGTGTGACCCCAGATCCTTCTAAGTGCCACTGAAGATGTATTCTTGCTGCTGTGGCTTCATAGCCAGGTAGTTGTTTGAAAGCTACTGGTCTGTCCTCATTGCACCTGTAGTGGCCCCCAGTGCAGCTAGTCATGGGAGCAGCTCCTGTGTAAAGGGCTGTATGCTCAAGCAACAGTCCACCAGCTCAAGCGTCTTTCCTGAGGCTCTCAGCTCAACCATCAAAGTGTATAAGAACGAGCCCCATGGGCTCACCAGGGGATGTCCCCTCCCCTTAACCAGCATGTAGCTTCTCAATGAATGCGGTAACAGAGAGGGAGCAAGAAAGAAGTAAAGGTGCAATATGGTGGGTGAGACAAGGTGGGTGAGGTATATCTTTTATTGGAACAACTTCTGTTGGTGAGAGAGACAAGCTTTCGAGCTACACAGTGCTCTTCTTCAGATTTCAGGAAGCTTGTCTCTCTTACCGACAGCAGTCAGTCCAATAAAGGATATGTCACCCATTTTCTTTCTATAATATCTTGGGATGGACCTGGCTACAACGACACTGCGTACAAAATCAAACAGAGAGAGAGAGAGGATAGAAATAAAGAATGATGTTGCCAACTGTGCTAAGACACGGAGCAAGGGGACATGTTAATCCTTTATAATGGGAGGTTCCAGCAAAAGGTTTGAAACGGCTGCAATACTAGGCTGAATTTGCTAGAGGTTTTGGTTTTTCTGTCCTGTGCTGCCCTCTTCCGGTCACTACCAGCTTCAACAGCACCAATTAGTGCTACAAATGGGAAACCTCCCTCCTGCTTGCAAACTTTCTGCTGGGGTTTCAGCAAAGTGGACACCTGTCCATGATTTGACCTTACAAGTAAAGCACTGTTTGGGTAATACTTGCCATTCAAATATGTGCTAAGAAAAACTGTTACTCAACAAAATCTGTCATTTAGCTCCATACATGCTACTGCAATAGGTGGGGTCTAAGAATGAGGGGCACATGTTTCCCAACCAACCTCTAACTATTTAATCTCCTGTTTATGTCCCTCTCTTCCCATTGTGGTTGTAGCTCTAACACATTCTCACCCCCAATCCTCCACAATATTTTTAATTTGCAGTGTGAGCCTGAGGATTACATTGTTACCTGCACAAAATTCTCTGTTACTCACACACGCTAGGGCACCCACCTTTACCCAATTCCTAGAGCTCAAGGTGTAACCCTCTTAATTTAGGCACCCTCACCCTTTCCCAGTTCCTAGGGCTCCAGGTGAAAGGCACCTAACTTTACTCTTCCATGGGCTCTGGGTTCTACTCCTCCGTGGGTTCCAGGCAAACACCCTTTCCCTATGGACTCAGGGCTTAATCTTTTGTGGGTTTATAGGGCCTTTTACCAGTGAAA
Organism: Malaclemys terrapin pileata; assembly: GCF_027887155.1. Taxonomy (NCBI): domain Eukaryota; kingdom Metazoa; phylum Chordata; order Testudines; family Emydidae; genus Malaclemys; species Malaclemys terrapin. The sequence goes on along the minus strand of NC_071507.1, from coordinate 105,276,489 downwards.
GAGCCTTACACAGTAATATACTACATAACCTCTATTTATTAATCATCAAAACCAGACTGCACACGCTACACAGACAGTGCTCACCACTCCCAATAAGACAGATTAACTTTTCTTGATGGCCAGTCAGGATCATGTCCATCTGGGGGACTCCAGTTTCTGCATGGTGTCATTGGCAGAGTGTTGAGGTCTGGCAGCTCTGATCTTTGGGGCTGTGTCCTGGAGTTGGTTCCCAAAGAACTTCCTTTTTGACCTCAGTTTATATAGTGAAATGTGAGTTCTTTTTAGCTGTACCTTAACCAATCATTATACTAAAATTTTACTAACCAATCCTAACATAGTGTTAAAAATTCTGTAACCCAGGGGTTCCCAAACTTGGTTCATGGCTTGTTCAGGGTTAGCCCCTGGCGGGCCGCGAGATGCTTGGTTTAGTTGAGTGTCTGCAGGTATGGCCGCTCACAGCTCCTAGTGGCTGTGGTTCACCGTTTCCAGGCCAATGGGAGCTGCAGGAAGCAGTGGACCAGCCCACGCCTGCGAGCGGCCGTACCTGCGGACACTCAGATAAACAAAGCGTCTCACGGCCCGCCAGGGCCTTACCCTGAACAAGCCGCAAACCAAGTTTGGGAACACCTGATCTAACCAATCCTATCCCATCACCTAGCAAAATTATTTATGTAACAGACAGAAACAATTAAAGAATCAGACAGAGACCATACAGATAAACAATAGGGAAGTGGGGACCATAATGACAAACAATAAAGAAATGAGGATTTCACAACCACAACTATTGATAAGTGATTTCTTGGCAGACAGAACGGTGTCAAACTAAGTTTTCTTCAGCCATCTGAAGATCTGTTTCTGTATCTGATGACAGTGGGTATTATTAGGACGGGGTCTCCTTCTTAACAGCCTGATATTCCATTGTTTTAAAGTAATTTAGATGGAATGTGATGATGTGACTTCCTGCTTCTCAGCTAATAGCTGCTGCTCTTTTAATCTGGCTGCAGACGAAGGCCTTAGGCTTTAGGCCTTACAATATGGCTGCAGACGAAGGCCTTATCCTTACAACACAACCCATGCATTCTATATACTTGCTGCACTGAAGACACGAAAGGAGAGGGAATGATCCTATTATGGAGACCTATACAAGTGACTGTGAATGTCAGCTTATTTTGGGATGACGAGTGGGTAGAGCTTTGGATAAAACCACCACTTGTTATTCCAGTTCAAACCCTGCTCCTAAGGGAGTCCTTTGGCCAGAAGAATGGAGGCTGTAAGGGGCATGGTAGGTGGTGAAGTGCAGTGGGATGAAATGGAGGGTCCTCAGGATTGCTCCCAGAAAAATAATGTAATACAAAAAGTAATATTTTGTCTCTCTAGATTTTAATAAGCCCATTTTGTATTAGCCCAGGTGTCTCATTCTAGGTTTTTAAAGCAGTTCAACCTTAAACAACCCTTTGAAGGAGGTGTGATGGGTTTCCCCCACCTCGGGGTGCCACGGAGCCTGCCTGACTCACCAGCCTGGGCTCCCTTTCACACTGTGGTGCTGTGATAAGTTGCCAAGCTCTCCAAGTTTGCTCTTTCACCAGCACATACACAGATAGGGACACACCCAGCTGCAGATTCACACACAGATGCTGAGATCAGCTCTGTATGGGAAGGCTTGTATGGGGAGATTTTGGCACACCAGTAAAATGCCTGAAACCACTATTGCTTATTGCTGAAAGTAGTCAAGTCAGCAGGCCGTAAACTTAGCATAACCAAGCGGCCTTAGCATAACCAAGGCAGGAGGGGAGGGAGTTTTGGGTGCCACAGACAGGGCAGCTTGACTCCGCATCCTTCCTGCTAAGAATGTTGAAATTGATGATATATGTATTTTAGAAAAACAGGAAGCTTGTCTATAATGTACCCTGAGGAATGTGTCTGTCAGGGTCCCAAGGCATGGACACTCTGAAAAAATAAACCATATCTGGTTAATTGATGATCATAAGGAAACCTCTTGCTTGACCTTTAAAAACTGCTTGCTTAGCAAGTTTTCTTTAAGGGATATGTCATTGTATTACTAATGTATAATGTATTAATAATGTATAAGTGAAAAAAGTTTGAGGTAGCAGGACTTCTCAAAAGGGGCTCTTCAGGGACTTTCCCTCTGGATGTGTTCCCCACCGGCAGACGGCTGCCACTGCGCCACTCAAGAGCCACACTCAGTTTTGGTAATTATCGAGGGTTGGGGATGTTTTACTAACCTGTTGCGGATGTGTGTAAGTGCTTGAGACTAAGTAAAGTTTAGCTTTAAGTGAAAGCACTCTTGTGTTGTCCTGTTTGTGCCAGCCATCTATCGGTCGGTCATGTCTCCTCTGATTTATTTCCTGACCACCTCACACAGAGTAAAAGTTACCAAAAGCTTTGAGTTAAAAAAACCCTGGGTAAGAGGCTCAGCTAAGGCACTTCCCAGTTGCTAAGGCACACCCGCTTCCTCTGGAGGGTAAACCCAAAATTATACTGTCTTGCACTGCACAGGGAACTGTGCAATGCACAGTTGTTGCATATCTTCCTCAACGTGGAGGAAGATATGCAACAGCTTTCTGCCCCAAGTATGATTTCCACACTGGTTTTAGACAAAACAAAAACAAGTTTATTGACTACAAAAGGACAGATTTTAAGTGATTATAAGGAATAGCAAACAGATCAAAGCAGATTACCTTAGTAAATAAACAAAACCACAAACTGAATTTAACACACTAGATAGGTAGGATATGAATTAGCAAAATTCTCACCCTGAATGATAAACAGGCTGGGAGATTCTTAAAGCATAAGCTGCCTTGGCTTTCCCAGGTTTTCATACACAGACTAAAAATCCCTCTAGCCTGGGACCATCACGTCCCACAGTTCAGTCCTTGCCCCTCAGGTGTTTCCTGGTGTGTTGTTGTAGGGAGAGTAAGGTACCACCATGACATCATTGTCCCCCTTTTATATCTTCTTCTCACTTGCTGGAATGCTCCTTTGCTATGACCTGGGTCAAATAGTTCCCATTGTGTAGTGCTATCTCTGAGAGGTTTCTATTGTACTCAGTTCCTGGGATAATCCTTGTGCTTGTTGCATTTTCTCAATAAGCCACTAACATTGTTTGGCCTTTTTATTGTTGTACCTAAAAGGCTGCTTGTGCGTGTTTTCAACCTCACAACATGTTTCAGTAACACATATATAACCAAACTTCACATACAATGACAGCACATACAATCCAATGAGATATTAATGTCTAGTAGAGCAAGACTTTTAGAATGATACCTCACAAGGCATACTTTGTACAAAACATATCCTAATTACAGTAACTCCTCACTTAAAGTCATCCTGGTTAACATTGTTTCGTTGTTACGTTGCTGATCAGTTAGGGAACATGCTTGTTTAAAGTTGTGCAGTGCTCCCTTATAACATTGTTTGGCGGCCACCTGCTTTGTTCACTGCTTGCAGGAAGAGCAGCCCGTTGCATCTAGCTAGTGGGGGCTTGGAACCAGGGTGGACCGGCAGCCCCCTATCAGCTCCCCACTCCCCTAAGTTCCCTGTGCAGCAGCCATCCAACAGGCTACCAATTGCTAGCAGTTCAGCTGTCCCTCCCCACACTGCCATGTGCTACTCCTGCCCTCTGCCTTGGAGCTGCTCCCAGGAGCCTCCTGCTTGAGGGGGAAGGAGAGGGGCTAATGTCAGGGTGTCCCCCTCCCCCCTATTCCTGTCCCCACTTACCCCTTCTCCATATAGAGCAGGGTGGGGACAGGACAGGGCTCAGGATGGAGAGAGCTTGCTGGCCGCAACTGCTGTCTCAACTTCCTGATTTTTTTAAAGGCAATGTACTTAGAATGGGGTCAGCGTATTGAGCATCTCTCTCTCTCTCTCTCCCATACACAGGGTGTGTGTCTCTGTCTCTGTCTGCCATGCTGTCTCCCCTCCCTCCATTCGTGCTGCCTTGTAGAGTGTGAGGCTACATTAACAACAATGTGTTAACCCTTGAGGGCTCAGCCGAATGCTATTTCATCATTTAGCAGTAAGGCATTCCCCAAGGAAACATTCCACCCTCTAACTTCATCACCTCAACCAAGCTTCACAATCATCATTGCTGTGTACAGTATTATTTTTTTTATTTAAAACGATATATATAGTTGTTTGTCTGGTGAAAAAAAATTCCCTGGAATCTAACCCTCCAATTTACATTAATTCTTATGGGGAAATTGGATTCGCTTAACATCGTTTCGCTTAAAATTGGATTTTTCAGGAACATAACTACAACGTTAAGCGAGGAGTTAATGTACATGACAGTGGTGAATACTGGGGTGCCAGGGTGTCACAGAAGGTAAGTGTCATTACACCTGTTTTGTGGCTGGTAAAATTGAGCCACAGAGGGAAAACTGAGGGCCTGAGTCATACAGTGAGTCTGTGGCAGACTTAGAAACAAAACCCAGTCCAGACCTCAGTCCTGTGTTCTCATCACTAGACAACATGAGATAAGAGTCAATAGTACATATTCACTAAGTAGGAAATAGAGTCTCTACCTGTACAACACAGGCCAATCTCTGCTCTCCATCATATTGAATGTAATGGTGCTGCCCAGATGTATAGTGCATGGGATATATCAGCCAATCCCAATGCTACAGCCACTCCATGATGAAATGTTTGTTTCCTGCTCAAAGAAGCACAAATTATATGAAAATAGAATAGTCCTTTAAAACAGATCAGAAATATCACTGTGCTGCGCTAGCCAATGGGGTATGTGCTAAGCTCCGTCCCTCTCTTGTAGATAGGTGCCTAAATCCAGGCTACAGCAAAGCTTCTATCTCTGCTTAGTGATCCATGAACAGGAACCAGCCACCTGTAGTCAGGTGGCTTAGGTGCCTATGGTGTTCCTTGAAGGAATGAGTTAAGTCCTGCCTCCCTCTGCACAAAATGGCTAGAGGAGGTGGTGGTGCCCACCTTATAACTTTTAGCCCACTCACCTGGGATATGGGAGACCCAGGTTCAATTCCTCTCTTTCTGTCTGTGGAGGATAAAGGATGGGAATGGGGTTTTCTCACTTCTCAAGAGCGTGTTCTAACCACTGAACTATGGGATATTCTGATGTGGCATTTCCTTAGTCTCTCTAGTTGAAGTGTCCTAACCCCTGGGCTACAGAGTCATTCTCATACACACATACACTCTCTCTCTCTGTCCCAATGACTGTTCACTGTGGACAAATAGTTATTGGGCGAGAGAGAGAGTTCTGTGGACTGTGGAGAAGACAAAACTGGGACTTAGGAATCTAAATGTGGGTTTAGGCACCTAAGTCCCTTTGTGGATCTGGGCCAGTATTCCTGTTCCTAGCTAACGTGTGGATAATTTGTATTATCCTGGTTTGCCTGAGGATAAATAGACCTGAGGCACACATCAGTGTCACAATGCAGCAACATGGGCTTTTAAACCTCTGGAAGATAAGGTTTCAATTGTGTGGAGTTTTACCCTATGTTTACATACTTTCATATAATCCTGTTTACAGTGTAACATATATGTTTAGTGACAGAAGAGTAGAGTACTTGCTCCCCAAAATATACAGCATGCACTGGAGTAGGAATACAAATTGCATTGCAACTGTTTGTATGGTCCTATTAAGCAATCTGGAAACTCTACAAGGGTTTTAAATTGTGTAAGAAGTACTACTTGCAATTGGAGGAAATTTGGGGGTTTACACCAGATATATTGCTTGCATGATGTGGGGAAAGTCATCATTAACATTCCATACAATGTCAGTAGATCTGTTCCAATGACAGTCCTTGCTAGAGAACACAAACACAATGGAATTTCACATATTATATGGCTCACTAGGACTAGGGTACAAATGACAGGTTATAGCGTGGCACACTTCAGAGAAATTCAGAGACTCAACAGCTGAGCTTGCAAGCCTTAGGAGACAGCAGAAGAAGGGAAAGTGTCGCCAGTCATACGAGGCCTAGAAACCCTTACATGTAAAAGTGGGAGAGTTTGGGGAGGAGCACCATGAAATGAATGAGCCAGCAGGGTCAGCCGATTCATCCTTAGATATCACTATATCATAGAACCAATTAACAGTTAGCTCTTACTTACCAGTTTTACTGGAAATCTGTAACTGAATGGGTGTATGAATATTCCTTAACATTCATTATATGAATATACATATGTACTGATACACTTTTATGCCTATAGCACATTTTAAATGATATGCTCAAAAGTTGATGAATGACCCCTTCATATTAAGTTGTGTGTTTCAGGGTGGTCAGTCCTTATATGATATTCTTCTTTCAGAGACACCAGGTGGGTGGGATATATCTTTTATTGGACCAATTACTGATGGTGAGAGAGACAAGCTTTCAAGCTTACACAGAGCTCTTCTTCAGGTCTGGGAAGTATTCAGAGTGTCACAGCTAAATACAAGGGGGAACGGATTGTTTAGCATAAGTAATTAACCCATATTTCAAGGGACCATTTAAGGTGAAGTGGCCCATTAACACCCCTTTAGTCGTAGAGGGATAAGGGGAAAAAAAAGCTGGGTGGGAGGGTTTAAATGGGTTATAGGTGGATGTAATGTGCCATGAACCCAGTGTCTCTATTCAGCCCATGATTTTTAGTAGCTAGCTAAGTTATAAATTTAATCTCCCAGGCTCCCAGTGTTGTGCAAGTGTCCCTTGAGGATGTCCCTAAGAGGTCCGATTGATCGCTTTGTGAAAAGTGTTCATCCACAGGTGATAGGGTGTTTTTGTCTTATATCATTTTTCTGTGTAAGTTCATTTGAGAGCATAGTGATTGTCTGTTTTCACCCACATAGTGTTATGGGGCATTTAGAGCACTGGATGAGATACACCCCATGTTGTGACAGGCATGTGTAGGATTTGTGGATTTTGAAAGTTGTGTTGTGGGAGGTGTTGGAATAGAGAGTACACTTACAAAGTTTGCAGATGATACCAAGCTGAGAGGGATTGCAAGTGCTTTGGATCAGTGGTTCTCAAAGCTGGTCCACCACTTGTTCAGGGAAAGCCCCTGCCGGGCTGGGCTGGACCGTTTTATTTACCATCCACAGGTTTGGCTGATTGCGGCTCCCACTGGAGCCATCCAAGGCCAATGGGGGCTGCAGGAAGTGGCGCGGGCTGAGGGATGTGCCTGCCGTCCTTCCGGCAGCCCCCATTGGCCTGGAGCGGTGAACCGCGGCCAGTGGGAGCCGCGATTGGCCGAACCTGCGGATGCGTCAGGTAAACAAACCGGCCCGGCCCGGCAGGGGCTTCCCCTGAACAAGCGGCGGACCAGCTTTGAGAACCACTGCTTTGGAGAATAGGATTAAAATTCAAAATGACCTGGACAAATTGGAGAAATGATCTGAAGTAAATAGGATGAAATTCAATAAGGACAAATGCAAAGTACTCCACTTAGGAAGGAAAAATCAGTTGCACACATACAAAATGGGAAATGACTGCCTAGAAAGGAGAACTGCGGAAAGGGATCTGGGGGTCATAGTGGATCGCAAGCTAAATATAAGTCAACAATGTAATGCTTTTGCAAAAAAAAAGCAAACCTCATTCTGGGATGTATTAGCAGGAATATTGTAAGCAAGACATGAGAAGTAATTCTTCTGCTCTACTCCACGCTGATTAGGCCTCAACTGGAGTATTGTGTCCAGTCTGGGTGCCATCTTTCCCAACATTTCAGGAAAGATGTGGACAAATTGGAGAAAGTCCAGAAAAGAGCAACAAAAATGACTAAAGGTCTAGAAAACATGACCTATGAGGGAAGATTGAAAAAATTGGGTTTGTTTAGTCTGGAGAAGAGAATATTGAGAGGGGACATGATAACAGTTTTCAAGTACATAAAAGATTGTTACAAGGAGGAGGGGAAAAATTGTTCTTCTTAACCTCTGAGGATAGGACAAGAAGCAATGGGCTTAAATTGCAGCAAGGGCAAGAAGCAATGGACTTAAATTGCAGCAAGGGTGGTTTAGGTTGGACATTAGGAAAAACTTCCTAACTGTCAGAGTGGTTAAGCACTGGAATAAATTGCCTAGGGAGATGGTGGAATCTCCATCATTGGGGATTTTTAAGAGCAGGTTAGACAAACATCTGTCAGGGATGGTCTAGATAATACTTAGTCCTGCCTTGAGTGCAGGGGACTGGACTGGATGATCTTTCGATGTACCTTCCAGTTCTATGATTCTGTGATTATCATAGTAATGAGGCTATGTCTACAAGTTTTGCATCTGTAGTTCTGACAGGGTCTGGTGCTGCTTTGAGTTGGTTTGTCCTGGTCTGTGGGGAGCTTGCTTCTGATGAGCTTGGAAAGGTTCAGGGGCTGTCTGAAGGCCAGAAGAGGGGTTCAGGAAAGGTTTCTTTCAGAATGTTGTCCCCACCAGATATGGGTTGTAGTTGTTTGATGATAACCCGTATGGGTTCCAGTGTGAAGTGGTAGGTGACAACTATGGCTGTATAATCAGAGAGGATTTTATTTCTGTATTGAAGCAGATTCCCTTTGGATATTTGGATGACCCATTCCACAATTCAATCCACTCTTCTGGTGGAGTGTGCTTGTTTGGGGAAAGCGGTTTTAAGTGTGTTAAAGTGTGTATCCCAGACTCCTCAGAGCATGTTATGTGGTGTCTGAGTGCCTGGCTGTAGATAACAGATTTCTCGTTGCATTTGGGGTGGTTACTGGATCTGTGAAGGTGGGTGTGGTGACCCAGGGGTTTCCAGTATATAGTTGTCTGTAGGGTTCTGTTGTTGAAGCTCATCATGGTGTCCAGGAAGTTGATGCTAGTGTGGGAGTGTTCTAGAGAGAGTTTAATGGATGTGTGGTTGGTTGTTGAGGTGGAAATCTATGAGGGAGTTAAAGTCGACTGTTCAGGAGATGAAAATACCATTGACGTATCTCAGGTTTATCATTGGTTTTGTGGTGCATTTGTCCAGACATTCTTCCACAAGGTGGCCCATGAAGATGTTGGCTTATTGGGGAACCATCCTAGTACCCATAGCTGTTTCCATGCACAAAGTGTTTGCTGTAGAATGTAAAATTGTTATGGGTGAGGATGAAATGGATGAGTTTGGTGATGTGTTTGGGGTGGATAGCTGAGTGTGGTCTATGGTCTTGTAAATATTTGAGGCAGGCAGCGATGCCATCATTTGAGGGATGTTGGTGTATAGGGGAGGTGACAACAAAAGATCTCTTAAAAATTGCAGTACTCTAAAACTAACACCAAGTGGCAGCACTTCTCAGTTTCTCTAGCACAGCAGTTTCCAACCTTTTTACACCCAAGATCACTTTTTGAATTTGAGGGCAATCCAGGATCTACACCACCCCTTCCCCAAGGTCCCTTCCCTTCCCCAAAGCCCTGCCCACTCACTCCACCCCACCTTCACTCACTTTCACCAGGCTGGGGTAAGGGGTTGGGGTTCGGGAGGGTGGGGTGGGGGGTGGGCTCTGGGAGGGAGTTTGGCTACAGGAGGGGGCTCCGGGCTGGGACAGAGTGTTAGGTGCAGGAGGGGGTACAGGGTGCTGGCTCTGGAATGGGGGTCAGGGCTGGGTCTTGGTGTGCAGGAGGGTGTAGGAGGGGGTATGGTGTGCTGGCTTTGTGAGGGGGCTCAGAGCTAGGAGTTCAGGAGGGGGTTTGGGGTGCTGGCTCTGGGAGGAGGCTCAAGGCTGGGGTGCAGCCTCCCCCCCGGGCAGCACTTACCTCCAGTGACTCCCGGTTGGTGTTGTAGCATGGTTGCCGCTAAGGCAGGCTCCCTGCCTGCCCCAGCCCCATGCTGCTCCCGGAAGGGGCCAACACACCCCTGCGGCCCCGGGGGGTGGGTGGGCAGCACGTGACTCCACGCACTGCCCCTCTCTGCAAGCACCACCCCCGCAGCTCCCAATGGAGAGCTGTGGCCAATGGGAACTGTGCTTGTGTAACGTCAACAGACCCCCGTTATCAGCAGGCAGGATCGAACCGGGGACCTCTGGAGTTTAGTGCATGAGCCTCTACCACATGAGCTAAAAGCCAATTGGCTGTTAGCTAAGGCTGTAGAGCAGACTCATTTGATCTCTCTCTCTAAGTGGTCTCGGTGCCACTAGATGGGAGAGAACACCACACCCAGAGGGTGTGTGGGTTACACTTGCAGGCAGAAGTAGCACACAGAGGGAGACCCCTGTCCTCCCGCTCCTGGAGTCGCGCTGGCCACTTTCGGGAGCAGCGTGGGCCAGGGCAGGCAGAGAGTCTGTCTTAGAAGCAGCCCCGCCGGAGATCGCGATCGACTGGGAGATCCTCTAGGATCGACCAGTCAATTGCGATCAACTGGTTTGTGACCACTGCTCTAGCACAACAGAATCAGATGTTGAAAAACATCTTGTGAATAAAGCAATAGTCCAATAAAAAAGTGTATGTGTAACACATAAAATGTTCCATATTGTAATGTAAAACATATACCACAATAGCTCTCTCTTCTTTATGATGTCTCCAGCATGGTCAAGAAAGAGCAATATGCGAGTTACTACTCTACTTTTATTGCTAAGAACAGTCACATGCTCAAAATCGATCCAGTAATTTTAGTCGTGTGATTTTTAAAACACCTGTTCGTAAGAACATTCCTGTAATGCTGCCTATGGGGTATATTAAAAATGTGTTGGGAAGGAGAATAAAGCAAAATTGTGGAAGCTAAGTTACAAAAAGTTATCTTTTTTACCACAGTGTTAGAGAGCATAGGTACACACGACTTGTCATAATGGATCAAAATCCCTTCCCCATAATGGGTCCAGAATTGACTGTCTTCCCAGAGTTAATATATGTGGCTATTTTTCCATGATGAATATACGTACTTTATGAGTCCTCCCATCATCTACAAAAACTGCTCTTATATACAGGACATTAAATTGTGCATTCACACTAGGACAGAGTCTGATACCCTTACTCATGTTGGTTAGTAACTGCAGGCTAGACCCACAAAGATACTTAGGTGTCCAACTGTGTCTTTAGGCACCTAAGTCCACCATTTACGTGCCACTGGCATTCTCAAAATCACCATTCAGTTGCTGCCTAGCTCCATAGGTACCTAAGTTTCCATCAATGTACATATACAAAACTGTCTAAGTGCTGATACCAATCGAGAGCTAACTAGTTGCTCTGAGTCCTTGCTAAAGGCACTGAAGCAGGAGTCTCAAATTAGGGCTATGTCTACACTACTGCAGTAAGTTGACCTATACTACGCAACTCCAGCTACATGAATAACGTAGCTGGAGTCAACATACCTTAGGTCGAGTTACCGTGGGGTCTACACCACGGGGGGTCGACGGGAGAAAATCTCCCGTCAACTTACCTTACTTTTCTTGTCAGGGATAGAGTACAAGGGTCGACTGGAAAGCAATCTGCTGTCAATTTGACAGGTCTTCACTAGACCTGCTAAATCGACTGCCAGTGGATCGATTTCAGAGTACTGATCCCGGCAGTAGTGTAGACCTGCCTCTAGGTGTTCCCCAACTAGCTTGCCAGTGGGGTCCAATCCCAATAGGTGAACTCTGAACAAAACCACTGTTGGAGATGAATGTGAAGTTAAAAGAAAAGGTTCCTGTTTTCAGATCCAATTCAGCAAAGCATTTAAGAACATGTTTTCGTCCTTCCCTGTTATGTGCCCCATTCAGCAAGGCACTTAAGCACATGCTTAACTTTAAGCACGTGAATATTTAAGCACATAAGTGTGTTTAAGTGCTCTGCTTATTTAAGAAGTGGATTTAAGAACATGGTTAAAGTTAAGCACATCTATCAGTGTTCTGCTGATTTGGGGGCTTAGTCTAATCACTAATCACAGTAGGCCAAATTCACCTCTGGTGCAACTCAACTGATGTCAATAGAGTTACATCAGGTATAAGTTTCAGGAGATGGTGAGTATACCAGTGGTTTCAAACTTTTGTAGTGGTGACCCCTTTCACATAGCAAGCCTCTGAGTGTGACCCCCCCTAAATATATATTAAAAAGAGTTTTTAATTTATTAACACCATTATAAATGCTGGAGGCAAAGTGGGGTTTGGGGTAGAGGCTGACAGCTCACAACCCCCCTGTAATAACCTCGCAACCCCCTGAAGGGTCCCGACCCGCTCTCTGAGAACCCCTGGAGTATACAGTTTGTGAGAACAGATTGGCCATGTATTAAAAATTGCCACCTGCACAGTACTGGAAAGAAGGTTACAGTTGGAAGTATAAATAGTTGTGCCTAGAGATGGATAGGGAATGATTTTTCCATCCCATAAAAATTTTTGAGATTTCAAAAAAATTTCCATTCCAAATCAGGATGAAAAATCAAAATTTTGAATTTTTTCATGAACTGAAAATCTGAAACAAAATTATTCGGGTCAAGTGAAACAATTTGTTTCAATAATTTTGAAATAGTTCATTTAAATTTTGACCATTTTTCAATTTTAAAACTTCTTTTTATTAGAATTAGGTTACATTTCAAAGCAAAAAGTCATTTTGAATCAGAAAATTGGAATTTTTTGTTTAGAAAATGTAAAAACAAAATATTTTGACAATTTAAAAACTTTTCCTTTGCAATTTTTAAGTAAAAAAATGTGTAGAATGCCATCTTTTCCTGCCAACAGTTCAATTTCAACAAATCAGCATTTTCAAATGAAAAAACATTTCATATAAAAATTCCCAACTGTCTCTAGTAATGTCCCATTTTTCACTGCTGCCAGTTGAAAAGCAGAAGAAAAAAATCAGATAAATTCGGAACAAGACTTCCATTTTTTCTCCTCCTAATTTAAGCACTGTAAACACTGGAATGATTTGACTAGAAAAAAATTGAAAATCATGAATCAAAAGGGTGAGTTCAGCTGGCTGTGATTCATAGGGTCATATTAACCTATTCTATTAACCTTATTATTCAAATAACCCATAGGCAGGATATTATTTGTCTAAATTATTTGGAAAATACTTGCAAATAATAGATTCATCAAAGAAAACTGGGACTGGTGTGTGAGCCATTTTCCTAATCAAAACAAGGAGTAAAATTGTAACTATTTAATGAATAGTGTAACCTGATGTTGTGGCTACACTGTCTCCCCTATAAACTCAATACATTTCTCTGCTGACAATTCTGAAATGGCAGCATAATCCTCTTTTTCAGTTTTTCTTGTTGGAGATCTAGGTAGTTTGGTCTACTTCTTCGTTAAATTAGTTTTCTTAACTTCTTCTGCAAATATCTGCATAATGGAGGGGTTTTGTTTTTTGTTTTGTGTATGCTTAAGGAGCGGATTTCCTTAGCAACCATGTTGTTTGGCCTCCCTTAAGCTCCACTTGCTTACACAGCATTTCAGCTGAATTTTAGGACACTTATTATTAGCTTTGCATTAAACACATTTTGATCCACTTTCACAGTTAATGGCTGGGCAGCTAGTCCTCTGATATTTATAATATCTGATGTATGGTTTGGCAGAAACAGAAGGCAGCTCATGAGTCTTTCTGGCAAGTTTTATACACATTAAAATGCATAGCCAGCACTAGTATTGACTGAATTAGTAACTTTGTTTGGACACGTATCACTTCAACCCACAGAGTTTTAAGCTCCATTTAATTTATTCTTGAGACAACTCGCTAGTAACTACAAAATTCATCTCAACTTTTAATTTTTATAAGATCAATATTTAATTTTTGCGCTAAACCATTCTCCTTCATTGCAGAATCCCACCAGATATTTTACTTTTATTAAGCAACGTGTAAAGCTACCTCATTTTAGAAACAGATTCCATGGGTGTAGGAAGGCAGAGGTGATACTGTACAATTTTTAATGACTCAGGAACAGTATTTCACACAGCAACTGATACTGTTATGGTTGGTATATCTTCCAAGCCCTACATTAACAAACTACTTGATTTCACTATTAAATTGCACCTGCAGTATTACTGAACATAATGTGTGGTCTGTCTTGGGAGTTGTGGGTATGCGACAGGTGGAGGAAGTGGCAGATTGGCTGCTTTGTGTGCACATATCAACAGATAGCACAGGATAGTTAGCAGGAAACTGAGGGTCTGATTCTCCACTGCCTTGTACTTTATGTAGTTGTTTACATCCAGTGCTTAATTTGTAATGAAAGAGGTGCCATTAGGTGCTGGGGCTCAAGCAATTTTTTACTTTCATACCTCATGCAGCAAGCCCAGAGATGCCAGGGCTATGAACTGCCAAGCCTAGAAGTGCTAGGGTTCAGCCCTGGCAAACCTTGGCACAAATTAAGCACTGTTTACCCTGTGCAATGAACATGCTACTAACTCAGAATGTGCTAGGGGGTGAAGAATCAAGCCCTGAGACTTTATTTCCTGGCTTCAGTTACATGACTGGGGTCAGGGTGAACACATTGTCCCAGTCAAGTGAAATCCCCTGCACATTGTGTACAACACAGCACAACTGTTGGGAAAGCTGGGTAATTCTGGGCTTCCCAAGGGGCCTGGTGATAAGACCGGCTTCTTCTAAGGAAGATTTCCAGGCCTGCTCAGCTTTTCAACATGCTTTTATGGAAGGTATGTAGCTGAAAATTAAGCAAACAAACATCATTCTATTCTAGGGTGACCAGACAGCAAGTGTGAAAAATCGGGATGGGGTGGGGAGTAATACACTTCTATATAAGAAAAAGCCTCAAATATCAGGACTGTCCCTATAAAATCGGGACATCTGGTCACCCCATTCTATTCCATCAATGACTAAAGTGTTACCTTTTGTTAATGAGTAACAGGGGAGACTGTCTTTCCTGACTGTAATCAAAAGTTCTATATTGAAAATGAAAGTAAGTGAGATATCTCACCAAACATTCTCAGATGATGAAGTCAGAATGCTGATTATTATTAAAACCCCCGCAGGTTTACCTTGCTGCTGCCTGGGAATTTCAACTAGAACATCAGCTCTACCTCTTTGCATCATCCCCTGCATGAAAAGTACCATATTCCTGGCAGCACTCAGGAAATACAGCGGTTGGGTTTGGGTAGGAGAATCAGCTAGTAGTTTGTTCAGTTCAGAACTTAACCAGCTGGCATCAGGTCAAATTCAGCCCTGATGTAAGGTTTAACTGTTGAGTTACTGTTTGCCACAGGGCTGACTTTGGCCCTTTGTTTCTTGCTCTCTCACTGTTGCACAGAATAGCTGTAATCACATTTGAAGCCTGATGCAGTTACACTGGCCTAAAGGTGGAGCAGGGATGTGGTGACTCATGCCTTTTATCTATAGATGGGATAAAGTCATCACCTTGATTCCAAATGCCTTTGAATATCAAGGGAGAGAAGATGAGGATCAAATTCCTATCTCTGAACCTGTCCCCATGGTGATTCCAGGCCAGATCCAAAACAGGAAAGAGCCAATTTGCAGGTTCCACTTTGGATGTAGTGAAGATCTTATGAGAACAATCAGTCCCAGCTGGAAATCTCATGAGAATAGCTGATTGGTCCCAGATGGCGGAAATTTCACACAAAGTCATGCAAGAACAGCTTCTTGAGAAATCAGCTCTGAACTCAAAACTAGTTCTGATTCAGTCCCAAGCCCAAACCCTGAATCCTTGTCTAAACCAAACTGGGATACAATCATCATTCATTGTCTTACCTTTGATTTCACCACTTGATTCAGTGGAGAAGCGGAAGCAAACTGAGAGATGATCTTAACAGTTGCATTAGGAAAGAACTGGAGGGATTTGATATGTGGGGGAAGGTCTGCACTGCCAGAGAATAGTCAAGATGGGACATTATGAGGGCCTAGATTAAAGTTGTACACGTATGGATAGAGATCTTAGACATGTTGTTGTTTCAATGTTCCCATGTGTATTTTTCTGGGTGCATGTATTGCAATCCATATAGTACCTTTCTGATCCAATATAGTTCATTTCACCAGCACACTCATTGTCTTATGGAAGATTAGAATATCAAGGTTATGCCAACTAAATAGTTCTAATCACTGTCATTATTCAGTTGTCCTATAAGCACATTAGTTGAAACCTGCATCAGCCAGTTTTTCTTTCCTGTTTTTTTAATACAGCAAACAGCATGGCTAAAACAGTTACAAAGAACAAATCAGTAGATGTTGATTTAAAAAGTGCTATGTTCTGCAATAATTCTACAAGATGGATCATGCATTTCATTGATTTTCCTGCCTTCATTTTTTTGATGAAAATATTTGTAATGGAGTGAAGAACAGTTTCTTCTGTACAGACTTTATGTAATGAAATGATGCCTGTGCACTGGAGTTATTCATCTTCTGTTTCTGCACCATAGGCAGAATATTTTATTTTTAATAGATTCCTTTCTGAGAAATTCTTTTTAGTAGCCAGAAAGGCTGACACAAGAGTTATATGAAGTTTTTCAATGGTACTAAAACACACACAAAAATCAAATATATATTCAGAAAAACAATGCAGAGTTTTAACTAAAAGATTTTTTATAAAATGTTTGGTACATGCAAAAGAACTGCCGACAACTCCCTCAAAACCCATTTGCCCCTGCTATTTGATCTTGTAGTTTAGATATAATACAGATTGTGTGATGTCGTGAGTATTTCCATGGCAACAAACTTATGTCAGGGCAAAGACTTAATTGCAGAATCAAGAAGGAAATTAAACGACGAAAAAAGGGCGAAATTTCACAATTAAAAAAAAGATCCTTCCTTTGAAATTCAAAATTCCAAAGTATCAAATTTGAACTTTTCAATTTAATTTTTAACAATTTCTATTCATTGCTTTAAAAGGATAGGGGAGAGTGAAATTTTATGACATTTTATAGATATTTATCTTGTTTCCTCCCAATTTTTTTAAAATTCATTTTGAAAATTCAAAATTTCAAAAAAAATTGATCAGCTCTAACAGAGGATATTAGAACAGGGACCGCTGTTTAGTAAATCTGTCTCACAGCACTCAGTAAACAAATAATAGTAATAAGATGAGATTGAAACAAAAACAGAAATATTTGTAATAAACAAAAGAAGCACAATGTTACAGGTCAAGTGTATATATTTATGAACAAACATTGATTTTTCTAAGGTTCCATCAATGTGAAATTCTCTCTTTCAAATACTGTTCCTACCAAGAGAAAAACTAAATGAAAATTATAAGCATCTCAGTCTGTTTCTTAAGAGAAAATAGAGAACATCTGAGAATGTTTAAATGGCCTAAACCAGTAGTTCTCAAACTTTTGTACTGGTGACCCCTTTCACATAAGAACATAAGAACATAAGAATGGCCGTACCGGGTCACACCAAAGGTCCATCTAGCCCAGTATCCTGTCTACCAACAGTGGCCAATGCCAGGTGCCCCAGAAGGAGTGGACCTAACAGGCAATGATCAAGTGATTGCTCTCCTGCCATCCATCTCCATCCTCTGACAAACAGAGGCTAGGGACACCATTCCTTACCCATCTTGGCTAATAGCCATTAATGGACTTAGCCACCATGAATTTATCCAGTTCTCTTTTAAACGCTGTTATAGTCCTAGCCTTCACAACTTCCTCAGGTAAGGAGTTCCACAAGTTGACTGTACACTGCGTGAAGAAGAACTTCCTTGTATTTGTTTTAAATCTGCTTCCTAAACATAGCTAGCCTCTGAGTGTAACCTCCCCCCTTATAAATTAAAAACACTTTTTTATATATTTAACACCATTATAAATGTTGGAGGCAAAGCGGGGTTTGGAGTAGAGGCTGACAGCTCGCAACCCCCCATGTAATAACCTTGCAACCCCCTGACAGATCCCAACTCCCAGTTTGAGAACCCCTGTGTGACGCACTCTATATGATTTTATGAAAGTATGCTGATGAGTATGAATATAATGTAACTGGAATATGCTTCATGCAAAAGGTCTCTTGTAAGGTATCATTACAAAGCTTATAATCTACTGAGTGTGGTCATCCTATTTGTATAAATGTATCAATCCTGTATCTGAAACTAGAAATATGAAATATAACTCTGAGGGCCTATTGTAATTATGCAAAGTGTGGGCCATTAATATTGGTTTGGAATCTTGATGGCTCCCATTAACCAGGACAATTGTCTATAGATGGCTCTCTTTTACTTGTGAGTCTTCCTGTATACATGTGTGCTGGCAAGTGGGTAATGAAGTCTTACAGTGACATATGATCATGTCACCTGAACTGGAATCCATCTTTAACCTGGTGCTTTTCCATTGAGAAGGGGGGTGGGGGGAACCCAGAGGGACAAAGGATTCCCGCCTTATGCAAAAGATATATAAGTGGGTGGAACTGAGAAAAGGGGGCAGCCATCATGAGAAATCCCCTAGCTACCACCTGAGCTGGAACAAAGGTTGTACCAGGGGAAAGGATTGTGCCCAGTCTAGGAAGGCATCCAGTCTGTGAAAGAAACTTATTGAAACATCTCTGAGCGTGAGATTTTATCTGTATTCAGTTTTATTACAGTATTAGACTTAGATTTACATGTTTTATTTTATTTTACTTGGTAATTCACTTTGTTCTGTCTGTTACTACTTGGAACCACTTAAATCCTACTTTCTGTATTTAATAAAATCACTTTTTACATATTAATTAACCCAGAGTATGTATTAATACTTGGGGGGGAGGGGACAAACAGCTGTGCATATCTCTCTACCAGTGTTATAGAAGGCAAACAATTTATGAGTTTATCCTGTATAAGCCTTATACATGGTAAAACGGATTTATTTGGGGTTTAGACCCCATTGGGAGTTGGGCATCTGAGTGTTAAAGACAGGAACACTTCTGTAAGCTGCTTTCACATGGTTCAGATCCTGGGTCTGTGTTGGAGCAGACTGGCATGTCTGGCTCAGCAAGACAGGGTGCTGGAGTCCCATGCTGGCAGGGAAGGCAGGGGCAGAAGTAGTCTTGGCACATCAGTTAGCAGTTTCAGGGTTTCTGTGATCCAACCCCTCAAATACCGGTCTAAACTCAGGTATGGAGTTTGCAGATTTGTTGGACCTGTGAGTTGGAATCCCAGCAGAGTCAGTTTGGCTCTTCATCATTGCAAACTAATTAAATTGAAGTTAATTATGTGGCTTTTCCTAAAAACCTGAAGGCCTGGGATCTTTCAGAATGAAAGACATTATAAGGTAAAACACCATGGTGTTATTCATTAGTCCCATGACAGTTCAGAATGAAATGTGGTAGGGCAAAAGGTATTTAACTTTTCATAAGAGATTATTTTAGCTCATGATCATCTTTATTAACATGACACGCACAACAGAGACTCTTTACAGTACGTCACCAATGTGGTATGTGGGTTAAATCAGTGGGAGCCATGCTGTTATATCTCAGAACAACTATTGGAAAAATTACCCTCAACTTTCTGTTGGTGTTCTCATGGTGCTTATTTGGAATGGAAACAGGGGTTTACCGTTGTACTTTTTGTGTCCAATATATCAAAGAAGAGAAGTACCAAACTTCCACTAGAAGTGGACCAAGTAGAAAGATAAAAGGGGAAATCCAAAATGCTTTATTTCCCACCATGTTCGCTGCTCTGCATCCAAAACATCAAATGACCTAGCTCTGCTCCTTAGAATAATACCCAAGCCAGGAAAACACACCTATTTCCAGTGTAGTCATCTTGACTCACAAAGACTGATACTGAGTTCTAAGGGCGTCCTATTTAGTCAATAGGAGACTTTCTATTGATTTCACTGGGCTTTGTATCAGGCCCATCATTTAGGAAAAATGTGCTCCACTCTGTGACTCTTCCAAATTTGGCTCTGCTATGAAAACACATAAAAACTCAGCTCTTCTGCATTGCGGGATTTTGTATTTGAAAACACTGGGTTAAGAAACCTTAATATAATCCACTAAGGAATATCCTGCTCTGGGACTTGGGAATACTTTATTTATAGCAGTACAGTAATATTAATTCATAACAATTATTCTAACATTCTTTCATTCTGTAAGACTCCAAAGACCTTATCAAGCTATAAATCCTACCTTGCAATCCCTCACAAGTTTCCACTGATTTCAGTGGAGCAGGATCAGATTCCAAATGAAGATGGGATCAAAATTTGTAAATAAATCATTTCATCCACCACCGAAGTGCAGCCACTTCTATGGTAGAAGGCAGGAGGTGTTTCCTGGCTATAGCTATACCACACTGGAGTCAAGGAAAGGAAAGGAAAGGAAAGGAAAGGAAAGGAAAGGAAAGGAAAGGAAAGGAAGAAAATTACTGTAACCACCTGAAACTGCAGAGGGATTGTAGGCAGGCAGAATGTAGCTACTCCGAATTTGGATAGGATGTTGGGGTTAACACCCTGACACCTGCCAAAAAGTGACCACAACAGATAGGACTTTGGTTTCATGTCTCAACTTAAAATATGTATGTCCAAAATAGGAGCTAAGGAAGGAAATAGCACTAGCATGCGCAGGTAAGTATTACTTCACCCATCCGTTTGAGAATACAGGGGTAATGACAAAAGACCAGGATAAGTAAACTGAAAACAAAACGGCTCTTCCCATTTCTTCCCTGCGTGTGAGGTTATTTTCTGTCACACTGAAATACAGCATAAACCCAACTTCGCTAGAGAGTGTGTTGTTAATGCTGAATGTGACCACTGCTCAGGCTCTCACGTTAAAGGCTTTGCTTAGATACTTGTATTTGCTAACACAGTGCTTTCTTTTCTCTGTTTGTTTTGTCCCATTTCCCTTTGTACAATATCCAAACAAATCACCAAAGCTAGCACAGAGTGCAGTTTCTAATATACCAGTCAGATGGTCCTTCTCACATGTCCTGCAAACTAGCTGATGATTTTTTTTATAAGAGGTTCCTCAAACTCCCCCCAACTGCATTATCAGCTAATTCCAGGGCTTAATTTGTGCCACGGCTTGCCAGGCTGAGTCCCACACCTCCAGGCTTGGCAGTCCATAGCCCTGGCACCTCTGGGCTTGCTGCATCAGTAAGACTATAAAAAAAATTGCTTGATCCCCGGCACCTCTTGCATTACAAAGTAAGTACTGATCTTATTCCCACCATTTCTGCATTTTAAGTGATGAGAGAGAAATGAGAGCGGCAAGTGACCATCAATTTGGATTGAATATAGCAGCAAGCTCCTGCACAGTATTATGTGAGAATGCCATCCTGCTCCGACTTTCCAACAGAACAAGTGGGGGCAAACAACCTAATTAGCCATAAGATGGAAATGGAGGAGTTTGTGAATAAAATTATATGATGGGGTTCCCTGAGATAGCAGGGGACTGGGCTTGATGACCCAGCAGGTCTATACTGCAGCTGGGAGGTGTGATTCCCAGCCCAGGTAGACAGACTTGCACTACTTCAGCTTGAGCTAGAACACAAAAACTAGGAGAGTGGATGCTGTGGCACGGGTGGTAGCTTGGGTTAGCTGCCCAAGTCCAAGACCGCCCAACCCCTGGGTCCAAGCTCAGGTGACTGCCTGCTGCCGGTGCAACAATGTCTACACTGGTATTTTAGTGCTCTAGCTCGAGCTGAGCTACTGTGAGTCTGCCTACATGGGCTGGGAATCCCATCTACCAGCTGCAGTGCAGACATCCTCTGGCAGTCCTATATCCTGCGTTCTAAGCCTGCGCCACATGCTAACGTAAGCAGTGTAATGATGCAGCCAGTTGTCACTGCATTACTCAGCATTATTCATGCTATAGCTGCCCATGATTGCATAACTTAGGTGTTTTGTGCTTCGTTGTGTCTGCATCAGACACTATACACGATATCACTCTGACACAAAGTTAATTAGCCAACTTCAGTTTTATGGTGGCTGCTTACAGCATGGTTTCTTCAGCTTCATGATGTCTCAGACAGTTCCCAAGGCGGTGTTGCTTCCAGTTTCCCACAGGAAACAGTACATTGCCTGAAAGGGTCTGCAAGCACTTCCATATTGTTGCATTAGGAACCCACTGCTCAGAATTATCTCTCATTGCTGGCAGCATTTAGCATTGCCCCTGCATGGGTACACTGTGGAAGCAGAGGCTGCAAGAAGCTCCTCCTCCTCCCCAAGTGCACCCATGTACAAGGCAACCACAGTGTCACTGTTTGTGCTCCTCTGCACCCAAATGCGAGGGCCAGTTATCACTGCCAGCAATGTTCAGTGCCCCAAAGAGGATGTGACCAGGGTCCCACCCCCACCTGGGCACCAGTTAGCAGTTGGAGGCCAATACAGAAGGAATACATGTTGCGCCTTTTCAGATATACAGCAAGTGCTGGTCCTGAGCCTGCTTTCACAGCACACCTCTGCTCTAGCAAGCATAATAACAATAATACATAGCTCTTGTATAGCACTTTTCATCCATAGATCTCACAGTGCTTTACAAATGCCTGCAGTAAGTCCTGGTATAGGAAAGTGAAATGAAGTCACTCAAGCTGCTCTTGCTTTCCCCAGGACCGAATCTGGCCTGTCTGTAAAGCACCTTTGAGTTCTGCTAGATAAATTATTATTATTGCCCAAGTTACACAACTCTAATAAAAGTATTGTGGGGGATAATAAAACATTTTCTGTCTCACTTTGATTTTTTTCCATTTAGATGATCTAAGTTGTAGACAGTAAAATAACAACAATAATAATATTCAGTTCATGACTGATAAAACAAGAAACCTAAGGTTTCACCCGACAGGCTACTACCATCTTACAAACAATCAAACGCGCTTGGCCAGCACCTGCATGCCTTTTTATTACGGCTGAAGGGGGAAAGGCACATCTACTTGACCCAGTCAAACTGTCAGAGAGTTGATTTGCAACTGGACAACAGCTTCAGATGTTTCAGAAAAGAGCCCCAGCCCAGGTTACAGCACTTAACGTGTTTATTTTCAGTTCTGTTGTACTCTGAGTGCTGAGAGTTTTGGACTTTCCCAGCGTATCCCATTGGAATGTAAATAATCTTCAGATCCCAACCAGATGCCAGCATATTTCTTGGGTTAACTAAAGGGCAAATTCACATGAGAGGTTCAAAGCAAACAGTAATCATTTTCTTTTCTCCATGGAGGATTAGTTTGAGAAAATACAGTGTTAACCTTTATAGACTGTTATTCGGAAGGAATAGTGTAGGCTTAAGCACAATAGGTGCTGACAATGTAACTCTCAATTGGTTATCAGAGGTCTGGTGTGAAGTTTCTGAGGTCAAAGGGAATGTTTTCATTGACTTTGACTGTCTTTGAATTAGGCCCTTTAAATACAGATTCTGGGACTAGAGATAGATGCATACTGCAAACTGGTATTCATGGACATTTATGATCTTAAAGAGCTTGAATATTTCCACAGTGGGATTCACACCACCTTTTATTCACTCATGATGTGGTTGAGTGGATAGAGTGCTGGACTGAGACGCAGATGACCTATTCCCAGCTCTGCTACTGAATTGCTGTGTGACCTTGGGCAAGTCACTTCACCTCTTTTTGTCTCAGTTTCCCCATTTGTAAAATGGGGATAATGATACTGACCTTCTTTAAAGTTCTTTGAGATCCACTGATGAAAAACTCTATATAAAAGCTTATTATTCATACAAGTGAAAGTTAGTTTCCAGGAACATCTGTAGAAAGGGAAAATGTCATAGATATTTTCCATATAAATTCTCGTAAATATATTCACACAAATACTTGTGCTAGAAGTGTTTGTGTGGTCATCTAGAAAGTTCTTTGTGGGTTTGGGAGGCATCCAAACAAGAAGCAGAAACAACAGCATGTGACTTAGGTGACTGATCCCACTCCCAAAGAGTGAAGAAGTATCACGAATCCTTGATGCATTGCGAACAACCCTAGAGCTGAAATTCATCATTCATCAATTTCAAAGAACAAAATATGATTATCATTACTCAGTGTTTTAGCCTAGTGGTTCTCGAAGCCGGTCCACCACTTGTTCAGGGAAAGCCCCTGGCGGGCTGGGCTGGTTTGTTTACCTGCTGCATCCGCAGGTTTGGCCGATCGCAGCTCCCACTGGCTGCAGTTCGCCGCTCCAGGCCAATGGGGGCTGCTGGAAGCAGCGCGGGCCGAGGGATGTGCTGGCCGCCACTTCCCACCGCCCCCATTGGCCTGGAGCGGCGAACCACGACCAATGGGAGCCGCCATCGGCCAAACCTGCGGACGTGGCAGGTAAACAAACCAGCCCCGCCCGCCAGGGGCTTTCCCTGAACAAGTGGCGGATCGGCTTTGAGACCCACTGCACTACAGCACTGGGCAAATTTCAGTGTTCAATCACACACTGGCAGGAAAATTACTCAGGCTATTTGCTGGTTGAGAGGTATAATTGCTGCATGATGGGAAACAACCTCACAGGAACAATAAGCAGGAAACTTCCCAAGCTAAAGCGTTTCTTGCCCGTACATGGAAATAACTCTCCTGGGTTAAAATATCACCCCTTTGTTAGAATTGAACTAAATAAGTCTGCATGTACGCTGAATCGTGTGTGCGTGTGTGTGTTACCTTCCTGCTCCGGCTTCCTGAAATTTAGTGTTCCAGTTCCTATTTCTTTGTGTGACGGGGGGCGGAGGGGAGGCACATATAGTGTAGGATCTGTACAGCTACTCAGAGTCTGCTGCTACATATCCGCCTTTCAGACTGTTATGTTTTGATCAGACTGTTGCTGATTTAACCTGTTCATGGTTACTACATGTTTTAATTGATAACTTACTTGCATGTCTTTGGTGGTTTTTTGGGTTTTTGTGTGTGTGTGTATTTTGGGATTGCTGTTCTGGGGCACATCTGAGTGTAAGATTATGGCTATGAATGCTTCGATTCTCCAGTCCATGCTGCTTGCACATCCTTGGGCTGTTGAGTGAAGATGCTTTATTCAGAATTTCTGGAATTATGTGCAGATCATGCCATTCTCTGAAACTGCTAAGTTACCCTTGCTGCAGAGCTGCTTAGGCCATGATGGCATTGATATTCATAATGTCTGGTGGCACCTTAAAGACTAACAGATTTATTTGGGCATGAGCTTTCGTGAGTAAAAACCTCACTTCTTCGGATGCATAGAGTGAAAGTTTCACTCTATGCATCCGAAGAAGTGAGGTTTTTACTCACGAAAGCTCATGCCCAAATAAATCTGTTAGTCTTTAAGGTGCCACCAGACTCCTTGTTGTTTTTGTAGATACAGACTAACACGGCTACCCCCTGATACTTGATATTCATAATGGACTCCCAGACTCCAAGTCCTCCTTTGATGTGGCTGTGCAGCACCTCAATGAGTATTTTGGCACTGGAGAGTCTGTTCTGTTAAAGAGGAAAACATTTTTTAAGCTTGTCAGCAGCCCAGTGAAACAATATGTAAGTTTGCATGTCCTTTGTGGCAGTTGGCCCAGGACTGTGAATTTGGTGGCATTATGATAATCATCCTTGGGGATATTTTTGTGATTGGCATAGCCATAGGTGCTGACTTTTATTTTTCCTCATGGGTGCTCCACCCCGACCCCGAGGTCCCACCCCCACTCCACCCCTTCCTCCGAGGCCCCATCCCCGCTCCGCCTCTTCCTGCCCCCACTCTGCCCTCTCCCCCAAAGTCCTCCACCCGCTGCTCGCTGCTCTGCAACCTCCCCAAGCGCCTCCTGCCAGCCGCCAAACAGCTGATGGGTGATGGACTGAACAGTTGTGCCTGGTGGGTGCTGAGGACCCACTATTTTTTTCCATGGGTGCGTGAGCCCCTGAGCACTCATGGAGTCGGCACCTATGGGCATAGCCAGAGCCAGTGATCACCTGTGAGAACGGTTGCTGGTGAAAGATGATAGAACACTAACTTTGGACATGATGGTTACTAAGAGGGAGGCATTTGAGAGGACTCAGGCTGAAAGAGGTTCTAGTCTCAGATTGCTGCTACCTTTGTGTCTACACTTAAACTGTCAGCTGCTCCTGTTGCCCGGAGTCATACAGCTACTCCTGCTCCACAGCCACAGTAGCAAAAGTTCCCTGCTACTCACTGTTTCTATTGCCTCTTGGCTAATTTCTCTGTCTACCAGGCTAGAACTGCTAAGTGCTGGCTTGTGGAAAGGAAGGACACTTTGCGTTAGTATGCCATGGTACACTGGTTCACGACGAGGGGAGGCCTGATGTTCATACTGTAACTGTGGGGCCACATGAGACTGCATTTACCAGGGACCCTGATTTGCCTTTTATACCATCTTCTCATGTGACAAGGCACTGGAGCTGGTATCCTGTACTGTAGAAATTACTGGTATACCACTGAAGTGCATGATGGATTCAGGTGCTGAAGATAACGTTCTCCTCTCTAGGTTAGGCCACAATCTGGACATTTGCCTGATTACAGTGGTTATAAAAGCATGGAATTTGTATGCTTTGCAGGCAGAGGGTGAAGCTGTGTGCTCTGTGCTCCATGAAGACATAGCCTTGACTGCAAATTTTACATTGTTAAAAGTGCTGCTGCTAACGCAGTTCCATTATTGTCCAACAATCTATGCTTACAGCTTGGTATCAAGCATGAACTCACACAGAACACCTCTGGGGCGGTTATGTCGGCTAGGCTAGAAGGGGATACCCAGCACATCATGCAGAGACACCATGATTTATTTAATGCTGACAATGTTTTGTCCACACCATATGTGTACGCTCTGTAGTTGGATTCAAATGCTAAGCACTTTGCACCGCCTGCATGTAGTGAGCCTCCTTCCTTTGCGGACAAGATCCAAGCAGAATTGCAATGCATGAAAGATAATGGTACTATTCAGGAGGTGAAAGGGCCTATGGATTGGAGCTCACCCATGGGGATTGTATATAAGAAGAACGGTGACATTCGATGGTGCACAGATTTTAGGGCATTTAATAAATATGTGAAACATAAGCAGTTTCAATTGCCAGCCATTAAATAGGTGGCATGCTGGGTAAATGGATCACAGATTTTCTCTGTGTTAGATTACCAATCCAGTTATTGGCAAATACCTGTGGCTGAAAGTTCACAGCTGTTATTGACTTCTATCCCATTAATTTGGGATGTACTTCTATCAGTGACTCCCTTTTGGTTTAGTTTCTGCTCCTGAGGTATTTCAAAGATTGGTCTCTCAGCTCCTTGATAATATCCAGGGGGCATGAAGCTATTTGGATGACATTCTCATCTTTGCTAAGATCCTTCCTGAGCATAATGCTATTCTGGATCAGGCGCGAACCCGACTCCAACAAGCTGGCATAAAGTTGAATGTGTCCAAGTGCAGTTTTGCAAAAGATTCTGTAGTTTCTAGGTCATTCTCTGTTGGCCAATGGTGTGAAGCTGACATGTGAATGGCTACCAGCTGTTGCTTTGCTATCGTTATCTACTGATTGTAACGATTTATGTTCATTCATTGGCCTTGATTAATACATAGGTTGCTGTGCTTTGCCCCATTTTAGCACCCTTGCCAAACTGCTGTGGGCTTTAACCCAGGGGCAGTGACAGTTGGTTTGGACTAAAGAGGCAAAACCTGTGTCAAGCCCTCTATTGGATCCAATCCCATGCTTATTTTAATCCCAGGAAGCCCGTAGTGATTCAAATTGATGCAAGCAATTGTGGTCTGGGTACAGTTCTGCTCCAGAGGGACAGCTGGTTATATTTGTGTCCCGTACTCTCACCCAGACACAAGCAAAGTATTCCCCGATTGCGCTAGAGTTCATGGTTTTTGCTATTGTATGTTTCAAAGTCTAAAGTCTACTTAGTGGGAAGACATTTAAACTTAGAAACCGATCATTTGCCTATTCTTGGCCTCCATCATAAGGCCTGCTGAGTGTGAAGCTGCAGCAATGGATTATCCAGTTTCAGCAGTATAACTTTGATTTGGTATATTCAGATGCTCTTTTGAGAAATTCTGCTGGGTTGACACACGTTTGCAGAAATGGCAGAGTTCACACCTATGCTTTTTACTGAAAGATTTACCAATTGACTCAGTGCAGACCACTGACATCACTGACACCACTCTTCAAGATGCTGAACTGAACTGCAAGGTGATACGTGCTGTACAAGTGGATTGGGTACAAGATTCTGTGACTTCCATGACCTCCGTGACATAAACGTAGCCTTAATTATAAATCTGGTGTGTACCATTCCCAGGGAAATGGGATAGTGGAGAGACTGCAGGGGACTCCGAAGAAGTGTATAGCTTGTATAGCAAGATACGCCCTTCCCTATTGCACTAAGTCTGCTTTATATATTATTCGGAGTACATCTCATGAAAATACTGGAGAAACCCCATTCCATCAGCTCTTCAGCTTACCTATGAGGACCAAGTTGCCTATGCTGATGGAAAAGGTTCATTTCACCTCTTCCCCATCCTTGAAGCTGACTGATGTGACTAGGAAATATGTGAGTTTCAACAAGTGTATCCCTGCAAGACTCATGAATTCTATCCTAGACAAGCAGTGTATGCTAGGTGTATGCTGGAAGAGTTTCCGATAATCATGACTTGATCTTGTGGGCTCCAGGGTATGGCGCATGGCAGCGAGAACCCCTTGTAAGATATACTGCCTACTGAAAGGAGAACAGATAGGGCAGAAGACACTCCTTCTGTGCATGATGATGTCATGTGGTCAATGAGGAAAGTTGCACTACTGCAACAGTATCCACCTCCTGAGCTGAATCAGAGGTATAACCTACAGCCCTGGGGTCACTTAATGCCTCCGGCAAGGTACCACTGAACTTCTGAGGAGAGTAGAAGGAAATTGTGTTGACTGGCTGTGTTACCTTCCTGCTCCCTGTTCCTGTTTGTTCCTGGTTTCTGCTCCTGAACTCAGTGTTCCAGTTCCTGTTCCCATGGGTGGGTGGGTGTGTAGCACTGGGTGTGTGCAGCTATTCAGGATCAGCTGCTGCATATCTGCCTTTCAGACTGCTATTATGTTTTGCTGAGTCTGTTGCTGACTTAACCGGTTCATCGTTATTACATATTTTGATTGACAACTCACCTGTGTGTGTTGCTTTGTTTGTGTGGTGCTTTGGGATTGCTGTTCTGGGGCACATCGGAGCATAACAGAGAGGATATAGCATAGTAGCAATTATTTTGTGCGTTACTTGATAGGCAAATGATTTGCACATATTTTCAGCTTTACTCCTCATTACATAAATTAATGGCTTGACCTGTACTGTACTGCTATCTGTGCTAAGCTTCATAGCTGTTTGTAATCTGGTGAAGTTCTCTTTCTAGTTTGGGCCTTTCTGTTAGCTTATCAAACTGCATATCTTGTGGAGGGCAGAATTCAAAGTTTGCATTTTCTTTTTCATTTATTTTTGCTGGTTCAGAATGAATCCTCTCCGGACACCAGGCCATGTGACAATGACAAAGGGTCACAGAAAGAGTTGCTTTCTTCTAATATTCAACAAGAAGCTGTATAGAAAAAGGAAAACAGTATTCTCTTAAAGCTATCCTGACTCTTTCTGCTTCACTGTTCCGCTTCCACCTAGAATGTTTCCCACCTCCCTCCTGCCTGGCTTCCTACTACAGTTTTAAAGAAACAGGACACCCCTATCCTCACACCAAATTAATGTAATTGCTGATGCATAGCAGAGGTGGATGGATTCCAAAGCAGAAAATGGTAAAACAAAATGAAGCAGTGGGTGAAAACTAAAGGATTCTGTTCAATTAATTTTCTGTGCCATTGGCATATACCTAGGCAAGGCAGGGTAGGCACCGGAAAGCATTCAAGTGACTACCAGATCCACTGCCCCTCCCTCTTGCTGAGTGACTGTAGGAGACAGCCATGGCCAAAGACAATGTTATGGTGAAGGCACCAGTTTAAAAACGAGATGCAATCTCCTTTAATGGGAGGTTCACATGCACAATTGGTTAATTCAGTGCATAGTCTAGGAGTACTTTTGGATTCCTTGCTGACACTGAGCTCTCACACCACAATAGCCACAAGTAATACTTTCTACCATCTCCAGCTGCCTAAGAAAGTCTGTGCCATTCTGGTAGACAAAGGCCTGGCCTCAGTTGTTTATGCTTTTGTCACCTGTTGGCTGGATTACAGCAATGCAATATACCTGGGTATGAAACCTTCAGTAATCTGAAACTCCAACTAGCGCAAAACTCTGCAGCGCATCTCCTCAGCAACACAGGCTATCATGAGCACATCACACCTGTCCTCCGTTCTCTACGCTGACTTCCCTTAGAATTTTCAATCAAGTTCAAGATCTCTGTCCTTATATTCAAAGTGCTCCATGGTCTGGTCCCAGGAAACCTAAAGGACCTTCTTAAGCTCCAGGACGAAGATTGTGGACGACAACTTCACTCCTCTGGTGCAATGGAACTCTCAAAAAGAAGAATAAAGCTTGTCTGCATGGGAGACAGAAATTTCTCCGAGGTTGGTCCAAGTCTGTGGCATGAGCTCCCTCATGAACTAAGGACTATCACAAACCTCACCATCTTCCGCTCCAAGTGCAAGGTGTATTTCTTTGACAATTGTCTTCTTTAATACCGACACATAGCAACAGGTATATTTATGTAACAAAAATAAAATCGAAACACCCTACCAAAACAAACAACTTCACATGCTTGTCCCTTTGGGGAGTAGACGAGAGAACAAACAACACGTGACGGATATGTAATCATGTTGCTTAATGCGCTACTGGAAGGCGCTCAGATACTATGGTGATGAGCATGATGTGAAAACCTGAATAGAATAGAATTTTAGACCATGAAGCTAAGTTGTTTTGTGGATCTTGGTTTCACAGCTGATGGGTTCATAAGATTATTGTGGAAAAAAGCAACTCTTCCCCTTTTGGGCCATTCTGGCTCTAAATCACATATCACTGATAAAACAAAGACGGCATTCCTTTGAATTCTTCAGGAACAAATACCAGGTGAGACTGGTTTGCCTTGTTAGTTTTTAGATATAATTGATTTTTTAGATTCCCCATTGAATACATATTGTTTATTTTTCATTTTTCTTTTAGTTTTTTAAAAAACATTTTGGCAGATGCTCGTCTGCCGGCCAGTACGCGGGCGCACTTAGACGCTCCGGCGGGCGCCATGGCACCCGCGGGCACCGCACTGGGGACCCCTGCCCTAGACTGTGTTTGGATGCTCTAACCCTGCCTGAGCCCCCTTAAACGGTATTTGGGTGCTCTAACCCTGCCCTAGACTGTGTTTGGGTGCTCTACCCTGGCCTGAGCCCAGAGGACTTCTTGTCCCGCCCTGACTAAGGGCCTTGGCTCTTAATGATTTGTTTGCTGCTCGGTCCTGAGTGCAGGCCCGAGACCCAGACTCTCTACCACCCCGCCCTGACTAAGGGCTCGGCTTACTAACTGTTTATTTGCTGCTCACCCCTGAGTACAGGTCCGAGCCACTGACCCTTCACTGCCCTGATTGCGATCTACAGACCCTAACTGTCTATTACTCTACGCAGACTGCTGACCAGAGCTACAAGCCGAGAGTGATTCCGCTAATTCCCCAACCGTGAGCAACGGCCCACAATGTAGTGAGGTGGAGCGGCCTCCCACTGACCCAGAGGGAGAGGGGCTACTGCTAACCCACTACATTGTACCTATATTTAAGAAAGGAGAAATAATTGATCTGAGCTACAGACCTGTTAGTCTGGCTCAGTAGTTGTAAAGGCTTTAGAACAAATTGTGAATGAAAGAATAATTAAATTCCTGGAAGTAAATAGAAAGGGAGATTTAATGCAACATGGGTTTGGCCAGACTAACCTGATTTCCTCCTTTGAGGAAAAAATGATTTTGTTAGATAAGGGAAATGCAGTAGATCTAATATACTTGGACTTCAGTAAAGCATTTGACACAGTACCACATGGGAAATTACTAGTTAAATTAGAAAATATGGGGATTAAAAAATAATTGTAAGGTGGATAACCAAATTGGCTAAAGAGGAGAAGGCAATGGGTTGTGCTGAAATGTGAACTATCGGAGTATAGGGAGGTTATTAGTGGAGTTCTTCAAGGATCAGACTCAGGACCAATCTTAGCCAATATTGTTATCAGTGAACTTGGCACAAAAGGTAGGCGTGTGCTAATGAAATCTGCTGATGGTACAAAGTCAGGAGGCACTGTCAATAAGAGGAGGAACAAAACATTATAGGGGAAAATCTGGATGACCTTGAAGACTGGAGTGACAGAAATGGGATGAAATTTAATAGTGCAAAGTGCAAGGCCATACCCTTAGGATCTAATAATAAGAATTTCTGCTACAAGTTGTGGGCTTCTCAGTTAGAAGTGACAGAGGAGGAAAGAGACCTGAGGGTGTAGGACAATCAAAGGATGACTGTGAGCCACCGATGTGATGTGGCTGTGAAAAAGGAAACTGTGATCCTACCTAGGATGTATTTGGCGAGACATTTCCCCTAGTGATAGAGACATATTTATACCACTGTACAAAGCACTGAGGAGACCTCATTTGGAATACTGTGTGCAATTCTGGTCACTTGTATTCAAGACAGATGAATTCAAATTGGAACAGATGCAGAGTTACTAGGATGATCAGGGGAATGGAGGGCCTGTCTTATGAGAAGAAACCGGAAAGACTTGGCTAGTTTAGCCTAGCAAAAGGAAGGCTAAAAGGGGATATGATTGCTCTCTATACATACATTGGCAGGTAAACTCTAGGGAGGATGACAAGCTATTTAAGCTAAAGGACAATGTTGGCATAAGGACAAATGGGTATAAACTTGCTAGGAACAAAATCAGGCTGGAAATTAGAAGGCGGTTTCTAACCATCAGAGGAGGGAGGCTCTAGAACAGCCTCCCAATAAAGTTGGGGGTGGGGGATAAACAGTTTAATTAGTTTTAAAAGGGAGCTGGACAAATTTATGAGTGGGGTTCTATGATGGGGTTGCTTGTGATAGTTGCAGGGGAGGGAGAGGGGCAGGGCTCAGCAGCCCTGTGGGGTCCCTTCCAGTTTATGTCTTGTGTTCCTGTAGCTCATGCTGCAGTGGTTCAGCTGGTCACCTTCAGGGGTCAGGAAAGGATTTCCTCTCTCCCCCCATTATATTCTGGTTTTGTTGTTGTTCGTTGTTTTGTCTTCTTCTTCTGAAACATCAGGGATGGCCACAGCTGGAGATGGAACACTGGATGGGGTGGGCCAGTGCTCTGAGGTGTCACCAAACGTCCTCTCTCTCATCTGCTTGGCTGGCTGGTTCTTGCCCACATGTTCAAGTTCTAACTGATCCTCATATGTGGGGTTGGAAAGGAATTTCCCCCCAGGCCAGATTGGTTTTTTTCCTCTTCTTTTGCAGTGTGGGCTGCTGGAAACTCATTTAATCAATTCTCTGCTGTTATAGGGGCTTGGTGCACCTCAGTCCCTCTTATTATCTGCTTGTGACACATAATAATTTAGTCTTCTGTGGTCTGTAATATTTTGGTCACATTTCCATTGCCGGGTTTAGTGTGTAGGTGCTGGCTGGTGTTGGTGGTCTATGATATACAGGAAACCAGATTAGAGCAGTGGTCCCCAAACTGTGGGGCGTGCCCCCCTGGGGGGGCCATGGAGGAATTTTCAGAGGGGTGCGGCAGGGCCTGGGCCAGCCCCCACATGGAGCGGGGAGGGAGCGCCACCCAGCCCCGCTCTGCCCCCAGCCCCACCTCCGGCCCTGGCTGCTGGCTCCCAGCCCCCAGCTCCTGGCCCAGCCATGGCCTGCCCTCAGCCCCTGGCTCCCTGCCCTGGCTGCAGCCCCACCCCCAGCCACAGTCCCCAGCTCTCGGCCCCAGCCGCAGCTCTGTCCCCGGCCCGGCCTTGGTCCCCGGCCCCAAACGTGGCCCTGCTCCCTGCCCCGGCTGCAAACTGCGGCTCTCAAAGGGGCAGGGCCGATTACATTCGGGTAAGGGGGGGGTGCAATTTAAAAAGTTTGGGGACCACTGGACTAGATGATCTGGTGGTTCCTTCTGGCCTTAAATTCTATGACTAAAGAGAGAAACCATTTCTTTGCACACACCTTTAAGATGGCACTTTTTCTTTCTGATCATTTCAAGCGCTTCCATATAACAATCAAATAGCAGCTGGAGTAGGAAAATGAACAATATATTCTTGACAGCACAAATAAGTCATGGTTCCCTCAGGCCATCAAAAAAGGGAAGTAAGCACAGCTGGAACACTGACAAGGGGAAATCACCTTTTCTTTGCTCACCCCTTATTTGTTTTACAAGGTGGCTGTTTAGGAGTGGGAGGGGACACAGGATTCCCACCCTAGAGCTTCCTCATTTTGAAGTCCTGGAATGATGTGTGTGGAAAAAGTAAATGAATTAGCCTTCCAATGCAATCTATTCCAGTTACGTAAGAGACCTTTATACATAAGAGACCTTTATGCCGTGTTGCTTTGCTGTTTCAGGACAATTCCAATAGATGGCAGCACATGATCCATCCTTGATTGGTCTATATGGAGATAAATATCCTATATACCTGTAATATATTGAGCAGAAGATACAATGAAAGGTTCTTTTCTCCTCTAATGGCACAGGGAAAATTAAATGCAAACTGGCCATTCTTTTGAATGAAAGTTCTCTATGTAAATATTCCGCAAGACAACAAAAGACTAGATCCCTATGTTTTTCCAACAAGAAAACAAGAAAATATGAAGAAGAAAGTAAAACATAAACTGTTGTTAAATTGCCAGCATAAAAGGTTTTGAGACCCTAGAATTAAACACCCTTGAGCCAGTGGCAGAGCCTAGTTTGCAGTGGGAAGGTGGGACGGGTGATGAGTCATTAGTGGTGGGCTGGAGAGTAAACCTACCCCTCAGTCACCTGGCAGCAGTGGCTCCTGTTCTGTGGGGCTGGGGCCGGGTGGCTCCCTACTCCAGGTGTTTCAACATGACCCACAAATGGCTTCCATCATGATGGAAGGGCAACTAGGCCAAATTTGAGTGAGTGGCATTGAGACATAGCCAATGGGGTTTCAGTGCCGCACAATCCCATTTACCAAGTTGCAATCCCACAGGACAGGAACCACTGCTGCCAGATAAGCGCTGGGGAGGCTCATTCTCCCACCCTGAAATGGCACCACACAGACATCTAAAGGTCACCAGGAGGGGCAGTCCAGTCTGCCCCCTCTACTCCAATTCCCTATAGCTCCACCACTGCCTTGAGCTTTGGGAAGGCCAAGCTTTGGATCTAAGATTTGTGTCTCAGGCCTATCTCTATACTGACTAACTGATCCAGCTGAATCCATAGAGGAATGTGTTGCACCAAAGGAACAAGAATCACCTTACTTGCTTCATGCAGTACACTCTGGGTACAGCTCAGATCAACAATTACAGTCTATTGCAGTCACAGATTTGAAGCCATAGATTAGGCTTTCTTTGCCTTAAAAGGTTTGGAAAGATGGTCTAGTCTAGGTCGAGATTTAAGAGAGCTGGGTGCAATTCCTAGTTTGGCTATGGATTTCCTATGTACGCTGGACAAGTTACTCAATGTCTCCTGATCCTCAGTTCCCCAGCTGTAAAGAGGAGGCAACAGTTTCCTACCTCACCAGAGAGTTGTGAGCACAAAAATCCCTTAATGATCATGAGGTGCTTAACTACAATGGTGACGAATTAGAGACAGGTAGATTTGTAATAAACTTAAGTTAGCAGACTTCAAAAATGCTACAGATATTTAAATTGTACATGCTCTTATAAGAGTAAATTCACCCACTACAACGACAACGGTTAGTCATCATGTTGCATGCAGTGTTCTCCCTGGTAGAAAATACAGGACTCAGGTGTGTAATGAATATAAAGGGGATTGTTTATGGAGGCTACTGGGAACAGATGAGGCCCTTCTGGACCTCTAGCTCCCGGATTAAACAGCCTGTGATGCTTTGTGCCACCACACAGGGTCTCCTGAGTCCTGGTCTAGACTAGGCAGTCACAGATGGGACTGCTGATTGCACCTACAATGTAGAACCACAGAAACAAGGTGTTTCACAGATAAGACAGAAAAAAACCATGAAATCATAGCACACTATGTACATACCATAGATTTTTAGTCTTCTTTGGCTGAACATAATATGAGATGTGTTACTCCTGCAACAGAGGGTGGTAATCTACCCACAGCTGCCTCTCCACAGAGGCCCTGCAAGCCCTCTTTGCCTTTCTGTCATTTTCAAACCTTCGTCAAAATCCTTTGCTAGTTATACTGATCTAATGGATTCAAATTGCACCTCATTTTCAAAGTAAGCAAGACCTCTTTCTAGCTGGAGTTCTAAAGGTTTCCTCTCCTGAAGTAAAACAGAGAGAGGAGAGAGAGAGAGAGAGAGAATGGAATTATTTTGAAGAAAATTATGCAAAATGTAAAGTGAAGATTAAAGACAATAAAACTTGAAAGAAAGATGGACAGATTGTAGGGTTCCTTGAGACAAGATGTGACAGCCACATATCTACCTTTGGGGCAGACTCTTTTTCTTCTGTGTATTAATGTATTACCCTGCCATATACCACCTTTGCTCGGCCTCCCTCTTCACACCTGTCCTGCTTGGGCATCATTCACATCACAAGGATGGCATGGTATAGAGTGACATTGAATACAGGGCCGGCTCCAGGCACCAGCTCAGCAAGCAGGTGCTTGGGGCGGCCAAGGGAAAAGGGCGGCACATCGAGCTCTTCTGCAACAATTCGGCGGCGGGTCCCTCGGTCCCTCTCGGAGGGAAGGACCTGCCGCTGAAGAAGAAAGCGGTGAGATGGAGCTGCCACCGAAGTGCCGCCGATCAGCCAATCGCAATCGCGGCTTTTTTTTTTTTTTTTTTTTTTTTTCCCCAACTCTTGGAGCGGCAAAAACCCTGGAGCCTGCCCTGATTGCATAGGCATCAATGAGAACAGAATATGGCTTCGTTGCTTTCTCCTACTCTTCAGCTGTATTTGTTTGCTGCTTTCTCTGGCCTGCAGTGCAGCTGATGTCCTCGGAGCACCTGAGTCTTTCTATATTCTATCTGCCACCCCTCCTCTTCCAACAGTGGTAGCACACCAATGCCCCAGAAAGCTGTCATCTTGTCACTTCACAATGGATCAGCTCGTCCCCAGTTTTTGTGTGGGTGGGAAGAGTGAATGGAGCTTTCCTCCCTGCACTTCCAACCAGGGTTCAGGACAACTATACTCAGTCCCGCTAAGCTGAAAGGCCCTCCCTCCCCCACCCGCTACACTATCACACGTAACGAGACGGGGATACTGGGGGAGTAGGCTGCCTCAATTTAGGATCTGGGGCAGCTTGCAAACTCTCCTCCTATGCAATGGAGCTCAGGAAGAGATTTAGCAAATCTGCACCACTCCCCGCCTCTGCCAAAGGGCAAAATACACAATCTGGTTCAATGGGAGCAACAGTCCCATCCTAGCATGCCAGGCAGTGAAAAATAAACAAGTTTAGGCACTCTGCAGCACAGATGCTGTGAGAGAGAGGACTAGGTATGTGATAATTCTATCTGGAGGGAGGCAGAAGTCCCTGGGCAGGTGGGAGAACAGAGGCAGTGCTAAGAAAGAAGAGGTAAGTAGCATGAATTAGCTATTTCAGGCACTTCCCCACCCTCAGGGCAGGTCTACACTACCGCTTATGTTGATGTCACTGATGTTGCTCAGGAGTGTGAAGAAGCCAGCCCCCTGAGCGACGCAAGTTATACCGACCTAAGTGCCAGTGTGGACAGCACTATGTCACCGGGAGATGCTCTCCCACAAACATAGCTACCGCCTTTCTCAGAGGTGGAATAAATATGCTGATGGGAGAGCTCTCTCCTGTCGGCATAGAACATCTTCACCAGACGTGCTGCAGCTGCGCTGATGTAGCGCTTCTAGTGTAGACTAGCCCTCAGAAAATGTTAACATTTGCATAGGCTGGAAGCTCTGCCTATGGTTAAGGTTGCCCTACACTTCCCATGATAAGATCCTGTTTTCTCTTACTTATAACTTTGTCAAACTTCAACAATTTGGGCTGAAATTGTCCATGCTGGATTTCTGCTTTTGGCTAACTTTTTTTTTTTTAGGGAGACGCTCTCAATGATCCTTCCCCTGGGTCTATACATTGTGGAGGAGGAATCTGCTTTACTTAAATATGGAGGGGGAAAGAGCTAGACCTAGGGGGGCAGTGGGCAGAATAGATGGGGACAAGGAGCCTGAGGGGATGAAGCCTGGGACTGCAAGCTGGCAGGAGGGAAGGAGGGAGAGATAATTGGGTGTTGGGAGTATGGCTGGGACTAGCTGGGCAAGGAGACTGAGACTGGGGCTGTGGGGAGAAACTAGGACTGGCTGGACAAAAAAGACTGAGACTGGGAGCTGGGGACAGAAACCGGAGTTGGGGGGTGGGAGCCAGTGCATGGTGGAGGAGATTGACTGATATCAGATTAGGAGCCAGCGGCAAACTGCGACTGGCTAGGCAAGGAGACTGGAGGTGGGGATGTGGAGGGAGCCAGATCTGGTGAGGAGCTGAGGTGCGGGAAGAGAACTGGGACAGGCTTGATAGAGAAACTGGGACAAGGAGGTCAGGATTGGGATGAGGGATGAGTCTAAGGAGAGAGACTGAGATGGGTAGCCAGTAGGGATGGAGAACATGAAGGGGGAGGATTGACTCCAGGGTGCTAAGACTGGATGAGGAGCTGGGAGTGGGGGAACTGGGACTAGCTGGGCAAAGAGACTGGGACTGGGATGAGAATCCTGATGATTAGAGAATGAGACTGGCTAGGTGAGAAGGGTGAGATTGGAATGAGGAATCAGGGGTGGTAAAGATTCATAGATTCAGATATTATAAGGTCAGAAAGGACCATTGTAATTATCTAATCTGACCTCCTATATAACACAGGCCATAGAACTTCCCTGAATTAATTCTTATTTTAACTTGAGCATGGTTTTTGTTTTGTTTTTTGCAAAAACATCCAATATTGATTTTTAAAAAATTCCAGTGATGGAAAATCCACCAGAACCCTTGTTAAATTGTTCTAATTGTTAATTAACCTCAATGTTAAAAAGTTGCACCTCATTTCTGAATTTGTCTAACTCAGAGGTTCTCAAACTTCATTGCACTGCAACCCCCTTCTGACAACAAAAATTTCTACACGACCCCAAAAGGGGGGATCAAAGCCTGAGCCCACCCCAGTCCAGCCACCCCAGGCCTATAAACTGAGCCCGCCACCCAGGGCTGAAGCCAAAGCCAGAGCTCCACCACTCAGGGCTGAAGCCCTTCAGTTTCTGCTTTGGTCCTGGGCCCCAGCAAGTCTAACGACAGCCCTGGTGACCCCACTAAAACAGGATTGCGACCCACTTTGTGGTCCTGACCCACAGTTTGAGAACCTCTGGTCTAACTTCAACTTCTAGCTATTTGACTTTGCTTTACCATTGACTGCTAGATTGAAGAGCCCTCTCTTGCCAAATTTCTGTTCCGCACATAGATACTTATATATTGTGATCAAGTCACCCCTTAAACTTTTTGTTAAACTAAACAGATTGAACTCCTGGGAGTCTATCACTATAAGACATGTTTTCCAATCCTTAACCAGTCTTGTGGCTCTTCTCTGAACCCTCTTCAATTTACCAACATCCTTCTTGAATTGTGGGCATCCAGCAGCAGTCACACCAGTGCCAAATATCGAGGTAATATAACCTCCCTGCTCCTACTCAATAGTCCCTTGGTTATACACCCAAGGATTGCATTCGCTTCAGTACCACACCGCGCGCTCATGTTCAGCTGATTCCACCATGACTCTCAAATCTTTTCAGAGTCACCCTTCCCAGGATAGAATCCCCCATCCTTTAAATATGGCCTACATTCTTTGTCCCTAGATGTTACCATCTTATCAAGCAATCCAGATCATTCTGTATCAGTGACTTATCCTCTTCATTATTCAGAGCTTTATCTTAAAGGGTTTCTTATTCTGGAACAAGAGTGCCCACAGAGAAGATTATACCACTTTAACTGTAGTGGTTTAGATTCATACTTTTAACTTATACTGGTCTTACTTTCCTGTGTAGACAAGCCATAAATACTGAGCTCCACTTAAGAGTTTTGCTGGATATGTCAGTTAGGAGTGTGAAAAAATCATTCCCCAACTGACATTGCTGGGCTGGCAAAAGCCCTAGTGTAGATGCAGTTATATTGTCAAAAGATCCTTTTTTGATATAGCTTATTTCAGTTTCAGAGTAGCAGCCGTGTTAGTCTGTATCCGCAAAAAGAACAGGAGAACTTGTGGCACCTTAGAGACTAACAAATTTATTAGAGCATAAGCTTTCGTGGGCTACAGTCCACTTCTTCGGATGCATATAGAGTGGAACATATATTGAGGAGATATATATACACACATACAGAGAGCATGAACAGGTGGGAGTTGTCTTACCAACTCTCAGAGGCCAATTAAGTAAGAGAAGAAAACTTTTGAAGTGATAATCAAGCTAGCCCAGTACAGACAGTTTGATAAGAAGTGTAAGAATACTTACAAGGGGAGATAGATTCAATGTTTGTAATGGCTCAGCCATTCCCAGTCCTTATTCAATCCTGAGTTGATTGTATCTAGTTTGCATATCAGACTGGAATTGATATGCAAACTAGATACAATCAACTAGTGTAGGCAAAGCCTTAGACAATCTTCCATTTTAGTAAGAGACATTTTAGTTTCCTTTGAACTTTGGGTGAAATTAGCTTACATTACCAATATAGCCATGAAGATATGTGTTCATGGACACTGTTACAGTCCCAAGTTCAGATTCTGAGGGTACATTTATCATGACACCCTCTCAGCCACAGAAATATTTTTCTGGACACTCATAAGAACATAAGAATGGCCCTACTAGGTCAGACCAAAGGTCCATCTAGCCCAGTATCCTGTCTTCTGACAGTGGCCAGTACCAGGTGCCCCAGAGGTAATGAACAGAACCATAGGAGCCGACTTCCCCTCTGCCTGGTGGGTGCTCAACCCCCCCGCCTCTGACCCCGCCCCTGCCACATCTCTTCCTGCCCCTGCACCACCCTCGCCCCGCCCCCAAAGTCCCTGCCTGCTTCCCGCCCCCATTGCACCCCCTTCCCCCAAGTCCCCGCCCCTTCTCTGCCTCCTACCCTGAGCGCACCATGTTCCCGCACCTGCCCCTCCCTCCCAGAAAGTCCTAAGCACCACCGAACAGCTGTTGGGGGGGGGGCAGAAGGGGGAGAAGGAGGTGAGGAGGGGGGAGTTTGGCTGCGGGTGGGTGCGGAGCACCAGCTAATTTTTCCCTGTGGGTGCTCCAGCCCTGGAGCACCCACGGAGACGGCGCCTATGAATAGAACGGTAGTCATCAAGTGAGCCATCCCCTGTCGCTCATTCCCAGCTTCTGCCAAACAGAGGCTAGGGACACCATGCCTGCCCACTCCTTTTAGTTACACTGCTTTGACACTTATGTAACTCCATTGCCTTTGATGGAGTTACTCCTGATTTACACCAGTGAAAGTGAAAGGAGAATCTGGCAAACTGATGTTTCTTTATTGAAATTGAGCTCTTTAGTCTGCATTTGTGAGATAAACATAATTTTAAAAGGTTTCAGAGTAGCTTAAAAGGTATTTGCTAACATTTAAAAGTGCATACAGGATGAAGTGTTTTCCATTCAGTTGCCTCTCCTTTGTGGAATGCAGGCAATCACCATTTATGAAGATATTTTTTTCCTAGAGTGAGCTGTTAAAATTCCTTTCCCAACCACTACCACAAGGCAACTGTCTTCTCTTACTTAAGGTCCTTTGGTATGCAAATAAGGCATCCATTAGTTTCATCTACAGAGTCAGCTACGAGGGTTTTCATCTGCATCCTGGAAGTTATTAAAGATGTCTCTATTTCTCCATCATCCCAGTCTATAATAAATATGACTTCTGATGAACATTGCCCACCTTCTACAATAACACTCTGCATCACTACAGCATTACATAAAGTCACCCACTTTGGATCACAATGCTATAGATAAACCGCTTATCAAATGCACAACTACAAAATGGGGGATAACAGGCTAAATTGCAGTACTGCTGAAAAGGATGTGGGGTTATAGTGGATCACAACATGGAATATGAGGCCTGGTCTACATTGGGGGGGAGGGGCGAGCTAAGTTGGTCTAAGTTACGCAACTTCAGTTACAAAAATAGCATAGCTGAAGTCGATGTACTTAGAGCTACTCACTGTGGTGTCTTCACTGTGGTAGGTCGACTGCTGACGCTCCCTCGTCAACTCCACATACGTTTCTCGCTCCGGTGGAGTACTGGAGTTGACGGGAGAGCGCTCGGCGGTCGATTTATCGCATCTTCACTAGATCACTTTCCCATCGGCATAGAGTGGCTACACAAGCAATCTTACAGCGGTACAGCTGTGCCGCTGTAAGCTGGCTAGTGTAGGCATAGCCTAAATAACCACCTCCCGGTTCTGTCTTTCCTGCTAACTGGCCGTAAGATAAAATCACCATCTGTGCTAAGTAAAACACTGGCTGGGGGCACTCCTCCCTTTTGGTCAATGTTTACCAAATGAAAAGGGCAGAGCAAGTACAGAAAATAAGAGTTTATCAGGCTATGTCTACACTTAAAATGCTACAGCAGTACAACTGTAGCCTTGCAGCTGCGCCGCTGTAGTGCTTCAGTGTAGATGCTTAGGGCTTGTCCTCACGTACAATGCTTCTTTTGTAGCACTAGCTACTTTAATAGCTACCATAGTGCTTTAGTGAAGATGCTCCTACACTGATGGGAGAACTTCTCCCATTGGTGTAGTTAAGCCACCTCCCCAAGAGGCGGTAGCTAGATCGACAGGAGAATTTTTCACCCCCCTTAGTGACATAGTTATACTGACCTAATTTCCTAATGTAGTCCAGGTCTTACTATAGCGAAGGGAGGGGCTCTCCCACTGCTGTAATTAATCCACCTCCCTGAGAGGTGGTAGCTAAGTCAACAGAAACATTCTTAAATCGACCTAATGCTGTCTACACTGATGGT
The DNA here is from genome assembly GCF_027887155.1 of Malaclemys terrapin pileata. NCBI lineage: Eukaryota > Metazoa > Chordata > Testudines > Emydidae > Malaclemys > Malaclemys terrapin. Next base: position 105,233,746 of record NC_071507.1, on the reverse strand, counting down.
TATGTTGGCTTGACTATGTCTCTCAAGAGTGTGGATTTTTCACACCCCTGAGAGATGCAGCTATGTCGCTATGTCAATGTAACTTTTCAGTGTAGACCAGCCATCAGTCTCCATTATAAGGAATATAATCTCCCCTTGGAATAATAGAAATTCCTCATGCAGAACAAGGGGAGAATATATACATATGACCCTAAGAAGTCACTGCAAAAAAATGGAGGCTATATACACCAATCTCATCACACACACTGTCCTCCCCTCTGTCAATGATGCTAGCCTCAGCAAACCTGTTCACCTCTCTATCCCATTTCCTTCTCTGTATCTTTTTCTGTAACTCTGCTTGGAATGCTCTTCCTGTCAGGTACGGAGCTATATATACTGAATAAGAAAAATGACCAGTGTAACGACAATATTTAGCGAGGAGTCCAAGCTGCAGAATTCAACTTCAGATTCACATGGGAATCTGAGCATCCCCAAAGCTCACCAAGGAGTTTGGATCCAGTGTGCTGATTCAGTGCCGGCCCATCTCTATTTAAAATCGATTTCATACATTGTCAAGTATTTGAAATACATGTATGTGTGATCTATTTTATGAAACAAAAGTATGATCTATGATGTCTTTCCTAAATGGGCTTATGAGTCTCTCTCTTTCTGATTGATGACTTATCTTGACGAGATGTTATTTGGGATCATTAAGTCAATTTCTCTCATTTCCACAGGTGTTTCTATTTGACTGGTTTTGTAGAAACATGGGAATATATTTGGCCAGTTTACATTCTTGCCTTCTGCTGTGTTTCGTATGGAAATAAATGTTATTCGGCAGGGTGAGCATTTAGTTTTTGACATCCTGCTTCTACTCTTTTGTGTGTCCATTTTCCATTAGAATGGTTCATTTTGCACTCATAGGTTTTAAAGATATTGTGACAGGGTCAGGCCAGATGGCTACAGGAGAGTGGTGGAAGGTAGATACATTAGCCCTAGATTAAGCAGGTCCCTTTTTCCTCAATAAAATAACAGGGACTATTCCAGAACAATCAGGAACCAGCTAGAACCAATTAAGGCAAGCAGGCTAATTAGGACACCTGGAGCCAATTAGGAAGCTACTGGGACCAATTAAGGCAGGTAGGCTAATCAGGGCAGCTTTTTAAAAAGAAAAGCCTCCCTTCAGTTAGGGAGAGGCACGTAAAGAGCTGGGAGTGAGAGAATGTGCTGCAGGAGGACTGAGGAATACAAATGCATCAGGCATCAGGAAGAAGGTCCTGCAGTGAGGACAAACAAAGTACTGGGGGGAATTAATGGGGAAGTGGCCCAGGGAGTTGTAGTTGTCACACAGCTGTTACAGGAGACATTGTAAACACCTGCAATCCACAGGGTCCTGGGCTGGAACCTGGAGTAGAGGGCAGGCCCGGGTTCCCCCCATCCTCCTAACTCCCTATTTAACATAAGAGGAGTTGACCTGGACTCTGAGTCATATCAGAGGGGAAGATCTCTGGCCTATCCCCGACTCACTGGTGGGACAACAGAGACTGCAGGGATTGTTCTCCTCCTTTTCCCCCAGGCTGGCCAGTGATGAGGTTAGCTGAGTGAACGGCAGGTTTGAGCCAGTGGCAAAAAGGCCAAATTGAAGGCTGCTGTGAACCTCTGAGGCAAGCAAATCCACCGGAAAGCGCAGGACCCACCAAGGCAGAGGAGGAACTTTGTCACAATATATACATGAAATAATGAAAGGTGTCAATACGGATGATACAGTCTCACAAGATTCATGAAACACCAGTAGCAAAACAGAATTCCAGTGACACGTTCTATTTCATTGGCAAAGCACTGAAAAGCAGCAACCAAACATGGCTGTGCAAAGAGATTAGAGTGAAGTCTGGTCTACATTACAGAGTTAGGTTGACATAAGGCAGCTTATGTCGACCAATTGTGTAGGTGACTACACTACAATGTTCCTCCTGCTGCTTTAAGTCACCCGCTACGCCGACCTAATAAATCCACCTCCACAAGAGGCATAGCACTTAGGTCGATGTAGTTAGGGCAACGCAGTGTCAGTGTAGACACTGCATTGCTTATGTTGACGTTAGTGGCCTCAAGGAGGTATCCCACAATGCCCCACCATACATGACCACTCTGGTCAACTTTTTGAGCTCTGCTGCCCAGTGGCCAGGTACACAGAAACACATCCCTCCCTTTTTAAAGTCCCAGGAATTTTTGAAATTCCATTTCCTGTTTGCTCGGTGTGGAGAGCTCATCTAGCAACTGCCCAGCTGACCATGCCAGCTCCATGCAGCAAATGCACTTCTGCCTGGAGTACACCAGAAGTGGTGGATCTCCTGGGTCTGTGGGGAGAGGAAGCTGTGTAGTCACAGCTCCAGTCCAGCCATAGGAACTTCAACATCTATGGCCAGATCACTCAGCACATGGTGTAGAAGGACTACTACAGGGACACACAGCAGTGCTGCATGAAAAATCAGTGAGCTGTGGCAGGCATACCATACGGGCAAGGGAAGCAAATAGTCGCTGTCTGGTGTGGAGCCATAGCCATGCAACTTCTGTGCAGTCCGATGGATACTTTGGGGGAGCTGGGTCACAGGGCACTGGAGTGAACCCTGAGGACAAGGTGCTGGATGAGGAAGTGGAGGCGGAGGAGAATGGGGGATCGGATGCTGTGGCAAGCCAGGAGCTCTTTTTGACTGCAGAGCAGTCTAGCCACTCCCAGCAGTCCAGCACTGGCAAGTCTGATGCAAGGGAGGGGACCTCTGCTAAGGACTCAGTTTGCTTCAGTATAGCAGGGACACATCTTTTTCATATACTTTTTTTTAAATCAGGCTAGAAGAGGTAGTGAAATAACCTATGGAGGCACAGTTACTATCTGCTTCTCATTCCCCTGTACAACTAGGTAGAAGAGGCTCTGTGGAATGGTTTGTTTATGTGCACCGGGATGTCACATGAATCCTCCCCAGAGATATCTAGGAAACTTTCCTGGAGGTTGTCTGCCATCCTCTGCCGAAGGTTTCTTGAGAGGGCTGCCTTATTTCTTCCACTGCGGTAGGACACTTTCTCACTCCAGTCAGCTATTACTTCAGCAGGCACCATTGCAGCGCACAGGCTAGCAGCATACAAACCCGGTCTGCCTCCAGATTCATGCAAGAGCTATTCCCTTTCAGCCTCAGTTACCCTCATGAGTGAGAGATCCACTAAAATCACCACCACCTTTGGAGAATGGTGCCAGTATTCAATTCAATTGCCCTATCTGCTTGCACTGATGCCTGAGTGCTACCCCCACCCTTACTGTCCTGATTCGCCACTTCCACCCCAGGCTGGACTCATCATGGCTGGGACTGCTGCCGTGCCCTAGGAATCCCAAGGGGAAGTGAGAATGTTGTGCTTGTAACTTGTGTGGATCCAGGGGAGTGAATGCACTCACAATAGTACCTCTGTCCATTGTTTCTTCAGCAGCTGCAAAAGTGGCCTTGAGAGTCTCTCCATCCACAATGGCAAAGTGGCTCAGTCAGATAAGGAGTAAAAGGAGGACAAGGGAAGACATGTTCCAGGATATCCTGCAAGCCTTTGGCTCTTCAGGTTGCGAGCCAAGGGCTTGGAGGGTCACAATCAATGACAAAATGCAGAGGGATAGCGAGGACAAGAGAAACGGGCAGTGTTAGGATATAGATATTCAAGCCTGTCTGGCCTATACTTTAAGAATTTAGGTGTATTCTTATCACTTAGCTAGTTATAGAGGTATAAAAGAAAATCAAAATCATTGTCTACCTGTGGAAGGGCCTTCTCTCACTGTGACAGTCTGAGGCCCTGTTTAGTTATATTGAAATAAGGCAATCTGGGGCTGTTAGGAAGGTGATCCAAGCTATCACCTCCAGAGAAAGGAACATGTAAAAGGAAATGTAGTTTGATAGTTTTCTGTCTGGTAAGAACTCACTTATCAATAGACACAGCTGGAAAACCCTTATGTCTGTATAGATGTAGTTGTGAAATCCTCACTTCTGTATTGTTTTGTATGTTTATTTGCATGGTCTCTGTCTGGTTCTGTAATTGTTTCTGTCTGCTGTATAATTAATTTTGCTGGGTGTAAACTAATTAAGGTGGCGGGATATAATTGGTTAGCTAATCATGTTACAATATGTTAGGATTGGTTAGGTAAATTTTAGTAGAATGATTGGTTAAGGTAGAGCTAAAAATATTACTATATAAATTAGGGGCAAACAGGAAGTAAGTTGGGATTCAAAAATAAGGAAAAAGGAACTTGGATTTAAGCTTGCTGGAAGTTCACCCCAATAAACATCGAATTGTTTGCACCTTCGGACTTCGGGTATTGTTGCTCTCTGTTCCTGCGAGAAGGACCAGGGAAGTGTGAGAGTGAAGGAATAAGCTCTCTAACAGGCATCACGAGATGATAGAGCTGCTAAGAAAGCAAACACACCTGTGCTCACCTCCCCCTACAGCCCACAGAGAACTGCATTCCAGGACCGACCTCCCGCACATTCCACATATCTTCCAGTGCTGCAGCAGTACCGCAGCTACTCCACCCCACGGGAGAGCACATACAATGATAGCCAGGCACACACCCAACTGTGAGAGACTACGCTGGTATATGCATTTCTGAATTCCCTGTTCCTTCCCCTTTAAAGATACTTTTACTTGTATGTATGAAGTTTATTTCAGCTTTAAATAGGTATGTTTGCATGGATGTGGAATAAAAGTCTATTTCTGGAAACGTAATTCATCTTTATTAGTCTCCAACATATGGCAGTTGCGGCCCACATTCAAAGATAACAGCAACAGGCGCATTTGCGTTGTTCTATTAGCGCACATACAGCACTGATTACAAGGTTCATAGCATGGTGCAAAAATACTGCCTGGCACAGCACACCACAGCAATACACATTACTGTGACTCATTCTTAAAATGCTCCTTCAAAGCCTCCCTGAGCCAAATAGCCCCCCTTTGAGCTCTTCTTATAGTCCTGATATCTGGCTGCACAAAATCAGCAGACAGCCGATCCACTCCCATGCTCCACCCATGCAGAAACTTCTCCCTCTTTGCTTCACAGATATTATGACGTGCATAGCAGGCAGCTATGACCATGGGGATATTTTCTTCACTGAGGTCTAATCTCTTGAGTAGACAGTGCCTTTAAATGGCCAATTCAACTGTCATTCTTCACCTGCTGAGCCTTTTGTTGAAGCGCTTCTTGATGCTGTCGATGTTGCTGGTATGAGCCACGGGCATAAGGGGTAAGTAAGGTCTCCTAGGATCACTATTGGCATTTCAACATCCCCAATGGTAATCCTTTGGTCTGGAAAGAAAGTCCCTGCTTGCAGCTTTCTGTACAGGCCTGTGTTCCTAAAGATGCGTGCGTCATGCACCTTCCCTGGCTAGAATAGATTGATGTCAGTGAAACGACCCCGATGATCAACCAGCACCTGCAATACCATAGAGAAGTAGCCCTTTCTATTGATGTACTCCATTGCAAGGTCGTCTCGTGCCAAAATAGGGATATGTGTGCCATCTATTGCCCCACCGCAGTTTGGGAACCCCACTGCTGCAAAACAATCCACTATTTCCCACACATTGCCCAGAGTCACAGTCCTTCATAACAGGATATGATTAATGGCCCCGCACACTTGCATCACAGCAACCCCACTGGATTTTCCAACTCCAAATTGATTCCCGACTGATTGGTGTCAATCTGGCACTGCCAGCTTCCACAAAGAGATTACCACTCCTCCACTGTCAGTGCAGCTCTCATTTTGGTGTCGCTGTGCAGAAGGCTGGGGTGAGCTTCAGTTCCATGAATGTGGCCTTGTGCATCCGAAAGCTCTGCAGCCACTGCTCGTCATCCCATACCTGCATAACAATGTGATCCCACCAGTCAGTGTTTGTTTCTCAGGCACAGAACTGGAGGTCCACCATGTACAGCTTCTCTGTGAATGCCAACAGCAATCTTGAATTGTTTCTTTCCATGGTGCCCAGCAAGGTAGCCACCAAGGAATCATCATCAGACTCACAGCTCAGGAAATACTGCAGGATCAGGCATGTTGTGTTCGTAACGTTAAGCACAATACTGAAGAGCAGTGCAGGATCCATGCTTCTCATAGAGATGGCAGATGCGCAGGGTACTGGGGCTTTTGAAAAGCAGCGCGAAACATAATAGGATGCCCCTGGAATGATGGGATGGAGAAAACTGCATCATGGGACGCTGAACCCATGTTCCCAGCCACCTCTGCATGACTCGTTTGCACCCACTAGGCACTGCAAACCCTTCCCAAAACACCCAGTGCTAGATGGTGGATAGCTACCCATGGTGCATTGCTCGCTGCGTCAATGCAAGTGCTGCTACTGTGGATGTACACTGGCGATAGGGTGACCAGAGGGCAAGTGTGAAAAATTGGGACAGGGTGGGAGGTAATAGGTGCCTATATAAGAAAAAGCCCCCCAAATCAGGACTGTCCCTATAAAATTGAGACATCCGGTCACCCTAACTGTTGATACAAGGAGCATAAGTGGACATGGAACAGCGGTTTAATCAGAGATGACCCATGCCTGCCAATAGTGGGGGGTGGGGGGGAGAGGCAGAGTGAGGGCAGCTAGCTTCAGCAGTGCTACTGAGCATGCTTACACAGCAGCAAATCTTGGGGAGCATATGACCCCACATGCCCCCCCCACGCATCAACTCTGGGTTTAATTATTGCAGCAGCTGTACATTGATGTAATTTAAGTTGACTTAATTTTGTAGTGTAGACAAGGCCTGAGTGAAAGAACAAATTGAATGAATTCTGGCAAAATGTGTTATAGAATCTTAAGGAGTAATTTGGTATGTATCGTGAATACCAAATTAAAACAAGGTAATGGGACACTTCACATTGAATAGTCCCTTGAAATATGTGTTAACTACTTATGCTAAACCATCTATTCTACCTTGTATTTAGCTGTGACACTCTGAGGGCAGGGTTACACTTAAAACACTATCGCGCTTAAATGAAGACTCTCCTACGCCAATGGGAGAGCTTCTCCAGTCGGTGTAGTTAATCCACCTCCGCGAGAGGCAGTAGCTATGTCGACAGGAGAAGCTCTATCACCAATATAGCGCTGTCTGGGGCTAAGATCACTATAACTATGTCACTCAGGGCTGTGGATTTTTCACACCCCTGAGTGACGTAGTTATACCAGTGTAAGTCTGTAGTATAGACCTGGCCTGAGTAAGTTTCCCAGACCTGAAGAAGAGCTCTGTGTAGGTCTAAAGCTTGTCCCTCTCACCACCAGAAGTTGGACCAATAAAAGATATTACCTCACCCACCTTGTCAAACTAAATCAAAGTCTTTATAATGAGGTATAATGCATCACATATGTCAGAGCACATGGATTTCTTTTCCTTGAAACCTCATCAGACTGCTAAAGCTTGAGGAAAATTCCCACTAGAGGGAAAGGGGAGGTTCCCAACCACAGATCCAGAAAAAAATCTGAAGGAATTGTCCATGATGACTAATGGGAAATTCAATTCTATCAAACAGACGGAACAGAAACAACCCAACGTCACCTCAGAACATTTTACACACTGTAGTTAACTGTGTCAATTAATTTCTCTGGGCCCAATTCTGCAATCCTGACTCAGGCTTGTCTACACTTAAAACGCTACAGCGGCACCACTGTAGCACTTCAGTGTAGATACTACTTATGCTGATGGAAGGGATTCTCCCATTGGTGTAAGTAATCCACCTCCCCAGGAGGCAATAGCTAGGTCAACAGAAGAATTCTTCCTAGCACTGTCTACACCAGGATTAGGTCAATATAGCTACATCTCTCATGTAAGTTCCTAGAGTAGTCCAGGCGTCAAGCATAACTACTTTGAGTTCTTTTTTACCTTAGTCAAGACTGCAAGAATTGGCCCTTAGACTTAGGGCTTCATTCTCCAACTTATTCCATCTTTCATTGGAGTTACACTGGCATAGAACTGCCAGTAGGAATCAGATCCTAGTTTATCACAAAAAAAGGGGTCTACTTTACAGCCTTTCTGGGGTCAGTTGTTTTTTTTTAAATAAAATAATGGGGCCTATTCTTCCTAGGTCTACAGCAGTGTCTGCTTGTGCTGAGACTAACAGAGGGCCCAGCGATACAAAGGGGTGCTTGTGAAAAGTGCCAGGAATGACATCCCAGAGGATCAACATTCTCCATTTATCCAGAGAACAGGTACAGCATGAACAGTCACAGTGCAGATTTCCCTAAATTGCCTTTCCAATGTTTCTCCAACCTGACTTGAACCCTTTGGGATTCAAAGGTAACTGCATTCACTCCATGTATGTTCCATTCCCAGTCCCTGGTCAGTGCTGTGACTAGCAAAAAGGATGCAATCTAGGGTGACCAGACAGCAAACATGAAAAATCAGGACAGGGGGTGGGGAATAATAGGAGCCTATGTAAGAAAAAGACCCCAAAATTGGGACTGTCCCTATAAAATTGGGATATCTGGTCACCCTAAAGCAATCTGTGGTGTTTCTTCTTTTATTTGGACATCCAAAAGTAACCAGTAATTCATCCTTTCACAGAATCCATTTCACAGCCATCAGCCAACTCTGACTTTTGTCACTGATAAGTTAGACAAATTCAGAACAGTTGTTTGAGGCAGCAGGCTCAACATTTCATTATGGAGGCAGTATTAAGTGGAATTATCACCTAATTTACAGGCTAGTCATGGAGTGGATGTAGCTTGCATCTAGTTTACCCAATTGGAGATATTAGTTGACAGTGTATTTCACTGCATCCCCATCATCAGGAAATGTGGCTGGCAGCTGTAATGCTGCCTGTTTCGTAGTCAGGGAATGCTACATCAGATGACCTTGTTTCTGATTCAGGAAAACACATTTCCCACTAGTGGGTGTGGGAACAGACCTACACAGCTACGTTTCTGATGCAGTTTTCTCTGATTGGCACTGGGGTTGGTGTGGGACAGCCTCACACCCTTACCCATTCCTGGTCTGCTTTTCCACTGACTATGAAAAACCCCAGAAGGGGAACCACACCAGACACTCCATTGGTCCTGCCAATGTCAGAAACATTACAAAGAATGGTGAGGAAGGCAATATAAAATTCCCAAACTAGATTTTACATCACTGGGGGCAGTGCAGGATGAAGTGGAGATGCTATCATAATTGACAGTGCACACGGTCTATCTGTTAGTGAAACAGAAAGACCAATGGAAAACAGTCATCCACATGAGAGCTGCTATAATGATACTATCATAATTGGTGCACTCTCTACCTTGAAAAGCCAGTGGGAGCAAACTCTCTCCATGGAGGAATAAAATAAATGGGTTTTCAAGACATTAACATTCCTGTCATGTGACATACGAACACGTTAGGCAGCTGAATCACCATTTCTGTCTCGTTTATATTTACGCCATAATTTTGCAAGTCTGGAACTTCCAAGCAGACAAGGAAGGAAATTAGAGCTCACATTTATTAGCGCAAGATTCATTTGATTGTAATATATTGTCAAATGGTTAGATTGCTTTCTACTATATTGAAGTGAAAAACATTAAGGGTGAAATCCTGGATTTATTGAAGTCTATGGCCAAAACTCTTATTGACTTCAGAGAGGTCAGGATTTCACCTTAAAAGTCTCTGTAAACATCTATTCTCCAGCCTGCTACATAGGATTTCAGTTTCAGTTAATTTTGTTCTCTCTTGTTTGGGAATTTCTGCCAGCTACTCAGCCTTTATTTACAGGAATCTTGAATGTGGAGTTTCTTGAGAATTTTATTTGGAAATAATGTGGCTTATGAGGAAGGATGAATTTTTTTTTTTTTTCCAATGCCTGTATCTTAAAGATTTATGTCCCTTCTAAAAGAGAACTGAGTGTAGGAGCTAGACTGTCCTTTTCCCAAATTTTCCTACTGAGGCTGCTGCATGGCCACTTTACGGCCTGCTGACTTGGCTGCTTTTAGCAACAAGCCATAGTGGTTTCAGGCACTTTACTGGTTTGCCAAAATCTCCGCATACACCGCCACTTTTTTGGGGGCACTAAGTGCAATAAAATAAACAATGTGCAGGATTCACACACACACAAACTTTTTTCCTTTTTTTCCTTTGTAATTTTTCCAGATTTCCCCAATTTTAGAGAATGTACAAAGTGGTAAAAGGAAAAATGAGACTCTGTAACTCTGCCATTCTGAAACTTTCCAAAACTTCCTCAATTTGAAAAGTCACAGAGTGGCAAAGTTAAAGTGTATTTTCCTTTTTTCCACTGTGTAATTTGTTCAAAGCTGAGAAAGTTTTGAAAAGTTAGAGAGGATAAAGGGGGGGGGGGAATCTAAACTGAGAGATCATTAATTCTATTGCACCCAGTGATAAAAAAGTGGTGGTGGGAGGGAAGGGGACAAAGAGGAAATAACAAAAACCCAACATTTCAAAATCTTTTAAAAAATTGGTTGTCATGAAAAAAAATGAAAATTTCAATTCAACATGTAATTTTTTATTGTGCTTTGAAACTTTCTATTTTAAAAAAATCAGAATTTTGTTGAAACAGACATATTTCCATAAAAATATTGTTTTTGATTAAATCTAATTTTTCAGCAGGAAAATTTTTCATTTGAAATATTTTGACCTGCTCTACTACTGGTTTATGTCCTTTTCCTTATAGGAACACACCTAGCAGATGGTAATTAAATTACTCTTAATACTCAACAGGAGTTTCTTGAAGGGATGCTTCCAGGCTCTGTGAGAGATCAAGTCACTCTCTCATAACTACCAGTGAATCATAAGGTTCATCAGCTCAGTTTCCTGGGACTAAACAGACATTTAATGTCTGGTCCACTGGGGTATATTTATTACTATTACAAACAGTTGAGTATTTAGCCTTTAGTTATATGCACAGTCAAAACAATACTTTGTCTTCCCCTCCTGCTGCTCTGACCACATCATCAACCTTCAATGCATCCTGCATTGACTCCCTCTTGTGCCACAAGCTTTTCATTCTCACCGTCAAGGCCCTGCACTACTTCACTCCACTCAGCCTATACTAATTATCTAAGGGTATGTCTACACTAAAGGGGGGGGGTCGATTTAAGATACGCAAATTCAGCTACGCGAATAGCGTAGCTGAATTCGACATATCGCAGCCGACTTACCCCGCTGCAGGGACGGTGGCAAAATCGACCTCTGTGGCTTCCCGTCGACGGCGCTTACTCCCACCTCCGCTGGTGGAGTAAGAGCGTCGATCCCTGAGAGGTCGATTTCTACCCGCCGATTCAGGCGGGTAGTGTAGACCTAACCTAATTATCTCCTGCTTCTGCAATGATGTTCCTCCCAAACCTCCCTCTCTTAAACTGCTTTTTTTTGTGTCCTCCTCCCACTCCTTATAACATGCCATCTTTCAGATCGCCTCCTATCTTTAGAATGGCCTCCCCCCTCTTGTGCACAAAACAACATCCTTCTCCCTGACACTTCTTTTGCTAAGCCTTCTACTACTCACTGCCTTCCAATATTTCTCAGGGATGTCTGCTCCCACGGACACTGAAACTATTACTCAGCTATCATATATGTCTGAGTTATAGTGTACGCTCCTTGAAGCAGTCACCTTGCCTTTTACCTGTCCTGTGAGGACCATGTTTACCTTTGGCACTATATAAAAAATCCCTAGCAATAATAATCACTGTGCACTACTATATGATTAGTAATAAAAAGTAAACTTCTGCTTTGAAGCACTATTTAGTTTGGCACTCAAAATAGCTAGCTCTTTACACATCACCTACTGATTCACAACACTATTTCTGGGGTACTGCTGAAGAAACTAATCTAAGCAGCAGTTTTCTTCAGATCTAAAAAAAAGAAAGGGGGCGGGGGATCCCTACCAAATATTAATGCAAAGTTACAGCTTTCTTAATAAGCAACAATTTTAAACCCGCTGGATTGTCTTTTTTTAATTAAACACATGGCCAGTCTGATACCATTCCCACTATGACAATACCTATGGCAATCATCACCTTGGGTGGCAGTCTTGTGGGTAGTCTCAGCAGAGAGGCCAAAAACTGAGAGGACACAAAGACTGAGGCCATGTCTACACTACAAAGTTGTGTCGGCATACAGCCACCGTAGTTATTTCAGCGCTTGTGCATGGCTACACTTTGCTCCTGGTGTTGGCGGTGCACCTCCTCACCAGCAGCACTTGTATTGACGCAGAGTGCAGTGCACCGTGGGTAGATATCCCACTGTGCAACTTGCCAAAGTCTTTGCAATGCCTGATGGAGTCAAAACGAGTCACACAGGATGACTGGGAGTATGGGGTCAACTTCCCAATAATGCAATGTTCTCCATCCCATAATTTCATCTACATCCCATAATATTTTCAAAATCTTCACCTTCTTTTCAAAATCTGCACAAACATGCATGTCCCTCCTCGCTATCTGTTCATCTCTAAGAGAAGCATGGACCCTGCACAGCTCTGCACTATTGTCATGAGCATTGCAAGCACAGAGTGCATGATCATGCAGTATTTCCAGATCTGCAAGAGACAACATGGGGAACATGATGATTCCTTGGAGGCTAGATTTCTGTGGGACACAGAAAGAAACAATTCAAGGTTGTTGGTGGCATTCACAGAGATGGTGGAATGCCAGTTCTGGGCCCGAGAAACAAGCACTGACTGATGGGATCGCATGTCATGCAGGTTTGGAATGATGAGTGATGGCTGCAGAACTTTCAGATGTGTAAGGCCACATTTCTGGATCTGTGTGCCGAACTCACCCCAGCTCTCCAGTGCAGGGACAGCAAAATGAAAGCTGCACTGACAGTTGAGAAGTGAGTGGCCATTGCACTGTGGAAACTTGCAATGCCAGATTACTACCAGTCAGTCAGGAATAAGTTTAGAGTTGATCCTCGGCGGGGGCCATGAATTGCCTCCTGCTAATGTGCATGACATAGTGAATTGTTTTGCAGCAATGGGGTTCCCAAACTGTGGCGGGGCAATAGATACCATGCATATCCTTATACCAGCTTGCCACAAAAAGGACTACTTTTCTATGGTTATACAAGCATTAGTGGATCACCAGGGATGCTTTCTTGTCAGCACTTAACTCCAGGCCCAGCAGATGCAGAATGACAGTTGAATGTGCCTTTGCTCATTTGAAGGGTGTCTGGTATTGTTTAATTACAAGATTGGATCTCAGTGAGAAAAATATAACACTAGTTATAGCTGCCTGCTCTGTCCTTCATAATATCTGTGAATCAAAGCAGGGAAAGTTGCCACTGGGGCAGAGGTGAAGTGGCTGTCTGCCAAATACAAGGGTTATTAGAACAGCTCAACACAGAGCTATATGGCTCAGGAAGGCTTTGATAGACCATTTAAATAGTGAGGCAGAGTAGTGTGTATTGCTGTAGTGTGCTCTACCTGGTCTTGCTCTTTCACAGCCCAGTATGAATCTTGTAGTGAGTGCCTGTCTGTAGGAATATAACATTGGCAAGGCGCCTATTAATATTGTCTGTGAATGATGTTATGGGTTCTGTGATAAAGTGAAATAACAGGAAATTGGCGGGTGTCAGACTTGCTCAGCACCAGACAGCATATGTTGTGAACTAATAAAGAAGAATTTTATTCCAAAAAATAGAATTTTATTCTCTAACATGAACCAGTGTGTTTAATTGCCTGGTTCAATTAAAAAAAACATTTAAAACTTAATAAATTAAGGGAACAAAACTTACGAAGGGCAAAGAACACTCCAATTCAGGAACACATGCACCAGCCGGGGCTTTCACAGGTCAGTGTATGTGAAGCTGTGATTGTCTTTAATGTCCCCCCGGGTGGAGTGGTAGAGGATAGTGCACATGGAATGCTGGGGGGGTGGGGGGGAGATGAGCAGGAGTTATAGGAAGGTCCCAACATTGAGTTCTCTATGGGCTGCAGAGGGAGGTGAGCACAGGATTGTTGGACCTGCAGGTCCATCAGAGTCTGCAGCATCTCAGTTTGCTGTCTGAGAAGTGCAAGCATCTCCTGCAGCATGTCCCTCTCCTTTTCCTGCGCCTTTCTCCTCTCACTCTATCTTTGTCCAGGATGTCTGCAAGGGTGATCTCCAGGCCCTGTGCTAGTTCTCTGATGCAGCACTGGCTTGCAGGATCTCCTGGAATATGTCATCCTGAATCCTCTTCTTTCTCGTCCTTATCTGGCTCAGGCATTCTGCGGATGTGGAGGGGGAGACCCTGAAGGCCACAATGGCAGCAGCTGCAGATACAGCACACAGAGGTACCACTGTCAGTGTATTCATGATGGAAATCAAAACCAAAGATACTGTACTCACTGCCCTTGCTCCCCAAAAGTTGTGCTCCCCATTCTCACTTCTGCTTGGGATTGATAGAGCACGGTGCCAGCCAGAGCACCAGCCATGGTGAGCACAGCTCTTAGGAGGGTTGGGGAAATGAGGGGAGAATAAATAGCTCATTGGCTAATAGTTAGAGCAATGTAACTGAGTACTGGCACCGCTTTCCATAGGTGGTGGTGATTTTAGCTGATACCTCACTCCTGAGGGTAACAGAGGCAGAGATAGCACAGCTGCTGCTGGCGGCCCAATGCTGCCTGGGACTGTATGCTGCTAGCCTGTGTACTGCAATGGTGCCTGTTGAAGTAATCGGTGAGTGGTGTCGGAAAGCGTCCTATCGCCGTGGAAAAAATAAGGTAGCCCTCCCCAGAAACCTTTGGCAGAGGATTGCAAACTACCTTCATGAAAGTTTCACTGAGATCTCTACCGAGGATTCACGGACACCCTAGTGTACATAAACAAACTGCTCTGCATGGTCCTCTCTGCCTAACTCTATAGGGAAATGAAAAGCAGATAGCAACTGTACCTCTCTTGGTTGTTCCACTGGTACTTCTAGCACAGTAAAAAAGAGTAAATCAATAGATGTGTCCTGCTTCTTTGGGGGGTGCCATCCCTGTCATTTCAAAGCAAACTGCATCCTTACCAGAGGTTCCTTCCCCTCCATCAGGCTCGCCTGTCAGGACTGCAGCAGAGTCAGAAACGCATTCTGGCTTGCTGCACAGCTGGATCATCTGTCCTCCATACTCCTCGTCCATCTCCTCCTCCTCGCGGTTCACAGCAGTGGCCTGTGACTAAGGCTCCTTGGAAGTATCCACAATGCTCTTGGGGTCTCCGTCAAGCGTGGCATGCAGCTCTTTGTAAAAGCGGCAGGTCTGCGGCTCTCCACCGGATCAATTGTTGGCCTCCCTTGCCTTCTGGTATGCCTGCTGTAGCACCTTGGCTTTCACATGGCACTGCTGCAGGTCCCTTTTGTAGCCCTTGTCCAGCATCCCCTGAGCAATCTGCTTGTAGATGTCCATGTTTCTATGGTTGGATTGGAGCTATATCTGCACAGCCTCTTCTCCCCAACACCTCCTGTGCACTCCAGGCATCTGCAGTGTGTAGCCAGCATGGTCAGCTGGGCAGTTACACTCTACAATGGAGATTACAATGCTAGGTGTTCTCGCTGAGCTGGGAAACCAGGAAAAGGAATTTCAAAATTTCGTGGGCCTTTAAAGGGGCGGGGCGCCTTCCTGTCTACCTGATCTCTGGGCAGCAGAGTTCACAATGCTGACCAGAGCAGTCAGTGTGGGGCATTGTGGACAGCTCCTGGAGGCCAGTTACAGTCGACAGAAATAATGCAGTGTCTAAACTATCACTGCGTCGACCTAATTACATTGACTGCCACTGTACGCCACTCAGGGAGCGGGTGTTATTAAATCGCTGTAGCAGGACACTTATGTTGGTGGGAGCCAAGTTTAAGTGAAGATGCATCCACAGCTAGGTCACTGTAAGGTGCCTTGAATCAACCTAAGCATGTTGTGTAAACCGGCCTTATTCGCTTTTCACTAAATATGGCCTCTCTAGTCCAGTGCTGAAGCACACTGGCGGTACAATAGGGAAAAGTTTGCCCATGCTGCACCTTGTTCTGTGGCTATACAACTTCAGCCTGTAGGGCTGTCAATCTCACATCTTTCACAAATTATCTACCTAAAACAAGTTTACATCTGAGCTGGCAGCTTAAACAAAATGCTGAACTCTGTCTACAACTTCTCTAAGGCAAAGCTATATACAGTATTTTTCATCTTTCTTTTCATGTTAAGAGGAAACTATTTTAATACCAGCAGAGTTCATTTCCTTGGCTGCAACTGGAAGTGCTGATTGTGTCAGTGCAATAGAGCAAAAACGAAAGAAGGAGCATTTGGTAGCTGGTCTTTTCTCTTGGACAAATGTACTCAAAGGTCTCCAGAATTACACTCTGTTCACAGGTTTCAAAGTAGCAGCCGTGTTAGTCTCTTATCAGGGCCACCAGAAACAGAAGGTAGTAGAGCAACAGATCATGGTATATATCAGCCTATATAAGCAAACCTTCTACTTCAATTCAGACATACAGATGATCAAATGGGAACAGTGGAATTAACCCAAGGGAGTTTCCTCTGAATTGTACTTTTTTCTTATCCTCAATCTTTGGTTAGGTATTTTTACTATGATTAATAGAGCCTCATGCCATTGCAATCCAGACAACACAATTAAGATGAGGAACTCCAATCCACATCCTGTATCAGCACGGTTTTAGCAGTTCCCTTTTTATCAAATGTGAATTTAACGAGATCTTTAAAGATCTGTCACCCAATCTGTGACCACTCCCTTCTCTGTCTCCATGGCCTGATTAAGACACTGTAGTGGTTCTCGATGGCTCAGGGCCCATTTCATTTCTAGCTTTATTTAATTATAGGGATTATCTTGCAAATTCTTGCTTGTTTGTTTTTGGGAACAATGAAATTGTATTTCTCTGTGCATCCATTTCTGTTCTGCGATAATCTCTTTTAGTGTTGCCTGGTAATTGACATTTTCCATATAAACATACATCTTTATGCTAACTCCTCCAGACACTGAATGGTGCAGATGTGTAAAGTATTATTATTTAATTTTTACATGCACCAGTTGTACATACCCGCTCTGCCAGAAGACATGTTAAAAGGCACACACAGGGCTGTATCTTGCAATCTTTACTCCGACAAAAATCTCACAAAAATTTCAGCATTTGGCCCATAGTAGAACAGGCTTTGTAACCACACATCCGGCATGCAAATTACATGGTAAGGCAAAATGGCATATACCTTACTTGGGGCCCACTGAAGTCAATAAGAACTTTGCCTGAGTTGGACTCACAGGATCATACCCTTGTGGCCTGATTTTCACAGGGGCTTTGCCCTTCCCCAGATCAACCATTAATGTCACTATTCTTTCTGCAAAATTACTTTATTTTTATTCTTTTTATATAAAATATAAACACATAATGTAACAAAACATATATACACCATTCTGCCCCATTATCTCCTATCAATTGTCCCTAGTGAGCAGAGACAAAGGCGTATCATACCAGGACTGAAGACGAACACTGGTGTAAGTGCCTTTCGCAAACTCACTCATCTGCGTCATCAGACTCCTATTTTGTTGAGTACAAAACGTCAGCAAAGTCCCCCAAAGTTGGTTTTTTTAAAGATTATAGCATGATAGGCAAATTGCCAGTTCCTGTAACTTAACTTGATTGTCATATGCTGCAAACCACAGAAAAAATATGTCTGTGTTCTGAAAAATTCCAACTTTAAAATTTGGAGCTCATTCAGTACGACTGAAAAAGGGAAGGCCAGGGTGTTCTCATCCCTAAAGTCCACAGCCAGTTCCTCACCCAAACTCCCTACTAGAACAATTATTTAATTAATGGTTTGACCTAACATAGTTTAAACTGCATAGGAATGTTATGTGAACATGCTCGCACAGCCATGTCCACACTCTCCTTCCAGCACCAGGACGGATGGGTGTTGCAATGCATGGAATAACAGGAGCGCATCAGGCACTGTACCTTACCTATTCATATTGCTCACATTCTATGGAAGTAGCCAGGGCTAGGCAAAACCTTTTGAGCAGCCTATATCCTTTTACCCATAACTCTACTCAAGTTACTACTCAAGCTAATGGGTTCTGGTCAACTGAGGGGAATTACAATATGAGGTTTCCAACAGATCTTACATGCAACTATGCTACAGCTGAACCCACAAGAAGGGAAAATATGCACTCAGGTATTTCTGAGTTAACATTGACAATAACCAGCAAATTGCCCCTTTGAGGTGGGGGCAGGTCTCGACCGCCATGGAGTGGGAGGAGATGTAGCTACCAAAATCAATGGCTCTGATTGTAATGCCATGTAGAACCCTGTGCACCTCTGTGCCACCCCACAGAAAACCATCCCCTGTAAGTTGCTAGCTTCCTACACTACCCCCCACCCCCAGTGGCACTGGAACCTTGCTGCCATTGGCTATGTCCTTTGCGCCTGCCCTTTAGCAGTCAATCGGGCTGGGTGTGGATGGTGAAGAGTAATGCGACTGCACCAGCGGTAATTCCCACAGAGACGTCCACTTGGAAATCTGCACATTCCCTCAGGGACCATACTGTTCCACTCCTTCACATCTCTGGCCCTACTTCCTATGCTACTCAAGTTGTGGAGTTTGTGAATGGGCTTCTGTGGTCTCTGAGGGCCACGGTATAGCAGGGGGAAGTATATGGCGATAACTATTTTGAATTTTCAGCAAAGGTGACGAGGCCTCAGGACAGGTGCTTTTTATACATCTTTATTTTAAATAAAAATAAATAAATTGTTTTAAACCACGTTCAGCAGATGTCGTGTTTGGGCGGAGTTTGACCACAGCTGTACAGAACAACTCTAGCCTGATTTGTGACCATTACCACCACCATGCTTTTAGACAGTGTTCTGCATCAGTAGATCTCAAAGCACTCCGTATCATTATCCCCCCTTACAGATGGCGAAACTGAGGCATAGAATGGGGAAGTGACTTGCCTATGGTTACCCAGCAAAACAATGGCAAAATCAGGAACTGAATGTAAGTCTCCACAGTCCCAGTCCAGTGCCTCTCCACAAGGCCGCACTGCATCCTTTGAGGATGCAAACTATATCTGCCTCTTAAAATGTAGAGAGACAAGGTGGGTGAGGTAATATCTTTTATTGGACCAACTTTTGTTGGTGAGAGAGACAAGCTTTCAAGCTTACACAGAGCTCTTCTATGTTATTTATCTTACTATGGTTCTAAAGTTATAGGTCCTGACTATGCTAAAGAATGGTGGCATTGCAACCCCTGCTTCAAACCCCCAGTATGTCTGTAATATCCCGTGTCCATCCACTAAAGTGCTGGCATCTGTTCAGAGGCATTCATACCACCATTGCAATGTCACTTCTGAGAAGGACTAGGCATGATGTCATCCACCATTGTGTCACCCTGCAGGGCCATTATAGACAGTAAGTGCTAACATAGCAGCTGAAGGGGTGATTTTGGTCCTCCCACTGCAGTCCCACAATGCTCTGGCCAACACGTTACTACAACTTTGACACCTCAGAGTACTGACTTAGTACCACTGAAAGTCAAGCCACTTATTAGGTGCCTAAATAAGAATTTGTTGTAGGTGCCTAACTTTAGGCATTCAAGTTTGAACTTGTTGTCCTTAGCCTTTAATAAAAGGAAGAACACACAGCAGAATGTAAAAGTGTAATGCAGAAGGCCTATGGTCTAGTGATTAGAGCAGGGCACTAGGTTGCCATAACTCTGACTCTTGAGTTCTATTTACAATTGTGCCAGTGAATGTCCTCCTGCAGCTCATTAATCCCCACTACCCAGCTGTAAAATAATAACAAGAGTTCCCTGTACCACAGAACATTAATTCATTAACGTTCATGCAGTACTTTGAGATCCTCACATGAAAGCCATTGTGCAAATGCAATGAGTAAGTGTTTTATATTCCTTCCTGTCAAAGAAGCTGTATTTCCCACTTAGCCTGTAAAGATCATTTACGTCAGTGATAAAAGTTTTCTGTCAATCATTGCAGAATCAATTAGCTTATTCTCTTATTAGACTGAATGTGGTGGCGGAATCTAGTCCTGAGTAAATTGCAAAAGAAGCACTGAATGTTACTGGGTTTTTTAGCCTTGTGACATACAGACCATCAGCTATGGTGCATGTTCTTTTTTCTTTTCTTTTTTTTTTAAAGTACATTCAATTCACTCTGTACTTTCCAGTTTTGCTGTTCACTTCCTGTATATGTTCAGTCAGCTGACACTGAGTCATTCACTGCGGATTAGAAGAACTTTCACAGAACATCTGCAAAAACTATCAATGACAGTAGGTCAGAACTTATCCTGAGAAAAACGACATGCATACATGTATCCACCCCCCATTCATAAACTTTCACCAAGTAGCAAAAGCTTTGATCTTCATGACAGGCACTGTAATCCCCCACAACAACAACACCATCACAAAAGAAACTCACTTAACATTTTCCAAGAATAACAGATGAAACCTTTTCTTTTTAAGACATCATTTTCATGAATGAATTATTCATTCAGTTGCAGTAATCCGGACACATCTTTTTTAAAAGCAAAATTCAGTATGTTCTATTGGCTGATGACGACACTGTATAGTGCTGGGTTTGGGGGAGAGAGGGCTGACCAAAAACTAGTTTCTAAATCCAGAGGGAAAGATGGGATGGTAGCTCTCTGGTGGCAACTTTGGTAATGTAGGGGACCTGGGATGGTAATCTTGGTATTTTCCCTGCAGTTTGGAAGTACAGAAATTTACACATGGATAACTTTAGACAATGACTAAAATAGCTGAAGTTTAATTGGAGAAGCAGCAGCAAATAAAATGACTAAACTAAGTTAAAGAGACAAGGTTAATCTCTTTTATTGGACCCACTGTTGGTGAGAGAGACATGCTTTTGAGTTTATACAGAGCTCTTTTTCATGTCCGGGTAGCTTGAAAGCTTGTCTCTCTCACCAACAGAAATTGGTCCAGTAAGATATTACCTCACCCACCTTTTTTCTCTAATATCCTGGGACCCACATGGCTACAACACTGAATACAAACTGGGTTAAAACAGTTTTGTCATTTTTTTGGCATTTATGGTGCTGATTTTACATCCTAGCTGTTCTATGCAGACTAAAACTACCACAGCCTGACCCAGTTCCCCCCTATACTGTCACCAGTCTATTGTGAGCGGACTCAACCACTGGCTCCCATGCTTCTAAGTCAACCAGGTCTGGGCAGAACTGGCTCACTATTCAATTAAAAAGCAAACATCTTAACACACTAATTAACTGAGCCACCAATTCAACATTAACACCAGCCTACTACGTGATCATACTTTGGGGCTTGTCTTCATGTATACCGCTACAGTGGCGC
The DNA here is from genome assembly GCF_027887155.1 of Malaclemys terrapin pileata. Taxonomy (NCBI): domain Eukaryota; kingdom Metazoa; phylum Chordata; order Testudines; family Emydidae; genus Malaclemys; species Malaclemys terrapin. Next base: position 105,212,483 of record NC_071507.1, on the reverse strand, counting down.
AGCTGCACTGGTAGAGCTGTAGCGCTCTAGTGAAGATGTTCCTACACCAACAGGAGCTTTCCCGTCAACATAGCGCTGTCTACACTGGGGGACAGGTTGAATTTTTCATCCCCCTGAGTGAGGCAGTTATACCAATATAAGTCTGTAAGGTAGACCTGGCCAGGGTGACCACCTACATTCCATCTCACCAGCTCATTAATTATAGAATTCCAAAGAAGTGCCAATGCTGCTGGATTTGAACAGCATTTCTTTTTGAGGGGGATGAGGCGTGTTCCTCTTATGTTCCCCAACATTCGGCCCAGTTTTGAGACTCTATGGGACACACTGTTCATGTGTGGCTCTGAGGGACATTTTGCAATCCTCCTGACCATCTTCCAGTTTGTGCTGGATGGGAAATTTCTTTCCTTCTTCAGCTGATCTGGTGCTTGTGAACTGGAGGTCTGTGGTCAGCTGCAGAAGCAACTGGAAAAGAGAATGTTTACTTTAAACCAGCCCTACAAAAGCAGCTTCTCTATGTTTTTTGTGAAGGTTAACAGGGCTTATATTTCTTTAGGAGGTAATCCGCGTTAGTGCAGTAAGGTGAAATACATTTATGCTGCTATTGCTTTCATTGAGGGGACAGGAAACTTTTTCTCAATAGTAAATAAGAGAAGCAGTGTGGTTACTAAGGTATTCTAATAAACTGTAGATATTTTAATTTGCCTATGTGGGGGAGAACTGCACGGGGGTGACCTTGAGCAAGTCACATCACTGCCATGTGCCTCAGTTTCCCCATCTATAACATGGGGATGATGATACTTAAGTCCTTTGAAAAGCACTTTGAGACCCACTGATGAAAAGTGCTGTTCAAAAGCTGGGTATTATTATTATCAGTGAATCAGCCCATTGTGGAAGATATAGTGAAGGATAGACCCAGAGGAGGGATGAAGCAGAGTCTGACATGGAGGGTAGGGATAGGTTACAGAGGGACCTAGACAAATTAGAGGATTGGGCCAAAAGAAACCTGATGAGGTTCAACAAGGACAAGTGCAGAGTCCTGCACTGAGGACGGAAGAATCCCATTCACTGTTACAGACTAGGGACAGAATGGCTAGGAAGCAGTTCTGCAGAAAAGGACCTAGGGGTTACAGAGGAAGAGAAGCTGGATATCAGTCGACAGTGTGCCCTTGTTGCCAAGAAGGCTAATGGCATTTGGGGCTGTAAGTAGGGGCATTGCCAGCAGATCGAGGGACGTGATCATTCCCCTCTATTCGACATTGGTGAGACCTCATCTGGAGTACTGTGCCCAATTTTGGGCCCACACTACAAGAAGGATGTGGAAAAATTGGAAAGAGTCCAGCGGAGGGCAACAAAAATGATTAGGGGGCTGGAGCACATGACTTATGAGGAGAGGCTGAGGGAACTGGGATTGTTTAGTCTGCAGAAGAGAAGAATGAGAGGGGATTTCTGCTTTCAACTACCTGAAAGGGGGTTCCAAAGAGGATAGATCTAGACTGTTCTCAGTGGTAGCAGATGACAAAACAAGGAGTAATGGTCTAAAGTTGCGGGGTGGGGGGGAGGTTTAGGTTGGATATTAGGAAAAACGTTTTCACTGGGAGGGTGGTGAAGCACTGGAATGGGTTATCTAGGGAGGTGGTGGAATCTCCTTCCTTAGAGGTTTTTAAGGTTGGGCTTGACAAAGCCCTGGCTGGGATGATTTAGTTGGGGATTACGTCCTGCTTTGAGCAGAGGGTTGGACTAGATGACCTCCTGAGGTCCCTTCCAACCCTGATATTCTATGTTCTCTGATTGGCAAATGGCACCACTGTCACACCTAGTAGCTCAGAAATTAACAGACAAACTGAAACGATCCCAGATTCTGATCTGTTACCCTTCTATAAAAATCCAGAGTAATTCCATTGATATAGATGGTGTTACTTCCGGTTTTATTTTCACCTCAAATGCACCCAAAACCTATTTACAGTGGGCATGTCCCTCTCCTGGCTATGTGCATACAACACAATTACTAATAACAGCACTCCTGATAAGGGCAGCAAACTTATTCAACCTACAATTTGGAATGACCAATGCTTCTCTGTTTGCCAAAAAAGGAACGATCAGATTCACCCACACCACTGCCCCCTCCCCAGCCACCAACCCACCTACTAGCTCTCTTTATTTTTGTGCCTGTGACACCACATGTTCCAGCCCACTAAAAAACCTTCAGGTTTAAGAGGGGGGAGGAAGAACACCCACAATCTCTTTCCTGCTAACAGAAAGTGTCTGAAACTTGAGCCCCCTCCTTTGCCCTCACACACACCTACTTCTCCTACTCTGCCCTAACCAAAATACCTTGGGAGGGGACATTCCCTTCCCTCAGATGACACACAATGCACCGTTGTTGCGTTGCACTGTGATAAGCACCGCAAATGTCATCCACATGCACAAAGAACGGATGAAAAACTAATCAACGATGAAGGGTGAAGTTTAACAGATTGCAAGTCACCCCATCACCAAACTAGAGAAGCATGATTCTAGCTTCTCTTACCATGTAAATCAGGAAGCCAAGCAATGTCAATAGAGGTAAAGTGGTGTGAAAACTGAGTATATGAGATCAGGTTTAGGTCTGATCTGCCATACGTGAAATAAGTTCTTGGTCACTGTTGGCAAAATGAGTGATGGGGAAAAAAATCACACGTCAACGTGTGAAAAAATACAAACGGACAAAACCAGCTTTTGTTCTTGTTTTGAATTTACTTACATTACAGGCAATGGGTGACACGGGGTGGATCACTTGATGATTACCTGTTCTGTTCATTCCCTCTGAAGCACCTGGCATTGGCCACTGTTGTCAGAAGACAGAATACTGGGCTAGATTGACCTTTGGTCTAACCCAGTATGGCCGTTCTTACGTTCTAAGCGAAGTAAACTTCCACAAATGGGAAAGTGACATTAGAGCTAGTCAAACATTTTTGAAACAGCTGGTTTTTGACTAGTTAAGTGTGGTCCAAATCTTTCAAAAATTCTAAATGTTGATGAAAAAAAGTCACAATAATTTTGCATTAAAACATTTCTGAGTTTTTTGACCAGCTGAACTCAAACATCATCTGTACTGTAGCAATAGTGACATATTTTAAATGGAAATGACACATTTGCACAGTTGTGCTAATTTCACTGTGTAGTCCTCAAGGTTCACTGATGGAAAATGGCTTCATTTCACCATAGGTCAAATTAATAAATGTTTGCAAAAATATCAGTTTCCACACATGGATATGGTTCCTAGGAAATGAAAAGTGGTATCAGTATCCCAGGTATGTTGTAATTCGTTCTTGTGAAACTACTACATAGCTCCTGAAAAAGCAGCAGGAGATAGAAACACAGTATTAAGTACTAGGTAAATATACAGTGGGACAGTGTTTCTTATTATGTAATCATAGATACCAGTTCAAATAATACAATATTCATGGCAGTCTCAACAGGGGGGAAAAGGAATGAATGTATATGGAGACCGATTTATCCTCTGACTCTTAAAACTGATCCATAAGGATAGAGTTGCATTGAGTGCGGAGAAGTGGGCAGTACTGGAAAGCTTGTATCTGTTCTATGGCTAAATACAGGATTTCAATATCCAGGCCTGCAGTAACTTAATTTTAAAATTTGGCGGCAGATCCTCAGCTGGTGCAAATCAGCAGAGTTCTGTTGACTTTAAGTGAGCTGTTCAAATTTTTACCAGCTGAAGATCTGATTTTGTTTAAGTATCACTAGTAAGATGACACAGAATGTAACTCTTTAGGACAGGAAAATGTATAGGCTCTGTCCCTAATAAGTGGAAAGACTCATTTACTTCAGTGAGGTTTAGATCATGATCTTATAAAAAATTGACTGTCACACAATATATGAGACATAGGCCATTTACAATTTTCGTTATTAAAATGAAGAAATCAAGTAATTTCAGGAGACTCCATTAGGGATTATTGCTTCAGTTGTTTGGAAAACAGTGGAAATTAACATCCTATATTTCTGCGGTGCTTTTCATCCAGAAGGATGCCCCAATCTTTTATAGCATGCATAGAAAGATATACTTTCAGACAGACTTATTAAAAGTATACTTAGAATATCAATTTGTAACAACTGCCATCTTGGTTGATGAATCATGGATTGAACTGGCTACCACCAGAGTAAAACACAGGAGCTGTGCTAGACGATATAACAGACTTGTAACCTCCACCGATAAGCACAAAGGGTGACTTGTAGCACACACTCATCAGTGGGTTACACACACTTCCTCTGCTCAAAGGAAGCTTGTCCTGAGCATCAGAAGTCCACAGTAGTTTCAATCCTAGGCGAGCCTCTACTTCTGTAACATTTTCCATCATGGCCAACAGACGGGCCATTGAACCAGGGATCTCCAGAGCAAAAAGCAGGCATAGCTGTAGCTTGAATTAATGATGCTAACAGCATAATCAGTCATGTCCTCTGTAGACCAGGCATAGAGTGGGGCCTGACAGACACTCACCAATGGGTTACATTTACCCATGCTTGAATTTGGCTATAGACACAGAAACCCAGTTTTAATTAGGTGTTTATAAAGTAAATACCTAATTAAAACTGGTTTTCATTATAAACACTTAAATCGTTTTCATTGGAAACATCATTGACTTCCCTCTTAAAAATTGGATGGGGAGTGGGGTCAGTGCAAAACGGCTTTCTTGTAACTACTTCTAGCTCCAAACTTAGGTGACCAGGAGAGCATGCTTAATAATAACGTACTCATGTAAAAAGTGCTGTGGCATCTTCTAATGTTAATAAATGTCAAGAACTCAACTTTAAGTATCATCTGAAAAGTACCACTTGCAACTAATTCCTCTTAGCACCATTCAGGGGCTCTGGTTCAGCACTGACTCAGAAAAGAATACTACCTACTGAATCATTGCTTCCATTACTACATTATTCTCTGTAGCACCCTGGAATTTCCTTCAAAGTCTCCCATCCGAGTACTTAAACAGGTCCAAACCAGTTTGCTTTCTGATGTTTGGCAAGATCGGACAACCCAAGATGGTACATAGCTAAAGGCAACAGAATAGGTAAGGATTATCCCCAGTAATAAACTGTGTGATTATTTGATAAAGAATAAAATTCACCTGCATGCAAAAAACACTTTCAGTTCTCTAGAGAACGTAATTTGCCTCAAATGTCAGACACATCTATAAAAGTTGCTATTTCCTCAAGAAGATAAGCAAACTGAAGGTAACTGCGGTAACTCAGTCCCTCTCTCTGGCTGGCCAAAGTGGAGTACTGCTGTTAGTGTAGCAACACATGGAGTTTGAACTCTTCTGCATAATAAAACAGAGATGTTGTCATTTTTTAGGCCAGAGTGCGGCAGCATATTCTGCTGTCAACCTCTTACACCAATTTGGAATGAATTAATAATGATAATATCTAGCTTTTATACAGGGCTTTTCTTCAGTAGATCTCACAGCACTTTACAAAGGAGGACAGGATCGTTATTTCACAGATGGGGACACAGCGGCACAGAGAGATGAAGTGGCTGGCCCAAGGTCACCCAGCAGGACTGTGGCAGAGCTGGGAATGCAACCTAGGTTTTCTATGTCCTAGTCCAGTAGCCTTCCAAAACCAAAAGACACAATAGGCACTAAGTATTAGACAAGCACTCACTCCTCGTGAAGGAGATCAAGTCACATTAATATTCAATATTATTAATGGAAAGTAAGATCACTCTTTGTTAGTGCAGAAACGCCCCCAGGTCCGTGTGTTGGGGGAGGAGAAGGGCTTGTCCCGAACAAGTAACTCAAGTAGCTAGATCCCCTGATGCTGTTCTTCTGAGAGAATCTGGCCATAGAGCTAATGCATCCAGGCCCCAGGTGAATCACTCCAGTACAAGAGGTCTCCTTTGGTGATATAGTGGCTTCTAGGCCTCCAACTGCTTGCTGACAGTGTAGGGGCTGTGACTGCAAGAAGGGAACATGGACGGGATACCTCTCTGCCGCCTTAGTACCCAGCTGAGTTTTCAGCCAGTTGGGCCATTAGCAGCTGGCTTAAGCAAGAACAGCCCTCCGTCTGCTCTAACTTATGCTAAGGGACTGGCCATGCATACAGTGGCCCCAGGATCTGAGTCGTGCAAGGTGCGCGCACACACACACACCCATGCTTTGTACGTAGTTTGGCCAGGCCTAAGGATCTCTCCCACAGAATCCAATGGAAGCAATCGTATTTTGTGTGCTCTTCGGAGCATGTCACAGCTGGCCCTTATTTTCTTAGGAGGTCTATGGCAATTGTGGTGGTTCTTATTTCACTGGAACTTCTTCATCTTCCTGAAGATTCACTTTTCCTGTGATGCCTAAAAAACACAGCCTATAAATAACAGTCAAGCTATCTAGTGGACTGTTATATAGTGCACAGAGCTAGTCTACTCAAAAACATGCTCATAGTCACCTTGGTCTCCATTCCCTCACCCATCACCACTTTTTTCTACCCACTGGTTATATCTTGTCATTTACCAAGGCTCCAATCCTACAAAGACCAGTGGCGGATTATCCAATGGGCCCATGGGACTCGTGCCCAGGGCCCCCGGCCAATTGGGGGCCCCTGGAAAATGGGCTCCCCAGCCCCCAGCATAAATCTGCCATGGGGTGGCGGAAGCCTGGATCCCTGTCAGAAGCCATGGGGCAGCCCAGTACCCCGACCCATCCCTGGCAGCAGCGTCAGGCGGGCAGGGTGGGAGAAGCCCCAGCGCCCTTACCCCAGTCCCCAGCAGCAGCGCCGGGTGACGCGGGGGAAGCCCCAGAGCCACAACTCTGGTCACTGGCATCAGAGCTGGGTGGGCGAAGCCCCAGCACCCAGACCCTAGGTGTGGTCCCAGGATTGGAGAAGCTCTTGCTCCCCGCTGCAGCCCCAGGACCATGGCCGGGGGGGGGGGGGGGGGCAAAGCTTCTCTGGTCTTGGGACTGCAGTGGGGGAGGACAGAAAGAAGCGAACGGGGGCTGAACTGCAGTGGGGGGGACGGAATGGGCCAGGGCTGCGGTGGAAGTGGCGGAATGGGGGCAGGGTCATGGGCGGGGCCATGGTTTCAGCACTGGGGGGGGCCCCCCACTTGCTCTGGCCCAGGGCCCTAGGAGACCTTATTCTGCCTCTGAGACTAACACATATGCTCAACTTTACACACTGTGAGTAATCCCATTGAAGTCACACTGCACAAAGGTAAGCACACGTGTAAATCTTTTGCAGGATTGGGTCTCAAGACTGCAAGCTCTTTGGGTCTGGAACTATCTCTTTACTACATATGTGTACAGCACCAAGCACAAAGGGGCCCTGATCTCTGACTGGGGCTTCTAGGTGTTGTTAGAATAATTTGGCCATACCTAGCAGAGAACTCAAATAGTTCATTTAAATATTAGCATTAAATGTATAAACTGCAATGACTACGTACATTTAAAGATCTCATTTTGTGTGTAGTAGGTCTACTCTGCCTTTCAATGGTATATTTCTGCTTCAAAACTTGTCTAGTACCATTCTCAGAAGAGAAATTGCACAGAGTTCTTCAGCTTATTTCATATCTCATGTAGATAGGTGCAACTGAGCTACGGTCTATGGAGATCTTACACCAAGCTACAATTGAATCATTGTCTGAGATGCTTACTGCAGTTTTAGGTCATAGTACTGGTATCATTTATAATCACGGGGGAGACACTAACCATGTTTTGAAGGAATCAAAGTCTTCAATTTCCAATTGAATTGGCTTTCCCGTGGACTGTCTTCCAAAAATTGTACTTTTGTGCAAGTAAAATTGGCATAAGCAAGTTTGAAGTCGTTTAAAGGTTTTCCCTCCCCAGCTGCTAAGCTTATGGCTAGTGGCTTCCTGTCAAGGAAACGTTTAGTCTGCTTTTGTCTTTGTTAGTCAAGTCTGGCATTCCCCTCTTTAGAAAAAAAGTAGATATTGTGTAAAAAAAGAATGCAAGCAAGCAAGGCCATATATATAGATAGATACTCATGCTGGTGGCCTGAAATATTCACCACAATGCTTACCACTTCCAAAGGACATCCATTTCTAAGAAAATAGTAGCTTCTGATTGCCAGATGTCATAGGTCAGCACAAAATGATGTGAAGAATATCATATGCACTTTTTCCCCAGCCCAGCTAAGCCCATGATATAATGTGCATTTTCACTGCATGAATCAGCTAAGGAATAAACATGATGTACCAGCGACTTAAATCTTATCTGCCCTCCCCTCAAACAGCTATGCCAGCAAGTGACCCAGATAAGCCACTCTTTGGGTGATACCCATCGTGTGACCGGGGTGAAGAAAAATGGTGGTGTGTCAGCAGTTGCTCCTAAGCAACAACTGATCTGTTCTGGCCACTGACGGTGATGAAGAGAGGGGAAGGGAAGGCTGACAAAGATTTAAAAATCTGGAGTAGAAAATTCATCACTTTGGGAGACCTACTGTCATACATGTAAACATTTTGTAGTTTCATATATTGGGGAAGCAAGAGGAAAGGCTGGGGTGGTTTGACCTCATTTCTCAGATGAGCAATTCTTATTGAACAATTTTCCTTCTGGAGATATGTGCATACTAAGAGAAAAGCACCTGCTGTCTGTAGCTGCAGTGGTAATGCGAATGACCTCACACACTACTTTGCAGTATCACATAAACTACAATATGTTATCATGTAACTCCACCGAATGGAGTTATTGCATAACATGTCATGATATGTAAGCCACAATACGTGCATTCACAAGTGAACATATACACACACCATTGAGCAGACTGTCCTAACATCCCACAGGCAATGCCTGTCGACTGGCAAATGCAGACACTGAAATGTATGATTGTATTTGTGGGGCAAGATTTTCAGAAGTGGCTAGTAGAGGTGAGTGAACAGCCCACCCTTTGAAAATCAGGTCTCTATAAAGTTGCCTAAGTTAGGCATCCAAAAATGGAGGCACTCAAAATTAACGAGTCATTTTTGAAAACCTTAGTCAGAAAGTAGTTATTTTAATTTTTAAATGGTTGTATTGTTTTAAAATGCAGCCTACATATAATTTTCTAAACAGGACATTGGTCTTTTTTATTTGCACACATTATTCAGTTACAAGATTATATTTGAAATTGTCCATTACCTAATTTGGCGGTGGTTGTTTTTCTTTAGAAATCAGATCTGCTGTGCTGATACTGCTGCTCCAGGAGGGAGTTAAAACAACTCTTCTTCCTGAAATGTTTAATAGAATGGTGTCTTCTTACATATTAAGTAGAGTGGATAATTATATGGTGTGGGAAGAGAATTTATATCCTAATGCCTATGCTTGTAGGAAAATAATTCAATGGATTTAGAATCCACCTCAGCGAAATAGATTGCAATTTTCATCCAAGACATCCTATAAATGTCAGTATCCCACTAGCTAACTAGAGCAGGAGTCTCAAACTCAAATGGGGTGCAGGAGTGGTGCGGGGTACAGCAGGGGGTTGGGCTGCAGGAGTGGTGCGGGGTACAGCAGGGGGTTGGGCTGCAGGAGGGGCTCGGGGGGCAGGCTCTGGGGGCAGGGCAGGCCGCCTGTCTGCCTTTCCCCGCACCACTCCGGGAAGTGGCCGGAACCTGTGGGAGGAGTGGCACAGGGGTCTGTGTGTTGCTGTTGCTTCAGGCACCACCCCCAGCAGCTCCCATTGGCTGGGAATGGGGAACTGTGGCCAATGGGAGCTGCTGGGGGCGCTGCCTGAAGCAAGAGCAACACACAGAGCTCTGTGCCCCCCTTTCCAGCCGCTTCCCGGAGCAGCAGGGGGCAGGGCAGGCAGGGAGCCTGCTCTTCCCCCGGTGCGCGTCAGGCTGGAGCCACTCTAGGTAAACGCCGGGCCGCGTGTTTGAGACCCCTGAACTACAGTGAGTATCAAGTCTTTGTAAAATAATAACAATGGCATGAGTTAGCCTCTAAGGCCTGGGCTACACAATTTTTATACCAGTATAGCTGTACCAGTTAGGGGTGCGATTTTATACTAAAATATTTTACCAATAGAACCCCTAGTATGGAGGCAGTTATATCAGTATAAAGATACCTCATACCCGTATAGATTATTTCCCTACCCACAGGGGAATAGCTATATTAATATAAAGCACCTTTATACCAATATAAATGCATCCACACTAGGGTGGGGTTGTACCACATTAGCTATACGTTTGTGTGTAGACAAGGGGTAAAATTTTCAAAACACCTAAGTGACCTAGAAGCCTAAGTCCCATTTTCAAAGGACACTTAAGTAGCTAAGCCTCAATGAAAGTGCCACTTAGGCTCTTAACTAAGTCAGTTAGGGGTGTGATTTTTTGCTGACACAGTTATGCCCACAAAAGCTCCAGTGTATATGCACTTGTACCAGCAGAAGGTGCTTTATACCAGTATGCCTTATTTCATTTCCTGAACTACAATGAGCTCTACTTGCATAAGCACTATTATCCGTCACTACCTAGACCGGATCCAACCACAACAGATATCCAATCAGGGACTGGGAATTGACCAGGTTGTGAAATATGGCGAGCATTTTTGCAGCTTTAACTATGCCAGCATAGTTAAGTAACAGAATTTAGCACAGACAAGGCCTAAGATGCTTTTGAAAATGAAGTACTTTTGAAAATCTCACTCAAGCCTTTATTATGCAAAGATTATATGTGGTTGGTTTTTGTGACCAGTTTATCTGGCAGTGGGATGTTTCAGTGTATGTGTATCTGCAAAGTGACCAAGTGATATTTCATAGATTCATAGGCCTATTAGATCATCTAGTCTGACCTCCTGTATATCACAGACCATTCAATTTCATAGAATTAACCCTATATTGAACCCAATAAGTTGTGTTTGGCTACAGTATAACTTGTCAAGTATCAGAGAGGTAGCCATGTTAGTCTGAATCTGTAAAAAGCAACAGAGGGTCCTGTGGCACCTTTAAGACTAACAGAAGTATTGGGAGCATAAGCTTTCGTGGGTAAGAACCTCACTTCTTGCATCTGAAGAAGTGAGGCTTGCATCTGAAGAAGTGAGGTATTTACCCACGAAAGCTTATGCTCCCAATACGACAGTATAACTTGTGTTTCACTAGAGCATATCTTCCAGAAATGCATCCAGTCTTGATGTGATGACAAGAAATGGAGAATCCACTTCTTCCCTTAGTAGTTTATTCCAATGGTTAATCACCCTCACTGTTAAGAAATTATGCCTTATTTCAAATTTGAATTTGTCTGACTTCAGCATCCAGCTACTGGCTCTTGTTATGCCTTTCTCCTCTAAATTAAAGAGCCTTTTAGTGCCTGGTATTTTCTCCCTGTGAAAGTACTTAGATACTATAATCAAGTCACCTCTTGTTGGTAAACTAAAGTATTCCTATTCACCAGTTTATACATCCAAGGATCACAATAACCTTTCCAAGCATTTAGAATCTGAAGAACATAGAATTTGCAGTATATAGTTTGACAGTTCCTGGAGTACCCAGGCCTGTGAGTCATCCTGTTACGTGCTGCCTCAAGCATGAGTGAGTACTGCTTGTGGTAACCAGATGTCAGTTCCCTAGCACCACCAGACTTTCAGTCACTGAAGCACTCTCTTCTGGGTCACTCCAGCCCTGTCTTTGCCTTGCAGATTAACAAAAGGTGCACCCCAGTCCCTTGAAGTGCTCCTCTGATATCCAACCCCATGACACTGGCTACTCACAGAAATCCCAGATGCTCTGTCCCCAAAGGAGCATTGTGCCCCAGTTTAACCATAACCCACTGCTCTTCTATAATACAGCTCTTGTAATGAAACAAAAGGTATATTTATGAAAGGATAGATAATTCTACTAGACATAGGAGAGTGATGGAGACAAATGGTTTCAATACAAAACAAAATCATAAAATGTGAACTAGGACCGACACCTTTCCTGTCTAATAACGTATGTATCCCACCCCCCAAAGTTCAGTCTATTGCAGAGCTGTCTAGCTACTTAGGAACCAGCTGTCACACCTGGGGCCAAGGAGAGGACCCCACATGTGGCTGAGGCCAAAGATAGACAGTGTCAGACACCTCGCTGACGACTGCCCTCTGACCAGATTTGACAGTGGTCTGAGGGCTCTGCACTTTGCTGATGAGGCTGCTGCAAATTGTCCTGGCAAGCTCTGTACCCAGTAAGAAGTGAATGACTGCAGAGTGCCTCTCCCCACTCTGTGTTAGGCTATGTCTACACTACATCATCTACAGCAGTACAGCTGTGCCACTATGGCGCTTCTGGTTAAGCCGCTCTCCCATTGGCTTAATAAGTCCTACCTCCACAAGATGTGGTAGCTTTGTCGCAGGGAGAACTCTCCCACCAACACAGCACTGTATACACCGGCGCTTAGATTGGTATAACTTAAGTGGCTCAGGGGTGTGAATTATTCACACCCCTGAGTGATATAAGTTATAATGAAGTAATTTGTATTGTAGACAGCCTTAGACTGAAACAGTTTTTGTTCACAGATCCCCTGTTATATGTTCCCCTTGTTTCCTCCAAGTGGTTTTGAGCAGGTACTCAGCATTTCCTGTTGTTTTTATGGATTAGTCTGAAGGGATATGAAGGGAACGGGAGGCATTCTCTCAGTACATGGTAATCACTGTGGAGAACAGTCAAATACCCAGTACACAAAAGGTAAGTACCTAATTTTAGATGTATTTGACCTGCCTTTCTATTGCCACAAACTCTCTGTGCTCTTCAAGGCTTCAGTCTTGCTCAATCCCAGATAACACTGATATAGACAGTGCTAGAGCAAGACAGCAGGGGAGCAGAATAGGTCATTAAAAGCACAGGAGAGACAGGGTCCCTGTTCACAGTCCTAGTGCCCAGGCCCACCCCAGTCCAGAGCAGCTGGGAGGAGCCACTATAGGGAAAGGCTAGCTTCACCCCTGTAACTCCTGGGCTTGGAAGGATCATAATCAGTGGCTCTAGGGGAAAGGTTCATGCACAGTCCTCTCAGATACAATAGCTGTGCCTCCATCTCCGTCCGCTTACAGCTGACCTTTGTGTTTTCCATAAAAAATTAAACTTTTAACCCACTTTTAACTTTTAGGTGCCTCTAGAATGCCGGTGCCACAAGGCACGTGCCTACTGTGCCTAACTGGAAATCCAACCCTGCCAAAGGTACATTCCTAACACATCCCTGCCAAATTTCAAGCCTCTGATCCAAAGCAAAGAAGAACTAAAGCTGTTCAAAGAAAAGGTTACCAGAATTTTTTTACATGGACAAAACAATGTAATTTCTCCTACTCTTATTCTCAGGAACAGCTGAACGATTTTGGCTGAAATTTTCCAAAAAATTCAGCTTGAGGCAGACACCTGATATGGAAAATTTCAGTACAAAAGGTTAAAGTTTGGCAAAGTTATCAGCCAGTTTTATAATGGGAAGTGCTGGGCAACCTTAATAATAAGCGGCGCTGCTAGCCAGGCCTATAATTGCGAGTAAGGGCTGCAAATCATTTTTTGACATGTTAACTTACCCCGCTGGGATTCATTGTCTCAGGCATCTCCAAACAATAATCAACACAGTGCTTTAAAATGACGGTGGCAGCCAGTGAGAGTTGGAGTCTGGAGTAAAAGAGCTGTTGTGGTTAAACTCTAAGTAAACAGAACCTGCTGCAATGTCATTTGTTCTATAAGATGTTTCCACTGTAAAACAGGGTGACTGCTATGATCCTTACTTTGTTAAGGCCAGATTGTAGCTCGTATTTACACAGCTGCACAGGAGTCAGGAAAGCACAAGAAACCTTTCTTATGCAAGATGTATAAGAGGCAGCCAAAAATGCAAGATGGGAAACAGAGACTGCTCCCTCCTTACATCCAGAGGGATGCAATCAACCACAAAAGGAGACAAGTGAAGGCCCGCCTATGGCCTCATTCTAGCCCATAGAGGAGCAGCACATAGGGTGAGAGTATGCTGCGATTGCACCACTGAAGGTGTGTAGCGGCAGGAGCTCAGGGATTGTCTTTTTGTCCAGTGCTTGTACACTGTTAGCACAATGGGGCCCTGGTTCATGATGAGGCTTCTGGGCACTACTTGCTGCTACTACCACTCCTAGTAACAATGATGGAGGAATTCTGCCTCAGAGGCAGTGTATCTCAGCTCCACATGACCACTTACTCCAGGGTGTGTATAATTTGTACAATCACACCTTTAATGACTATATGACAGGGCACCTCTTGAGCCATATGAAAGTTGAGAAACAGTACCTTGAACAGATGATCTGGTGGTATCAGAAGAAGAGTCTGAAGCTTATCACCACACTTATTTTCTGTCACTTTGAAATGAATCAGGTTATTGCCTTGGCTGTGTGTTAGCTCTGAATCACATTCATCACTGAGCACAATGTTTTTAAACCCATGTGATACTCAAAAATTTTTTGAGTTCAGGTATTGAGTATTTTCTTGTTCAGGTTGATGAGGGCTGATGCAGAAGCAGTGATGGAGAGATGTGAAAGTTCAGTTCAGGTTGGATCATTTTTGTTACTGTAGTAATAGTAGCAATCATTTTTGAGTAGAACGAATGCACACAACATTTCACAAATCACAAGGTGTCAAAGGGTTCATGGGGCAGGGTCAGAAAACCCATTGCTGAGTGCATCAGAAGGGAAAAGTGTCATTGGGAAATTTATGGAGATGACTTCTCCAAACTATGGAGTGTCAGCCCTCAGTGTGGGAGAGCTCCAGGATCCCTATTCCTGTCATTCACGTTCGGTTGCTTCTTTCACCCTGGCATCTGGCCTCCTTTGTTTCCTCCCCACCCTCATGTCCCTGTATTTGTTTGGTGATGATAAAACCATTGACAAACACAGGAATTACATTGTATATTCTTCTTGGCTAAGTTACTAATTCATTTAGAATCAGTTTAAACAGGAAATCCATTCTGATCTCACAAAGTTTTGCATTTAGGAGCTGCTCCCTGATGACTCCCACCTCTTGAAGGTTATGTCATCCATGTTCCCACAGTGCCTTACAGACATACATATGCTGCAGACAGCCCTAGTTTTGGTGGCATACTATACTATGTCATTTTATTTTCCCTCCACTTGGCCCTGCTAAGCTCTTTCTTATTTACGTTACATAAAACTGTCTATCTGTATCTGTCTGTCCCCAGGTAATGCAAATCAATAATCTCTCCCTCTTCCTCTGAGCTACATTCACCACTAAAACACAGCCTCCTCTTCGGTGGAATGAGGAAGCTGCTAAACAGTGCACAAAATTACACAAGGACATTACATTAGGACAGGAAATGAAAAAATGCTGTGACCCAACTGAAATTGCCAGCGGAACCTAGGTAGGAGATGTACTGTAATTACCCAAGTTGAAGTTTGGTCAAGACTGCAAAGTTAATAACCCTACCATTGTAAAAAAATTCCATGGAATCTTTAATGACCATGAAAACCTTGTGTTTATGTCTCATGTATTTTCATAAAGTTTCATGACAACGTTTTGGAAAATTAATCATCTACTTAGTTTTTCTTTTGTATCTGTTTTAAAAACTTTGGGGGGGGTGTTTTGTTTTTTGGGTATGTTTGTTTTTGTAATACATATAAACATAAAAGGGAAAAATGACATCAGCAGAAGAGAGGAAGTGTACGTACAAAGAACAACTTGCAATGCAACTTGAAACTGCTGTGCACTGGCCTTTTAGGTTAATTGTTTGATTGCTGCTTCAGGAGGCAGACAAGCACTTACTGGAATAAAGTCTTAGGTACTGTATCTGTATTTCCACTACTGAACTTTTGACCAGCCTTGAAACAGGCCACAATGGGAAATATCCCTAGATTCATACCAATTGTCAAGCAACAACAACAAAAATCTGCTAAATCTTCTTACACGCAATAGCTATTCTTCTATAGAAAGAAGACTTCAAGTGGAAACGAATTTTCAGCCTGCTGAAAATTAATGGACTGAGTTTCATTTTAGAAGCTCTCCAGCTTAAATGATCTAATTTAGTAATAGGAAAGGCACAGAAATCCAGTGTATTAAATAAAATGTTCCTACTCTAAATAGTGGTCTAAATTCATCTCTCTGATTACAAAATTAAACAAAACCTATAATGCCTTTTTGAACAATGAACAATTATAGCTCAATGCCAAAGGCCAAATAACTTTAGCCACTCAAAAAGTACAAAAATTTCCCTGCAGCGCAGAGTTTGGAATATCTTCTGAAATGGAATTCTTCTATTCCCTAAAAATACAGGAAACAGTCAGACTGGTGCTTTTGCTGGGTATCATTGATATAGAACAATCAGCAAGCCTCATTTTTATACTGTAGGACTGTCACAGGGTTTACTACTCATCACTGGGGTGCATCCTGGCAACTCATCTGGGGATTGGCTCTCAGCCAGACTGATGCCCCCTCCTTTTATTGCTCTCCCTCTCTCTGGGCTCAGCCCTCCAGCCACATCACTATAATCCTCCCTTTCCAGGGTAGCAAAGATCCACCAGACAAACAATCTATCTGCAGTCTCAGTCTTCTGATCCAACCTGTGCCACTTTCCCAGTGGCCAGCAGGAGAACCCAGGCCCATCCACTACTCCAGGTTCCAGCCCAGGGACCCTATGCCCAGCAACCATGGTCTACTCAAACTCTGACCTTGTTGCTGATTCCCATGACTTTTTCCTACCTTTCTTCCCCATCTTCTGCCCTCCAACCCCCGTCAGGTTACCCATACATAGGGCTCTGCAAATTCATGGCCAGGAAAAACGTTATCACAGGCTGTGAAATCTGGCCTTTTGTGTGCTCTTACCCTGTACTATACAGATTTCACAGGGGAGACTGGAATTTCTCAAACTGGGGGCCCTGAGCTAAAAGGGAGTTTCACTGGGGTCACAAGGTAATTTTTTGGGGGGGGTCGCAATATTTCCACCCTTACTTCTGTGCTGCCTTCATAGAGCTGGGTGCCTGGAGAGCGGTGGCTGTTGGCCAGGTGTCCAGCACTGAAGGCAGCACCCTACCAGCAGCAGTGCAGAAGTAAGGGTGGCAATACCATACCATGCCATCCTTACTTCTGTGCTGCTGCTGGCTCTGCCTTCAGAGCTGGGCTCCCGGCCAGCAGCCGCCGCTCTCTACCGGCCCAGGTCTGAAGGCAGTGCTGGCACCAGCAGCAGCAGCAGCAAAGTAGGGGTAGCAGTACTGCAACCCCCCTTACAATAACTTTGTGACCCCCCCACAACTCCTTTTTGGGTCAAGATCCCTACAAGTACAGCACCGTGAAATTTCAGATTTAAATAACTGAAATTCTGAAATTTACTATTTTTAAAATCCTATGACCATGAAATTGACAAAAATGGACCTTGAATTTGGCCCTACCTATAGGTGCTGACATTTTATTTTGCCAGTGGGTGCACCACACTGGTTCCGCCCCCTCCAAGGCCACACCCCATCTCTGCCCCCAGGGCCCTGCCCCACTCCATCTCTTCCCACCCTTGCTCTGCCCCCTCCCCCAAGACCCCCTCTGCTGAGCACCTCCCACCTGCCTCTCCTTCCTGCCCCCTCCTGCCTTAAGGACAGGGAGGGGGCAGAGAGGAGCGAGTAGTGGGGCTGCCCCACTCAACAGCTAAAGGGTGAGGCAACCGCTGAAGAGCTGCTATGAGCATAGGGCCAGATGCTGAGTAGCTGATTGCCAGCCAGCCCCAGGGCCACCAGAGCAGTAGCCCCAGCTAACCCCGGAGGTGCTGAGCACCCCTTATTTTTTCTTCATGGGTGCGGCCTATGATGTTACAACTGGGCTTCCGCTTTGTGTGGCAACTTCACCCCATCTCAGGTTCTTGCCACAGTCTATAGTCCCAGGTAGGATTCCAGGGCTTACTCTTCCCCTAGATTGCCTCCTTATACCTAGCTGACTCTCCTCCCCTCCCCTCTAAGGAGTGACTCCAGAGCTCCCCAACAGCCCTCTCTTACCACAACTTCCTCTCTTTATACCTAGCCTCACTCCTCCCCCAGCTGGGCTTCATTAGTCTCATCAGTCCCTGGCTTCCCTCCAGGTACAACCTATAAAGTTAATTGGTCTATTTTACCTCTTCAGGCCTTGTGTAGGATAGATACTCCATCATGAGGACCTTGATGATTTAAAGGCAATTAATAGGAATACTTGAAAGGAGAGCAATAAACCCTCTTTCAACCCAGATATTGCCAACCATGTGAAGCAGTGATGAAGGCAGCAGTGACTGGCTTTTTATTCTGTGTTTGTACAGCACCTAGCACAGTGGGATCCTGGTCCATAATTGGGACTCATAGGTGTGACGATGATAATAATAACATGGGATCCCATGAATGGGGTAGCATGCTGAGAAGATGCTCCCATCTTCTGTGTTCTCAAAACCATCTTCAACAGCTTTTGCTTCCCTCCACCCACATATGTAGAGGAGAGCACCAGGCTAATAGTAATTTATAGCAGGCAGTTTGTGGGTTGTGGTTTGTAGCAGCAGCAATTATAGAAGTCGGGGCATGTAACAAAACTACCAAAACATTCCCTATTTGGGGATGGCAAGATCTTACACACAAATCTCTATTTTAGATTGGAATAAAGGATATTATTAGTTTCAGCAATAAACACTATCACTGTCAAGATGGTGAGCCTGATTCTCCTCTTTCTGACACTGGTGCAAATCAGAAGAAATTCCATTGAACACAATAGACTTAAGCTAGCATAAAACTTGGTCAGGTGAGGTCAGAATCAGGCCCACTGGAGTTGATTATATTGAACCCATATACGTACAGCAAATATCTGATTTCCCCTCAAAAGGTTTATTTCGTATAAATTAACAAAACCATGGCACTCTTGTTATTTCATTTGGGAACAAAGTGCTGTAATTCCCATCCACGTCCAAACATCCTTCTTTGAAGGATTTTTCTTGGGAAAATTCTGATTGCATTGATTCAGGATGAATTCAGTTCTCTCCATATGACATGCTAGGCTAGATTTCCTGGACACCACCATGCACAGGATATGCCTTACATTCAGGAAATGTCTTTCCAAAGGACAGGAATGAATTATGTTTCCTTATTGCCATAAAATGTATCCACGTACTTGAACTTTGAACGTAACCCAGGTTTATTTAACCTGTTAAAATACAAGCTCTTGGGTCCAAAATGATACCAGTCCTAGGGCAAAACACTGCTTTGCTGGTCTTGTCAGGACTGTCTGTATCTCCTAGACTTACTTTGAATTAGGCTTTAGAGCAGGGGTCTCAAACACGCGGCCCGCGGGCTGCATGCGGCCCTCAGGGTTGTTTTCTGCGGCCCGCGAGCTTCTCGCGGCCCCCCCACCAGTGTTTACCTAGAGCGGCTCCAGCCCGATGAGCACCGGGGGAAAGGCAGGCTCCCTGCCTGCCCTGCCCCCTGCTGCTCCGGGAAGTGGCCGGAACGTGGGGAAGAGGGGGGCACAGGGCTCTATGTGTTGCTCTTGCTTCAGGCAGCGCCCCCAGCAGCTCCCATTGGCCGCAGTTCCCCGTTCCCGGCCAATGGGAGCTGCTGGGGGTGGTGCCTGAAGCAACATCAACACACAGACCTCTGTGCCACTCCTCCCACAGGTTCCGGCCACTTCCCGGAGCGGTGCGGGGACAAGCAGACAGGCGGCCTGCCCTGCCCCCAGTGTGTGTCGGGCCGGAGCCCGCCCCCCGAACTCCTCCTGCAGCCCAACCTCCTGCTATACCCCGCACCCCTCCTGCAGCCCAACCCCTGCTGTACCCTACACCCCTCCTGCACCCCACACCCCAACTCCCTGCCCTGAGACCCCACCACACCCCTCCTGCCCTCCCTGGGGGCAGGAAGGGGGCAGAGTTGGGGTGGGGATTTCAAGGAAGGAGTTGGAATGGGGGCAGGGCCTCATGGAAGGGGTGGAGTGGGGGCGGGGCCAAGGGTGGCGGGGGGAGGTGTCAGTAATGCAGCCCTCGGCCAATGTACTAGTCCTCATGTGGCCCTCATGGTCATTTGAGTTTGAGACCCCTGCTTTAGAGTAAGTTTTTTGGGTCAGAGAACTCTTTGCACACTGATTAAATCAAGACTGAATCTCTTTTGAAATGACAGGCTATAGCTCAAACAGAAGTTAAGGGTAGAGCTGGTTGGGAATTTGTTGAAAAGATTGTTTTTGTTGGAAAATGCTGAATCGTTGAAATGGAAATGTTTGGTGGGAAGATTTGGTTTTGATAAAACTTCCATTGGGAAGGTCTCTTAGGTTCAGAATGGACTTTCTGGTTAAAAAGAGCAACAGCCCCCAGAAGAGACAACAGCTTGGTGGTCTAGGTATAGGCCTGTAGGAGAACCAGGTTTAAATCCCTACTCAACCTGATTTGGAGGAGGGACTAGAACGTGGGTCTCTTACCTCCCAGGGGAGTGCTTAACCAGGTGGCTCCTTTTCAATCTTACCTGTTGGAGCTGTTCCACATCTCAGATGATTGCCCTAACCACCTGGCTATTCGGGACGGGTCTCTCTCTCTCTCTCTCAGTTTCATCAAGATCTAGAATGGGAGAGTTATTTGAAATCTTAAATTTTTTTGAAGGGTGATAAAACAATTTTCCACCCTGGTCTAGTTGTGGGTTTACAGGACGCAGAAATGATTGGGTGAGGTTCTTTGGCTAGGGTTACTTAGGTGATCAGAATGGATTATGATAATGGATCCTTCTAAATGGAAACTCTATGAATGTTGTGTGCTTCTTTAAAAAAGCACCAATAACAAGATAATCTTCATCTGGAGTGCATTAGCAAAAGACAAACAGTTGCACCCGGCCAAGAGGAAAAGCAGCAAGATGAATCAGGGGAAAACTGTAAATTACATAGGAGGAAGGGGAACATGGAAGTGACTCACCACTAATGGTTACCCTAATGTGATCACTTCGGATTCATGAAGAAGGCCCTAAACAATTCCATTTTTGATGAGGAGAGGGGGCTGTTTCCATCCTGATAGAGGCTCCGCTGCTTCTTCCGCATTAGTAAGGAATGATACAGAGTCATTCATACACATGTTCACAGAGCATATGGAAATTACCTAAAATAGTGTTATTTGAACCACACACAAAAAATAAAAAAAATAAAACATTGCAAAGGGGAGCTTAATGATGGCTTAAGAAATGAAAACACAATGGGAAACATCAGAAAAAAGTAAGAAAAAGTGATACTGAATCTTCACATTCAGGTTATATAAACTGCATTTGTTATAGCACAGAATAATAGCTGCCAGAGAAACCAGATTTCACCCTGAAAGGTGACTGGAAAGGACTCAGGGACATTCAGCCAAAGTGCTAAAGGCCAGGGCTAGTATGACCAGGAAATCTGAAAATGCTAAAGAGGCAACGAGTTGACCTGTCTAAGGAAACTCAGCCTGTTTCATTATGCTTGTGGAGCTGTACGGGGAATGGGAGACAGAACAAATAAGGCCTTTATTAGCTCTGCAACTGCCCAGCTAGATCCGGGACCCAATCCTCTTCCCTGATTGGGTTGCCTCGACCTCACAAATTATTTCAACCGTAAGGCTGGAGTTACTCCCTGAAATGATCCTATCAGTCACACAGATGGATCTCTCTCCGGTTACCTTTTTGTCTAATAAAAACAAGAGTTTGAGGAAGGGGACTCTCCTCCCTTGCTAGCTTTTTCAAGGTAACTCCTGCCCCCTGATCACGGTATTTTCTACGCTGGGCTGGCGTGGTTGGTTGAGAAATGCTTCCTCCTCATCCACTTTCCCACTGATAGGGAGGAATTTGTGGCCCGGTGATCCCTCTTCTCCTCCAGGAAGATGTGTTTTCATGCCATGGAATCCCTTTACATTTTTGTCTATGACTAACTGGTATGAGTCAATTATTGCAGACCCCTCATCCATATTAATGTATTGAATGTGTGTGACCTTGCACCCCATTTCCATTAACCTAACTACCTACACAATTTGGTTAGTGGTCATGTAATATGGGCACTGCCAAGGAGGAACTTCCTCCTTCAGAAGAAGGGCTGGTCTTTGTGGCTACATAGCACAAGAGATTCACAGAGCTGGCAACTCCAGAGGCAATTTTGGGCTGCCTAATAGCTTGATTTGCTGATAATTCCTAACCCTATATCTTTGATCTGATGATGTCTCATAGACCATAGCCACAGGATGAGAGGTCTTGAAGTCTCATGAGGTCTGGTGAACAGGTAGGTAGGAAACCCAGAAGAAAACAAAACAGTGGTAACACTAGGTCACATTTTAGATGAGACTGTCTATAATTCGCCTCAGTTGCACATTTTCTTATTAAGGAAGTGCAATTCCACAGCAGCAAAGCAGCTCACTGAAGTGAGAGTTCTCTCTTGGAATTCCTGATACTATTTTGGAGCCCCCTACTGTGATCTGGGCAATAGAACCCCAGCATGTAAGCGGATATAAAACCTCAAATAACATTGGCCCACTCTAGCTAAGGGACAGTCAGTTGCTCTGTGCAGTTGAGGGGTGTGAAATGCTAATCATCCCATTTTGAGAAGATAGGCTCATCTCTGACACGAACCCACAACCATGAAATATTCTCCCTTCAAATGTTTATTTGTATTGCAGCAGTGGTTAAAGCTCACAACTTACATCAGGGTCCCATTATGATATACAAAAGCTCATAATCGGAGAAAGTTAGCTTATTTAGATTGTAAGCTTTTGGGGGGGCAGAGAGGATTTTTTAAAAATGTTTGTACAGGGCCTAGGACAATGGGGCAGGGGCCTCTAGATACTACTACAATACAAAAAATAAATAATAGCCTCTACACTGAAGAGTTTACAATCTAACAAACAGAAATGACAGATAAAAGTAGGAGAAAGGAAATATTATTGTCACTTTACAAATGTCTACAATTTGAGCTGATGGTGCAATTCGCTGCTTAAGGAGAGATACTTGCATTAACTCTGATCAAGCTAGTGTGCTAAAAGTAGGGTGCAGCTGCAGCAGCGGGACGGGTGGGAGGGCATAGTCACCTAAGTACATGCTTAGTGTCTTGGACAAATATGTACTCAGGGTGGCTAGCCCCTCCTGTCACTAGTACTGCTGTACTACGCTGCTATTTTTGCCTGCTATTTCAATCAAGTGTATGGTTTCAGAGTAGCAGCCGTGTTAGTCTGTATCTGCAAAAAGAACAGAAGTACTTGTGGCACCTTAGAGACTAACACATTTATTAGAGCATAAGCTTTCGTGGACTACAGCCCACTTCTTCGGATGCATATAGAGTGGAACATATATTGAGGAGATATATATACACACATACAGAGAGCATGAACAGGTGGGAGTTGTCTTACCAACTCTGAGAGGCCAATTAAGTAAGAGAAAAAAAAACCAAGTGTATGTATGTCTCCTCAATTACACCCCCAGCTCGAAGTGTAGACATACTCTGAGGCACCAGATCTTCAAAAGTATTTAGGCACCTAAGGCCTTGTCAACACTTGAGAAGGCATGTAGGGCATGTGTAGACACACACAATAAAAGGCAAGCTGCGGTGTGTAGTATATGTGGCAATAAAAGGCTCTGGCAGCAGGCAAGCAGCTGGGAAAGACTCTGGCAGCCTCCCCCCTGCCAGGATCTTTCCCCACTGCCAGAGTCTTTCACTGCTGAGGGGAAAGGCTCCAGCAGCAGGACATTACGCTGTTAAAAACAGCAGTGTAGACATGGGAGACGCTGCTCGGGCATGTAGAGAACCACACAGGGTATATGCTCTAGGGTTCTGGCAAATACTAACTGAATCCTACTAGCCTAAGCAGGACCTCACCATCTACACTGTTATTTATACCCAGGCTGGGGGGCATGCAGTGCCTGAACGCTGTGAGTGCAGACCTGCTCTAAGTTACACTGAAATCAATGGGCCTTAGGCATCTAAATACTTTTGAGGATCTGGGTCTAAGAGATTAACTGATTTGCCCATGGTCACAGAGGAAGCCTTGGCAGAGCTGAGAATAGAACTCAGAACTGAGTGCCAGTCAAGTAGCTTAGCCACACAACCATTCCACTTCTCTGACTAGATATCAAAATCCATTCATGGCATCTTTTTAGATAAGGCTAAAAACATTTTTGTTGTGTGTTGCGCTGCTTCTTTATTGCTGGTGGCTTGTTAGGTTTTTCTACACCGGCTCGCATATTGCATTTGGTTATTAATACTGAGTCATGTTTCTTTGTCCAAAGTGTAAAATTTTAGCTATGTATTTTTGTGCAACTCTCAGAGGCCTTTGAGCCTTAGGTGTTCAGATACCAAAGTGGAAAGATATTATTTTTTAGAATTGTTACTATTTCCCAAACTTCCACAGTGTGCTGGGGGGGCAAAAAGATGAGCAAAGCACAATCCAGTGATATAAGCTCAGGATCAGGGACCAAGGAATGCCCTACATTCTAATTTATCCTCTAATGCTGACTGCTCCCCAAAAGCCTCACTGGGAATCCTGAGTTTATTTTATTGTATTCAAATGAGTACAATGGAAAATTAGCAAAACAGTTTAGCTCTTGCTAAGTGGCGGCGGTGAGTTTGGGTAATTTCTACCAGTAGTAACTGACTCAGTAGTAAGTACCAGTTCTCTGTCTGACAGATATTTTAGGGATTTTCCTCCCTCCTTCTCCCATTCATAGTCAGGCATGTCTCATCAGCGCTCTTTGGTCAGGACAAGCAGTGAAGCAGCCACATGAACCCTGGAAGTCATGGATGCCGAACTCAAGCATGACCTCAGGCTGTGGTATTGTAATAGAAGGAATTTCCTTCTTTTTCCTCTCACCCTCTTCTCCCTTAGAGGTGAGTCACACCTTTTCCAAGACTGTCTGGGGCATTAAAAAGTCTCTCGACGGGCTGGCTAATGAGAAGGCTATTATAACCCAAATTTATTATTAATTATTATTATAATAATTATTTGTATACCATAGTTTCTAGGAGCTCTGGTCATAACATCATAGAAATGTAACGCTGGAAGGACCTTGAAAGGTCATCAAGTCCAGCCGCCTGCACTGAGGCAGGACCATGTATATCAAGACCATCTCTGACAGGTGTTTGTCCAACCCGTTCTTAAAAACCTCCAATGATGGGGATTCCAAAACCTCCCTTGGAAACCTGTTCCAGAGCTTAACTACCCTTATAGTTAGAAAGTTTCTCCTAATATCTAACCTAAATCTCCCTTGCTACAGATTAAGCCCATTCCTTCTTGTCCTACCTTCACTGGACATGGAGAACAATCAACTGCAGCCCTCTTTATAACAGCCCTGACCATATTTGAAGACTGTTATCAGGTCCCCCTTCAGTCTTCTTTTCTCAAGACTAAACATGCCCAGTTTTTTTTAACCTTTCCTCATAGGTCAGGTTTTCTAAAGCTTTTATAATTTTTGTAGCTCTCCTCTGGATTCTCTCTAATTTGTCTACATCTTTCTTAAAGTGTGGTAGCCATAACTGTACAAAATACTCCAGCTGAGGTCTCACCAGTACCAAGCAAAGCAGGACAATTACCACCCATGTCCTACGTATGACACTCTTGTAATACACCTCAGAATAACATTAACTTTTTCATAATTGCATCACATTGTTGACTCAGATTCCATGTTGTGATCCACTGTAACTCCCAGATACTTTGCAGCAATACTACTGCCTAGCAAGTTAGTCCTCATTTTGTAGTTATACATTTGATTTTTCCATTCTAAGTGTAGTTCTTTGCACTTGTCTTTATTGAATTTCATCTTATTGATTTCAGACCAATTCTCCAATTTGTCAAGGTTGTTTTGAATTCTAATCCTGTCCTCCAAAGTGCTTCCCAGATTGGTATCATCTGCAAATTTTATAAGCATACTCTCCACTCCTTTATTCAAGTCATTAGCAAAAGATTGGATAGTACCAGACCCAGGACTGACCCCTACAGGACCCCATTAGATACGTTCCCCCCCCAATTTGACAATGAATCATTGATAACTATTTGCTGAGTATGGTCTTTCAACCAGTTTTGCACCTGCCTTATAGTAATTTCATCTCAGTCAGCTGTACAGAAACAGAACAAAAAGATAGTCCCAAAAGAATTCCTGCTGTGCTGTTGGTTACTGCACCAGTCATTCTTTGTTAGGAAAAGACCTGTCCTATAAACACAATGCCTGTCCATAGCTATGTGCAGCTCACCTTTAAGCTAATCAAGGCTGAGAAGATTATTATACATGTTTAGATATAGTCATGGTTTGTAATAGCAATAATGACCTCTTGTCTTGACAGGTATTTCCTAATAGTCAGTGACTTCACTGTGAGCCCCCCACTCCCATTATTCACAACAGACAGGTAATACCTGACAGGGTCTAAATAATTTCCTTACTCATACCCATCTTCACTCTTCCTTCCCTCCAGGACTAAAATCAAAGGGGAGCAGTGCCACTTGCTGCTGCTTCTTGCACATATCAGGTACATTAGATAAACCACACCTCTAGGTCTGCCCTGCTTACCAGGTAAATCACTTAGGACTAGATCCACAAAGGAATTTAAGTACCCAACTACCATTTAGGTGCCTAAATCCAAAATGTAGATTCCCCCAAAGCCCTGCTCATGCCTAACCCTGAAGGCATTTAAATTCTTTATGGTGCCTAAGTTTCTACTAGCAAAGATCTCTAGGCACCTAAATTTCTGCTGGTGGGCATGAGCCCAGTGAACTTCTCAAATTAGGCATTCCCCTGCCTCTCTCATCTATGGGGCTTGCCTACCAGATTGGACCCTGCACAAACCACAGCTGAAGGAGGAGCCCCATTTTACCCTATTTCCCAGGAGTTAGAGCACACACCCAGGATGTGGGAGATATAAACTCAAGTCCCTCTTCCAAAGCACACAGAGGGTGGACTTGAACCTGGGTTTCCTGCATTATGAGTGATTGAGCAAAGGACTTGGTTATAGCGGGAGGGGGCACCACCACTTCCTCAGCGTTTTCTGAGAAAGGACTGTGTTGCATAACTCCAGGAGAGGGTTCGTGGCTGTGAATCCCAAATAGACGACGGCCCAGAGTTAGGCACCTACGTCTCTTTGTAGGGCAGGTTTTAAGCCCCATCCATTACACTGGCATTTCCTACTGGCTAGGTTAGGCAGCTCCCTGCTCATCTTGCTGGCTTTTCCTATTCTTAGGCGCCTAACTCTCTCCATGCCTTGTGTAGGGAGCCTGTGCAAATAACTCCAGGCTGCGGATTACACTAGGCAGCAGGGCACCTTAAAGGTGGAACTGCAGTGAAAAAAGTAAAAATAAATCAGTTAGTTTAATCTATATGGGGATCACCCTTTTCCCAAGCACAGTCCTGGCTCAGTGAACACGGGGCAGAGAGAAGGGGGGGGGGCATATGGACGCCTGAGTCCCACTTTCCTCCTTAAAAATATCCATTTTTTCTGTGATAATATTCCAGATTTTGGGCCAGATACACCAAGGTGCTGAGCAACCCCAGCTCCCAGAGAAGTCAATGGGGGGTGCTCAGTACCCAGGGAGGAGTTCAGCGCTTTGGGAGATCAGGCCCTTTATTAGTACATGACATTCCAT
Organism: Malaclemys terrapin pileata; assembly: GCF_027887155.1. Taxonomy (NCBI): domain Eukaryota; kingdom Metazoa; phylum Chordata; order Testudines; family Emydidae; genus Malaclemys; species Malaclemys terrapin. The sequence goes on along the minus strand of NC_071507.1, from coordinate 105,185,014 downwards.
TGTGCGGGATTCTGTTACACGTGTGTGTACCTTTAGGTTGTCAGCTTTCTCAGCAGGAACCTGTTGTTTGTTCTGTACAAATCACTTACACAAACAGCAATAATGGGTGGCTGCTTTGTTTATGGTATGTTAGAAGGTGGCAATTGGGCTTTTCCAACACACAGTTTTGAGAGTATTGCTTTAAAAAAATACTTGGTGCTTATTAATTAACATGATATGTATATAGCATGATAAATATAACTGACTCTTTACAAAAAGATACAAATTACAGATCTCTGTTTTGATGAATTTACAGTGTTAGGCCCCAGTCCTCATATGAGTAACTTTACTTATGCAAGTAGTCCTGCAGTTCTGTGGTCAATTACAATGGAAAAATTCACATGCAAACCCAGATTAAGGCATATTAAAGCATTATAGGCCCACGCCTAAGGCCCCCTGGAGTCATGGGATTACATCAGAATCTAACCTTTCATTGAAACAACTACACCTCTACCCTGATATAACGCGACCCGATATAACACAAATTTGGATATAACGCGGTAAAGCAGTGCTCCTGGGGGGCGGGGCTGCACATTCCAGTGGATCAAAGCAAGTTCGATATAACGCGGTTTCACCTATAACACGGTAAGATTTTTTGGCTCCCGAGGACAGCGTTATATCGAGATAGAGGTGCTTCTTGGCTCTTTGAGCTCTGGTCAAGTGTAGTTTCTATCAGGGTTACCAAGCAAAGCTTGAAAATGTGAACCAAGTATAACCAAAGTAGAGACGCTATTTGAATGTGCAGACAGTGTGAAACAATAGTTATGAATGGGGTGAAATGCCCATGCATCTTAATAGAGTGTCAACTCCACAACCTACTCTTCTGGGGGACCCTGCCAGCAGAGAGCTTTGTGTGGCAAGAGAAGAGTGCAGTGGTCCTGGCCCACCTAAGCAGATACATCCCAGCAGGTGGGGTAAATACTAGGAACCTCCATCGCCATCTGTACCTGTCTTGCGGGTGAGAGGGAACCCACACTGATCATGAAAGGGGGGACAAGTGTCATTCCTGGCAAGGGAGAGATGAGGGCCCCATGTTGCTGCCCCCTGCCTTTCTGGAAGGGAAGAAAGCCCCCACTCCCCCATATCAGTGCCACTCTAAATGAGAGGAAAAGTCACCAGTGCAAGGGCAGGGCCATGCGGGCAGAGCTACAGCGCCTAGGGCACCCGACTGCCATTATTCACCCCGGGTAGTTAATGGTGCAAATAAGGCCTGAGTTAGAGGTACATTTGTATGGGTGTATCTGTGGGTTAGCGGTGTAACTTTGTACTAAGGTAGTTAAACCAGCACAAATGCAGTTATACCTGTATGAGGGTGCCTTCTTGAACTGGTGTAATCCCTATTAACACCATTACATACACACTGGGAAGGCTGAACCGCTTTAACTATACCCGTATAAACAGGGACAATTTTGGTGGGTAGACCAGAGGCTGGGACACTTTTCACCTACAGGGCACCTGACAAGTAATTAACGACGGCGTCATGTTTGTACTTAATTAGTCCTGTCATTAGTTAAGCACGCGGCTGTGTGTGTGCGGGGTGCAGGACAAGCCACAGGTCATAGCCTGCCCCCGGGGGTTTGCCGGCAGGCAGCTGTGCTTTGCAGGGCGAGGGAGGGCTGAAGCCCGCTGGCCAATTAATCACCGCCCTGCTGCTGCGCGGGGAGGAAAAAAGGAATAATGCCCAAAAACTTACAGCCCCGGCGCCGAAATGCCCCGCGGTGACTCACACGGGGCAAGCCCCGCTGCGAGCGGCGAGGAATTTCTCCGGCTCAGACGTACTGGGATGGGGGGGGCGGGGCCATGTGATCTGCCGCAGCGGCGCGGCGCGGTGCGGTGCGGTGCCAGGGGCCGGACTGCTCGCGCAGCGCCACCTAGGGGCCTCTCTGCGGCAGCGCAGGAAGGCGGCAGCTGTTCAGCGGCGTGTCACATGTCGGAAAGTCCCTGGCGCTGGGGGTGGAAATCCCCACTCTGCTGGGGCTTTTTTCTCTGCTTAGTAAAATAGAAAGGAAAAAACAAGAGTCTTTACTCCAGTTTATAGCCAGCGCAGCAGCAGCAGCAGCAGCAGCAGGGAGGGGGCGGCTGAGGGAAGCCCAATCAGGCGCTGCTAAGGAGCCTGATTCTCTTGCAACCCCGTCTGGTCGGGTATTCATGGCTGCCAAGCTTGGCTCTGCCCTAACCTTGGTGCACTGGATTTGAGAAGGATTTTATCCGCCGCGCTGCGCGTTTGGAGGAGCCCTTCTGCAGAAAGGTACCAGGCTCTGTGCTGCTCTTTGCAACGGCTTTGCTTGCCGGCTCCGTGATGGCTGCTCCGGAGCACCGAGGGGCTTTGGGGGTGGCCCCGGAGCATGCCCTGGCGCGGATTTCTGGCTTGTTTCTGTGGGTGAGGGTGCAGTTCAGAGGGCCGTTTGGTGACTGGAGGGAAGACTCGCGCGGTGGCAGCAGGATGTCGCCCAGATCGAATAGAGCTGTGTTTTAATGCCCCCCCCCCGACCCCCACCTCGGGAAGTTTGCTGTGTTCTTAACTTTAAAAACTTCGCTGGCCATTCCAGAACGTAAATACGAGGAGGAAGGGGGATTTGGAGAACAGACAGACGGAGGGGCAGGTATACGTGTAGTTATGCACTGACACACCGCTGTGGTGGTGTAAGTTACATAATTATTGATGACAGCTCACTTAAGTAGTTATAAAAGACCTATTGTTCTGATTGTTTTAAAAACTTGTATAACTATTTGGTGGGTTATGGGATACTAACGATGGATGGGGAGAAGTGGATTGGCTATTATCGTCTTGTCTACACTATCAGTTTTGTTCTAATTTCCCACCATTATAACACCACTAGTGCAGTTCCACTGGTGGAGTGTTAGTGTAGACAGGTTGCCACTGTCATTTGGGCCTGCACTGGGTAGAGTTCAACAACACAGTGGGTTGTCTACACTGTTGCTAGGTTGCAACAGTGAGAAATTTTGAAGAAAAACAACCTGCATGTATACATGTCAAATTATGCAGTACAGAGCTGGTCTGCAAACTCAGAGCCAGGGTCTGTTCTATTAAAACCTTACAGCAGAAGTATAATATATGTAAACATATGCTTAAACCTTCTATTTGTGTTTTTTTTTTTTAAAAAAAAAGCACCTCCTTGTTATTACTTAGTAGTTCTGGGTTTCTTTTAAAAATAAGAATCTGGCCTTATTTACAGAGTGCATTCATATATAATACTTTTCACTTACATAGCATGTTCTATCTGAGCCCCTAGAATGGAAGTTGCTAAACACTTACTAATTTGTACTGTACTTTATAAATATCAGTGAATCAAATTTCGTATCATGCTCATGAGCTAGGTAGGAAACTGGCAAGACAGGATAACTGAACACTGTATAAATTAATAGGAATTTTGCATGGAAAGGCGAGCATAGTTGGTTGTTTACCTGTACCCAGTTCTGTAAAGTGTTCTTTCCTTATTCCACCACTTGCTGTAAAGCATACTATGATACTTTATGAAGATTAAAAACAGTTGATATATATCAGCAATGACAATTTTTGGTATTACTTTGGATAAAAACTAATAAAAAAATCAGTGTTACAGTAGTTAGCAATCAGAGATGTTACATTTTTGTTGGTTTATACACTCATTACCTAAAAGACTTATAATGAAGTTGTTGGCCAGCCCATTTTGTTTGGACCTGGTATCCCACATCCTGCCACCCAGTGGCCTAGGGAGGCCTTATTCTGTTTTCTCTGCTATTATATTTCTGTTAGGTTTACAAATCCTGCTGATGCCTGAAAACCAACTTTTCACCTTGAAACAATGCCCCCTCAATCTGCTAGGTGAATTACACAACCACCCATTTGTTTCTTTCACAATCAGACCATCATAGTGCACCAACAAGCCAGATCCAGCTAGATGTTGATTGCCTTGTGTGAGATGTAAAATACCCTCACCTCCTATTCTTTTAAAATTGTTATTATTTATTAAACGTTGACAATGTGCCATGCACTGTACAAGGCCCACACAAAGACCATCCCTGCCCAGCTGAAGTCAATGAAATTTGAGGGTACTAAGTATCAGGCAAGATTACCCTAATAATACCCAGCTGTTATATACCACGTTTCATCAGTAGATCTCAAAGTGCTTTGGTTGGTAGCATTATCCTATCCCCATTTTACATATGGGGAAACTGAGGCACAGAGCAGTGATGTGACTGGCCCAAGGTCACTCATCAGGCCCAGGGTAGAGACAGGCATACAACGTAGATCTCCTGAGTCCCATCCAATGCTCTGTGTACAGTTACATAAATATGAAAAGTATTATTGAATACAAAGACTGATTTTTAAATAATTTTCGTTGCTTTATTTCACAGAGTTCTTACAAATGACTTAGATCAGATTTTTTTATTTGTTTTTTAACACCTGAAGAATTTTCTGTGCTTTGGTTTCTTTGTCTTATCTGGGTGTAAACTGCTTTTTGTTTTGTTTTTTAAATTGTACTATTTTAAGCATTATCTTTTTTTTTTAAAGAATCGTTCTTTTTAAATTGACATCTAATAATCATAACTGGCACAGACAGCAGTTTTCACATGTAGTGGGGGGTGGGGGAGAATGCACTTAGAATAAAGGGGAGGTGGAAATCTAGTTCTGAATAATCCATAGATTTAATGTACCTTCTTTAGTGATAAACAAATTTCATGTTCCATTGTTTCTTAATATTGGAAAGATCCATTTCCAGGGCCCAAGCTTGCAACACATAATCAGGTGAGGAGTTCTTATTCATGCAAAAAATTCTATTGACTCAATGAGTCTTTTGCGTACGTAAGGGTTTGATGGATCAGGGATTGGAAGCTGCTGAAGAGGGTAAAGAAAAGTGCAGCTGGGATTACAGTATATAATTGATGACATTTTTATATTTTGTTTATATTGTCTCATTCCATTCTTAACTTTAAAAATTAGTATGATGTGGAAAATAGGTGCAGTTCCACTGATGCTCAGGACTGGGGGAAATGGACAAGATAGGAAATGAGTTAGTTAACATATATACCTTATAAAAACATCCAGTAGTGTGTATGTTTTTAATACGCAGTCTTTGCTTATAAAAGGTGCCTTCTTTGCATGTTCCAAGACATAATGGCCCTGACAAATGGCCGAATCTCCCACCCCCATTTGTATGAGCAGAGGAGATCCTGTGTGGACAGAATTCCCGCGGGTTGAGCAGAAATGGGGTATACAGCTTTTTCAGCATCAGACACCCCACCACTTCCACCCAGGAGTCCATAGAAGCTCTTATAAGTGTGCCCACCGAGGTCTTCCGTCACAGATTCTTGGTAGGGGATGTACAAAGCAGCTCTGGGCAGAGCAGTTTGGGGCAATAATAACTGCTAGGCAGTTCTCTTCTTAGCTATTGACGAGCTGCAGGGGGACTATCTCAGTGGCAGCTACCAGATACAGGCAGATGTAGAGGGAGGCCAATATATGTAGCTATGTGGAGAAGCAGTCTTCCATGCAGGGTATCTTTGCCTCTTCAGATACGGGGTTCCCTTCCTGGTGTATCTGTGAGACCGTAATACCTTTCCCCCTGCTTGCTCTGTGCCCCTCCAGGTTCTTATCACTAGAGAGGAGAATTTCCTGACGGGTGAAGTTTGGTTTTCATTTGCCATTGGCCCCTCTCTGTTTGGCCCAAAATTAGAAATCACAATATAGGTGTCATATTCTTTTAGGACATTTGATGAGAAAAGACGTGCTGAGTTCTCAAGTGCTAGAACATTTAAGGTTTATATGTATTTACTTTCCTAGAAAAAGGTTAATTTTAAAACATTGAATGGGGGTGAGCACTGAGCGAACCAGTGAAAGTACATGCATGTGGATGTACTCTGTGTTCACACTTGGCTCTAGCCTGATACTGTGAAAAGACCTGATTTGCCTAGAATAAGCGTGAGACGTCGGGTCCCCAGTGGAATGCCATTCATATCTATGGGTTTATGTTCTCCTCGCCTTATCCAATGTGATGAGGAAAAGGGCAAACGGCGGTGAGCATTACTTGCCCCACAATGGAAAAAATATTGGGTTTTTTTGAGCAAAGTGGAAATGCTTCTTCAGCTCTGTTGATTTACCATTGAGTAATAATGGGCCTCTAATTCTGTACCTCCCCACACACACACGCATGTGCCTCTGCAATAATTCTAGCATTAACATAACCTAAGGAATGTTCCTCTTATGTAGGTGTCTTATTCAATACCAGGTGCCTGCCTTGTTAGAAATGTTTCATTTGCTACTTGGTTAGTTTTAAACATCATATGAAGTTATAAGCCTGGGCTGGGTGCTAACATTACTATTCTAGATGTCTGGGCACTTTTTAATATTGCACTGTGCATCACATTGCTTTATGCATGCTCTGCTACTCATGTGGAAATCTGAAGTGGTCAGAATCTGTTTTCTCTGGCATGTGGTTAAGTTGAAAGCTTAAAGTATGCTTAAAGTTCAGCAGGTTCACTGGAGATTACCCTGCTCCATTGTTAATTAGACAAAGCTCTTGTAATTTCCCCTCCTTTTGATCTCCCCTCCTCTTCACCCCACTTCCATTTAAACTTCTCCTTTTAAAAGTGCTGTAATTTCATTATGAATATATTCTTTTTTTTATTTATTAAAGAGAAGACAGAGTAAAGAGATTGTGATTAGTAGTTGAGGATCTATAACCGAGTAATGCTAGGAGATTCTTGGGTATGGATTTCATATTATAGTGCTCACCATGGACTGTGTGCTTTACAGACAGAGTTGCAAACAAGATCTCTTCCTAAAGAATTTGCAGTCTAAATCTCGATACTAGCAAGAGTCCTGTGATGTACATTAAGTGAGACTAAAAGAATTGTCTTTTTTTCTTTTTTCCTTCAGGTTTCTTCTCGGAAAATGGCTTGCCAACAAGTTCTTCCCCAAGCTTTGTATCTGAGCAATATGCTGAAAGCCGTGAAGATTAGGGAGAGAATTCCTGAAGACCTTGTCATACCCACCAATGGAATAATTCATCACTTTAAAACGATGTACAGATACACAGTAGAAATGTTCAGAATGTGCCAGTTTTGTCCTCCGTTTCGGGAGATCCTTCAGAAAGCTTTAATTGACCGATCCACCCAGAGTTCGCTGGAACATCAGAGGAAGCTGAACTGGTGCAGGGAAGTTAGGAAACTTGTGCCGTTAAAGACTAATGGTAAGTTATGTGTGTGTCACTCCACTAGTATTAAGACAGGGTCATAAGGATGTAGCACATTGTGTTAATAGGCTTGTAGTTTGCATTACTGAGATAAAAACATAGTTGCTTTATTAAAATAAACATGTCTGTTTTTATTTTAGCAACACAAATTAAAATCCTATTAACACAATATGCCAAACGAATTCTTAATCTCTTAAGGATGCACAGTGTACGTCACTGGTATATCAACAGGTTGAAAGTTTCATGGATGTTTAATAATACCATAAATCTTTGGTATGGTAGAGTGATATGTCCTTATCGATGAGGACCTCAACTCTTACAATGCTGGCATTTTCCATGATGCCTTCTAAGGACCTGATTCTGAAATAGTAGTTAGTATAGTATTATGACCCCTCATCATTGTAGTTTGCAGGCTGAACTCAGTTGCTAATGATTTTTTGGTATAACTCTAAGTACTGTATCAGTTGGAGTGTCTTAGATTTCCAGCCTTTAGCTCTCTGGCTGTGGAGTCAGCCCCTGATTAAGCTAACTAATGCTAAATTGCATTATGGGATAAGAGGGCTTTCTTTTTTCCCCCACTTCTTATGCATAGCTCCTATTTTCATTAATGACAGGTACATACATGTATCAAAGGTGCATAATTTCCCTTGATTTTAAATGAGAGTTAAAGAAAAGTAGCACGTGGTGCTGCTTTTAATATATTTTTATATTATTTCAGGGCCTTAGGGATGATTTGGGAGAGGTGTTTCATAAATGTGTGTCTTATAATATCCCCTAAAGAAAACAGGGCAAATATAGTAGATCATGGGGCTAGAGTCCAAAGATTTTGTGAGCAAGAGACTTGTATTTAAATTAATTAGCGGTAAGTTCTAATGGATATGAGAGTGTGAGCTGTGAAATATTGCGTGTTCCTCAATCATTTCTTTTCATATGGACATACATGCACACTACCCAGTCCTGCTAGTTCATATTTCTTTCTCAAAATCTACAGTGTCCTATTACTGCTACTCTTCCTACGTATGATTAAATTTTACAAAGACTAATACAAATTTAATCATGAACATAGAAGCATCATCTAGTGGTAACTAACACGACAACTAAGAAAACAATATAGGTCTGTAACAGAAACCCCAATGCCACAATGAACCCCACATAGATTGTCCACTGTACTTGCACAGAGTTCCACTGACTTCTGTGAACCTCTGCATGGGGTCCGCGCATGTGGAGCTCATCGCAGGACTGAGGCCACATTTAGCACTTGTTGCAGCATTTTGCAAACACTAAATAAGTAATCTTGTCACAAGTGTTGTATCACACAATCTATTTTATGCAGTATAATTGTAGCCATGCTGGTTCCAGAATATTAGAGAGGCAAGGGAGTCCAATAAAAGATATTACCTCACCCACAATATATTTCAGTCAAACAGATTTACTAAGAAAATGTATAATCTAGTGGATTGCTCCCTGAAATGAATAGAAACATTTTAGGCCCAATTCTGCTATTAAAATAACAAGAAGCTGCACAGCACCCACTGAATACATTTTACTGGCTTGGATCAGGAGTGGAGGACATTATTTGAAATGGAAATAATGCAATGGTTTCAGGATGTGACTTATATACCACCTGTACATATGTGTACTAGAGGCATTTCTGGAATGTTAAAACTGCCCCTTTTTTTAAATTGCATTGAGTTCAGTCCACTGCTCCCAGGTCAGGAGGGGCTGTTGGTACTGCAAGGGATTGGGTAAGAAGAAATGCATCTCGTTACCTTCTGTGGTTTATGCAAAATCACCACCACACAAGGCCTGTTCAGGACAAAGAAGATAAACAGTGTGGGTTGGAGGGAAGGATGCTTCAGAGTAGGAGTAGGGCTTGCAGGAACCTCTTAATTTCCCTGGAAACAATGTTAAGTCTTAATGAATGGAACAAGTTTTTCACATAGCATAAATTTTTTTTTAAGGGAGCTGGTTTACTTAACCTTTAGAAGTGTACAGAGTGAATATGACAGTTCTTTTAGTCAAAGACAGATTTGCTATTTAGAACTCCTTACGGCTGCAGTTTTTTGAAAGCCAAGGAAACAAATGCTTCTTCTAGGATTTTGGTAACGTTAACTTTACCTAATATGTACAAAAGAGTATATATCTGGGTGATTCACCATGTATGCTCTGAGGATATGAGAATGGAGTAAATGAGGAAGGGAGTAGGAGGTATAAAAATTGAAACCATGTTTTAAAAAAAAATTCCAGTGTCTATTGGCTGTAGAGATTTCACTTGTATAATGATTAGGCAGTCATTCCAGCTCACCCTAACCACACCCACTTGGAAAGTCCAGTATGTACTTCATAGTTCAAATGTGAATACATCAGAACAAGAAGTACAATAGCTATTGCTCAATTGCTAGTCAAATAACTTAACCCTGGGGAATTCCAAGTGTTGCATAGGGAATTTTGTACTGGTGGTTCTCAATAAAGAACTGAAAGTAAGTGCTAAAATAAAATAAAAAAATCTTATCTTTGCTCTCGATTTTGCAAAGGGAAAATTTTAACAGGATGTATTAATTGTCTTACTTTTATGTCAAATTTCTTCTAGTTCAGGCAGAAGACTTTTCTGTTAATATTGTGTATTTTTCCCCTGATTGAGCCCAAAATGTGTGGTCTCATTTTAAAAGAGATTTTGCAAGAGGAGGTTAGGAAATCAGAAAATGAATTTCACCCTATTCAGAAGGTCTGAAATTTATGCAGCAAGTCTGTAACCAATTACAAGTTTACAAAGGATTCATAGGTTTCAGGGTAGCAGCCATGTTAGTCTGTATCCTCAAAAAGAACAGGAGTACTTGTAGCACCTTAGAGACTAACAAATTTATTAAAGCATAAGCTGTCGTGGGCTACAACCCACTTCTTGCATCCGAAGAAGTGGGTTGTAGCCCACGAAAGCTTATGCTCTAATAAATTTGTTAGTCTCTAAGGTGCCACAAGTACTCCTGTTCTTTTTAAAGGATTCATAGAGTGCTCAAGATCTTGTGCGGGAATTGTGCATGGCTTTGATTTGATTAGGCCTTTGGAGAACAGCAGTCATGAGAATGGGAAGGGGTTTAACGCTCCTAATGTATTTAACAAACTGATACATTGGAAATAATCTGAAATAATTTCGTGTTGATATCTTCAGGATTTTTTTTTTTTTTTTTAAATACCACAAATACAAATTCTTGGTGCTTTGTTAATTTCCTTGTACTACAACATTGCAAGGAGGCTAATGTGTCATCGTGTCCTTAGATGACTTAAGGACCTTTGTAGTGAACAGTAAATCCCAGGCTTGAATCCAAGTGGTGTCCAAGAATATTTTCTTTGTGTCTTCCTTTCAGGATACCCTTGGGGAGGAAGAAGGGGCATGTGGTTAAAAGCCCAGGATTGGGGGAGGGGTTAAAAACGGGTTTTATTCCCAGCTCTTAACATACTTTCTTGTGTTTACCTTGGGCAAGTCACTTAACTGCCCAGAGCAGGGATGGGCAAACATTTTGGTCTGAGGGCCACATCTGGGTATGGAAATTGTATGGTGGGCCATGAATGCTCATGAAATTAACAATTCAGAGATATTCAAACAAACTTTATTTACTTCTTTGTGATGGTATATTTATAATTGTATCACAATAATTAAACCAAACTTGCCTCCTTTCCACGCCCTCTTTAATTAATGTGAACAATGCAGCTGGCACTCCCTGGCCAACTACTCTTTGTTTTATCCTCAACAATGGAAAATTAACACTACTAAACAGCAGAGCACCTAAGCTAACAAGTAGCAGGCACGTGGGCTTGCACGTTCCAGGCTCTGATGGTACATTTGGGTTGTGCAGCCGCAGTAACATGTGTGCCCTCATGCAGGTCCCACCTGAACACGTGGGAGCGTCGGGCAGGCAGAGCAGGGCAAGCTCCCAACCCCGCTCCCGGGGGGTGGATTAAAAGGTCTGAGGGGCCGGATGCAGCTCACAGGCCCTAGTTTTCCCACCCCTGACCCAGAGCCTCAGCTTCTCCTTCTGAAAAATGGGATAATACTTTCCTGCCTCTCCGTGGAGTTGAGGCTTCAGTCAATAATGTTTGTAAGGTATTTTGAGATCCTTAAATGGAAGGGGCTATGTGTAAATAAAGACCAAATTATTATTTTATTTATTTATCATTTTTATTCTGTCTTTCAAAAAGAAACCAGTCTCTGACATTTTTCACCAACCTGACATTGAACAATACACTTCAGTATTAGAGTGAGAGGTGCCCTAGAAAAGCAGCAGAGATTGTTTCATGTAGGTCACTTACAACTTTCTTTTTGCTTTTCCTCTTGACAGGACTCTTCTGTCATAAATATCAAAGCAAAATGCAGTGCAGTGTCATCCATTATAGTTGAGCCCTAGACTGGCCCTCCCGGCTAGGCAATATTACATTTTTGGTACATTCCCCAAATCTGGACCAGTGTGTTTTCAATCCCTGTCTTCTATGTTGCATCTTAAACAAGTGTAAATAGTGCTTGTGGAGCAGAGGAAATCCCTGTGTTTACTGGGTTTATTTAATATGTTCTCTTAAGCTTTGTAGTTTTGTTTAAATTTATGATTGATTTATCCTTTAAGAAAAATTTAATTATGTATGAGGTATTTGCAGATAACCCCAAAATTTAGCTCATGTTGCTTTATTGTAATTTTTCATCCTTTTGCCCATCAGTGTTAAATATAATGGGCTAGTTTACCCACATTGGAGAAAGGTGGGATTTATACCTCCCTGCCACAGCCTGTCCCCCTGCATCCAGTGGAGAGTCAACTGAGGAGGGAACGGGTGGTAGTTTTTGGCATCCCCTCCGTCCCTCCCTCAGGGTTTTCCTAAAGAGAGGGGCTCTAATCTCCACCTTAGGAACCCCACTAGTGGAGGCTGTTGAGAGGAATTCAGGATCAGGTCTGAACTATATAATTTGGAATTTGTTCATTGTGCTTTATGGGCCAGTTGCTCCTTTTTCTACTTCTTAAGGAATTGTTTTTTTAAAATTAACCAGTAACTTTTCCATAGGTGATGGTAATTGCCTCCTGCATGCTGCATCTCAGTACATGTGGGGTGTTCAAGATGTGGACCTGGTCCTGAGGAAAACACTGTTCTTCGCTCTGCAGGAAGTGGATACACGCAACTTTAAGCTTCGTTGGCAACTAGAGACTGTTAAATCGCAGGATTTTGTAGAAACAGGACTCCTCTATAACACCAGGGTAAATTAACTTGACTGCATAATGCTATGACATTGGGGTAAGCTAACTGGAGTGTGAAGACTTGGTTAGGTTTGCTCGGGTGGGACTATAGGCTGAGAAACAATTATGACAACAATCCTAAGAAAATAAAAAGGATTGTATGTAGATAGCTTGAGTAACTTCTTCTTTGGAAGAAAAGGAAAAAGATAAATATCTTGGGGACAGGTTTTGACGTGCTGTGCTGCAACCAGTTCTTGATCTACATGTCTGTGAGCTGGTGCTAACGAATATTTAATTATTTCCTCAGAACTGGGAAGAGGAATGGGAGAACCTCATCAGTATGACATCCCCAGAAACATCAGTGGCCCGAAGTGGGCTTCAGTACAATGCACTGGAAGAAATCCATATATTTGTCCTTGTTAACATTCTCAGAAGGCCGATCATAGTTCTTGCAGGTGAGTCCTCCATGCCAGTTGCCTTTGATGATCTAATGTTAAGGACGGTATCATTAAGTGCAAAATATATATGTCTTTGTAAATGTTCTGTTGCAGTGTTTTAAAACCCTAGAACTAAGACATTACACTTGTCATAGTTGAAAGGAATTTGACCTTACTAATATTCAGTATTTTTTCCTTAAATAGATAAAATGCTGAGAAGCTTGGAGTCCGGTTCAAGCTTTGCCCCTCTGAACGTTGGTGGAATTTACTTGCCTCTCCACTGGCCAGCTGAAGAATGCTATAGATATCCTATTGTCCTGGGCTATGACAGAATGCATTTCACACCATTGGTCACTCTGAAGGACAGCGGGCCAGGTTGGTTGTATTTAAACTATCTACTTGGGCTGTATGTAGGATTTGTATGATTTTTGGTATTTGTGTATTTGCTTCCCCCCCCCCTTATTGACAGTAAAACATTTAAAATATTGTCTGATCGAGTGTTACCTTTAAAATGAACACAACAAATGTAAATGAGATATTCCTATTTAAATGTTCGACAGAGTCTTCAAAATATAAATAGTTTACATGATATATATAGCCTGCTAGGGCAATGGTCCCTAAACTGTGGGGTATGCCTCCTGGAGGGGGTGCAGAGGAACATTTTTGGGGAGCACACAGGGGCCTGGGGCAGCCAGTGTGGGGGGCGGGGAGGGAGCACTGCTCTGCCTCCAGCTCCAGCCCCGCACCTAGCCACGGCCCTGGCTTCAGTTCCCAGCCTCAATGCTGGGCTGACCCTGGCCCTGCTCCCGGATGCATCTCCTGCTCCTGCCTTCCTGCCCTGGCCCTGCTCACGACCATGGCTCCCACTCCCAGCTGCAGCTCCTGGCCTTGGTCACAGCCCCAGCAGCAGCTCCAGGCACAGGCTCAGCCCCTGGCCCCGCTCCCAGTCCCGACTCCCAGGAGGCGGGCACAGACAGATTACATTACAGATAAGGGGAGTGGGGACCACTGTGCTAGGGCTTCCAGAGAGGAATCAAAGGTTGCATCATATGGAGCCAAAGTACCTATTGCTACTAAAGCACCATTTAGTGGATGGCTAACTATAGATGGGTTCAATCTATAGCATTGCCTTTGCTGCAGAGTATTGAAATTTATTGCAATGCACTGACTTTAATTGTGTGCCCTGCAGCAGAGGAAGCACTTTTTAGGGCCCATCTACATCATGTGGTTGGGGTTAGTGACATCTGTGTCCATGTGTTTTTTGTTTATCCTGTTGTGGATGGGACAATACATTTCTAGATCCATACTGGGAAAATTGTCCTGTAATAAGGTTCAAGAAACTAAACCTACTGTCCTCTCCACGTTAAGTATAAAAAAATGTATTAGGACATTGAAACACCAAATGGTTCTCAGCATGCCCCAGTGAGCATCTTCATTCCATCTGACTGTTTGGGAACACAGATGTAATCATGCATGCTCTTTACAGGCACTATTGCTGAATTTCAGAATAGACAAAATGAGGGGATGATATTTTGCTTATCATATTTCACGGTTATTCCCATTTGGTAAAACTCACCCGTTTTGTTTCACACAGAAATCCGGGCTGTCCCACTGGTCAGCAGTGAACGAGGCAGGTTTGAAGACTTGAAGGTGCACTTTCTGACAGACACTGAGGAGATGGGAAAGGAGAAGCTACTGAAAGAATACTTGATGTTGATAGAGATTCCAGTGCAAGGCTGGGACCATGGTACAACTCATTTAATTTATGCTGCAAAGTGAGTGGTGTTCTTCTCTTCCTACAGCTTTATAGTTGTTGCTGATAAAAGTCTTATAGGATAATGTATTCAATCTTTTATTTCTTTCTCAGCAACATGAATATTTATATACACCATTATGAAATCATGTCCCAATTAATAATAATAATAATAACAATAATGTACCTTTTGTGGCATAAGACTCTAGCTTGAAGCAGGCTCAAATTTAAATTCTGAAATTTCCAGTTTTCAGTTTCAGAAGGTAGTTAATAAATTTAGTCCTGTTGTCAGCCAGGTAGCTAAAGGGGTGTGACTGAAAATGAGAAAACTCAGACATAATAATTAAACTCTCACATTCTTATTTAAACAGCTTTTGGGCAAATTGTGCCTTGAAGCACATTCATTACATTGGGGAAAGTGTGCAGGTGTTGTGACCAAGTGCATGTGGCTTCCGGCATTCTGCTTGTGCAGTGCAGCTGCAGGCAGGACACTGCGGGGGTGTAGTGTGGAGGAGCAGGAGACTGACTCCATGCCCACCCTCTTATGCTTAGTATATGCCCCTTTGGGTGTAGAGGGCTTTTGGCTCTGCTAACCTTCTCCTTGCTCTGAAGGCACACTAACAGCAACATTCTGCCCAGTTCCTGAACAGATGCATAAGGGAGAGACTCCCTGCAACCTCCCTTTCACTCCTGTCCCCTTGTGGAGGAAGAGCTCTTTCTGCTCCTGAAAGGTTCTGGATTGACAGCCTTGAAAATTAAAATCCCCCACCCAGGTGCAGCATGGGCAGTAGTAAGACCACTTCCCCAGTTTTGCTGGGCTCGTGTCCCAACCCTGTACTGAATGGATCACTTCTTCACATTTGCTCAGTTGTGGCCTTTAACATAATTGCAGTGTGGGTTTTTTTTTGTGATGTGGACATTAGACAAATAGGAACTTCTCTGAGCCACCATCTGCTCATTTCACTTAAGCAGAATTTCCAGTTTTAGATATCAAAGCAAAAATGGGAGTAGGTGTTTATAAAATATATACCAACATCTTTAGAGATGGAAATTGTTTGCAAAGTGGGCTGGTGGGGCCTACAAAACTTCCAGTTTACTCTGAGCTGAACCCTGGAGTGCTGGACTTCAATGGCAGCTAAGAGTTTGGAGTTTTTTAACATCAATTTACTCCATCACAAATTAGCTGTAATGTGCCTACTACTAAATGCTGAAAACCACATTGGCCAGCATTCTAAGAATACTATCAACTAGGATTGTATCAAACCGCTTATTTAGAGGTGAAAGGCTCCATTTAACTTTACTAGACACCTAACTTTCAAAATAGGTCACTCTAAGCTACAATTTACCATCATGTATTTTTAATTCAGCAATATGGATATGTAATAATTATCTCTTTACCTCCTTAAATTTACATTTCCTCATCCAATGTTGCTTGTATTCAATGCCATGCCCACTCCTTGTCCCTTTCAGACACTGATATACATGTTGATTGTTTTCTTATTTGGCCTTCAGGTTAGATGAAGGCAACTTACCCAAAGAGATAAATCTGGTGGAAGATTACTTTCAACTGGTACAGCATGAGTACAAGAAATGGCAAAAGAACAATACGCTTATTACGAGGGAGCCCTACACCGGGAATATACTGGAACTGCCCTTACCCCAGTTGTCTCTTGTAGAGGTGAAATGTGAAACTCCCAATTGCCCCTTCTTTATGTCTGTGAACACCCAGCCCTATTGTCATGAGTGCTTTGAGCGGAGGCAACAGGGAAATAAACCAAGGAGACCGAGCGCCAAAACAGCATCTGAAAAGTCACGGACGACTGGAGCAGGCCCATCTAGGGTTGAGTTTTGTGAGCCCGGGGGAGGGCTATCTGAAGACCCAGTGACAGGGCCTCATTCTGCACCTCCAACAGCTCCAAGCCTTTTTCTGTATAGTGAAACCACCGCTATGAAATGCAGGACTCCAGATTGCCCTTTTACATTAAATGTGCAACACAATGGACTCTGTGAACGCTGCTACAATTCCAGACAGCTCAGTCCCTCTAACAACTTGGACAACCTGCGACATTTAAACAGTGTGACATGTAAAATCTGCCTTCAGGACACAAACAGGACCTTTAATGGCATCTGCACCTCTTGTCTCAAAAGGACTACAGAGCCGGCAATTGCCAATCCTGTCTTCGTGCCTTCATTCCATCGGCGATCTCACTCCGACCCTTCACAGCTATCCCAGAGCTTCCTCCAGCATTCCTGTCATGCAGCACCCAGCAACGAGCTGGAGGAGCTGTCTTCTTCAGAAATGCTTCAGGTTCCTCACAATTCGTTGGAAAGGAATGGAAGTAGCCAGTGCAGAAAACCTGGCTGCACGTTTTTTGGGACTCCTCAGAATGAAGGGTTTTGCACTCTATGCTTCTTTGAGTACAAGGAAAACAATGGTAAGTGAAGCTAGTTTTAGTTCCCTAACACCTTAGCTTCAGGTCATTGTCTCTGAAGATACAGCGTGTTTTTGTGGGGGAGATGGGGTGTTGGAAGGAGGTGGTGCTAATACAAAAATAAAAAGGATGGGCCAACTGTAGTATAGAGCAGGCATTATGTGATGAGAATATATCCTTGACACACTTATTTTTGTGTAAACCATGGTACAAGAAAAGGGTGGGATTTTCAAAAGCACTCAGGATTGGCCCAGTTTGGCTCCCACTGAAGTCTATGGTAAAATTCCCATTGACTACTGTGGAAGGAGAGGTGGGCCAGCACTGACTGCTATTGAAAATCTCACCCCCTAAACCACTTTTCAGTTGTGTTTTGGTGTGAATTGTCTATAATTAAAGTGCTTTAATGTCAGAGTGATTAGGAGTTGTAGGAATCAGTCAAATACCACTTCATTGTCACTGCCTAAAGTCAGGTTTCGTTAGTAATGCAAGGGCCACATTCATCCTTGATGTAGCTATTGACGTTACCTGTGCAAGTTAAGTAAGAAAGTCTCTGTAAGAAATGTGGTTATATTAGAAGATCAGCAGTCACTTTAGTAGTGGTCATGTTTGGGAAGTTACATTATTCAAATGTACCTCTTTTAACCATTTTTTTTATTAGTGCTGTGTTTTATGTGAAGTCAGGCCCTCATATGGGCAATATTCTGTAGCTAAATCAAAGGATACAGTCCTTACCCTGTTACTACTCTTCTCTAAAATGAACAAAGAACTCTCAGGCGTAGTACCTGAGAGATGAATGTAGGAGGGGAAATAATGCATCTGTCTTGCAGAATAGCTCACTGGTGACACTAGTGGACTATAGTCTGAAACTTTTTCACATACTTTCAAGTTATGGAAGCTCCCTGGTAAATCATGTGGTAGCAGTTGTGTGCTAGTAGTTTATTTTCAGAGGTCATTCACAACATAATTTTTTCCTGTTATTGTGTATGATGTATTCCACAATCTGTATATGTAGGCTTTTTAATAAACCAGTGAAATGTAACCCATTCATTGCTGGTCCTTTGCGCTACCATTTCTATTTAACATTCCACTGAAATTGAGGGGGAATATTGGGATCCTGGATCCATTGAAGTCAACAGCAAAATTTCCCTTGACTTCAATGAGGTCAGGTTTATGCTCCTGGTCCTTTTAGCAACTGTGATCTAACTTAAAAGTACAGAAGGAGGCAAACTTTGAATTGCTTCAACAACTTTTGATTTAAAAATAAGATTAGTAGCCACCATTATTTATATATCTTAAAAAAAGGTGAATCTGTTCTGAATATTTGGGGTGGCCTCATACCTACTTGAGGCTAGATGACTTGTTTTGGAGACCAAAGAATTCTGTGTTTCCTTTTCTGTCATCAAAAGTGTTGTGCTCATTCAAATAACCTCTCTCTCCTTGCTTTGTATGGTAGGCAGTGCCTCACTACTTCATCAGAGAAGGTCTCAAAGGAATTCTTCTGCTTCTGGTCAGCCTGGGACCTCTGCTGCCACATTCCATAACACCATTTCCTGCCTGGGGAGAGAATGTGGCACCCTGGGCAGCAGTATGCTTGATGGGTATTGTCAGAAATGTTTTATTGAAGCACAGACTCAGCGATTCCGTGAAGCCATAAGGACTGAACAGCAGCTAGTGGGACAATCTGAAGTAAGTGAACATATGGGAATCTTCCCCCAGTGTTGAACCCTGTACCCTTCAACCTAATATATCTTAGTGAACAGTTTCAACTGTAGAATAGAAAATCCCCATGTTACTGCACCTCCACTTTCTGAAAAGGAAAATTTTGAGTAAGGCTGGGTCTACACTACCCGCCTGAATCGGCGGGTAGAAATCGACCTCTCGGGGATCGATTTATCGCGTCCCATCGGGACGTGACAATCGATCCCCGAATCGACGTTCTTACTCCACCAGCGGAGGTGGGAGTAAGCACCGTCGATGGGAAGCCGCAGAGGTCGATTTTGCCGCTGTCCCTACAGCGGGGTAAGTCGGCTGCGATACGTCGAATTCAGCTACGCTATTCGCGTAGCTGAATTTGCGTATCTTAAATGGACACCTCCCCCCCGTAGTGAAGATGTAGCCTCAGTCACTATTCTGCCTTCCAGAACTGAGCACCAGGGAGGTGTATAAGTCTTTCCCATGTTACGTCTACAGCAGACACTGTGGTGATGAACACCACAAAATATCTTGCAAGAGCTTTTGTCCCATTAGCATGAAAAGCCTTGGAGCAGTCCTAGAAGAACAGCATCAGTGGCTACAGATTTTCCTTTCAGAGTGATAGCCGTGTTAGTCTGTATCAGCAAAAAGAACAAGGAGTTACTTGTGGCACCTTAGAGACTAACAAATTTACTCCTTTGAGATTTCATTTAAAAATGAAAATAAAAGAAGCAACACAGCCAAACCATTTTGCAGTTTCTAAAATCTAGTACAACACATCAAGTTTACTGTATATAGGAGTTAGCCTTGCTTCATATTGATTCCAAGGTGGGGGAGAAGATTTTTCAACCATGTTCAGTGTTGCCCTAACTCTACTCAGATTTAAGTATATGGGAGTTTTATCATCGAGTTCACTAGGAACAGATGGGCCAGTGCTGAGTGCTTTTGGAGATCTCCCCCTTCACCCCTTCTCCCCCTGTGAAACCACATCAGGCAAGTTAGTCAGCTTTAATTATGTCCAGCACCACCTTTATTTAGTTAATTTGGAGGGGGGGGGCGGGGTGGAAGTGTTGAGTAGAGAGTTTTCAGGGAGGAAACTTTTTGTAATAAATGAAAGCCTGTTAAGATTCTGTCTGATAAATCCTGGCCCATAACAAGCTTGGAGCTTTGTGTTCTACTGTATTCTGAGAAGAAGGAAGTCTCTACCTAGAAATTGAAAAGACTGGTGCTTTGGAAATCAGATTCTTGGAAAGCTCTTGTAAATAGTGCTGCAGCACTTCTTGTGGCCACTATATACTGAACAAACCTGAAGTGGCTAAATATCAAAACATAGCAGCGTCCAAGGCAATTAAAAGCCACTTATGCTGCCAGCATTGCAACTGACAATTTTTTTAACCTTTACAGAGAACTGGGCAACACAGAGACTTACTGGTATCAACAATGGGGAGCCAAAAGCGAAAGTGTTCCACGGCTTCTTGTAGGAACAACTTAGCCTGCAGAAACGATGAGCTGTGTCAGGAGTGCCAGCGAGTTCAGTCTGGGAATCCTAGAGGGCCAGCTGCAGAAGAGCCTCCGAAACAGTGCTGCCGAGCCACTGGCTGTGATCATTATGGCAATAATAAGTGCAATGGCTACTGCAATGAATGCTACCAATTCAAAGAGATGTATGGCTAGCGGAGAAGTGCCGGCAAAGAGCAAGGAAGCAACATCTGCTTCTACCTCGCTGAAATGGTGCTATGTCCAAAACACTTAAGAGGCCAGCCATGGCAAGGTCCATTTGAATGGTGTGACATATATATGGCTTTGGGGGGAAAATAAGCTGTCTGGTTTTGTACATATTTATGTCCATGGGTATGAATGAATATCCACTTAATACAAACACTGCATACATGGACCAATGAGAAGTCAGTCTGCTTTCTGCACAGAGGAATCTTGCAGGAATGATCTGCTATAATGTTGACTCCAAACTCCCTCTCCTCTCGGATTTCAAAATCCCTAGAGTGCGTACTGTGGCAGAATGAAGCATTTGAATACAGAGGACTTTGTAACTTTGCCTCTGTACTAATACCTCCCCTGCACCTTGTCAGAACTGACCATTCAGAGTGCAAGGACACTCAACCAATGTCTGAGATGCAGAGCTTCTTGAATTGGCCTACGTCAGTGTTTTGCTCAAGGTGAGGCTGGCCCTTCTTGAGAGGACTCCATTCTCGTCCAGGGGAGTCTGGTGCAAGCTGGGGGTGAGGATGTAGTTAAGAAACTTGCTTTTGCTTGGTTGCCTTCATCTAAGAGCTCTGTCTTGCATGTAGAGTGTTCTGGTTGGTTCTGCATTTGCTGAGCTCTGGGCAGAAAGAAGTCAGAAATGAAGGACAACTCGCTGCCTGCCGGTCAACATGTTTAACCAATGTACCTCCCTTTCCAAAACACAAAAATAATAGGGACCCAACGAGAAAGCCCATGACCATTGGCTACAAATGCATTTATGCGAAGGGAGGTCTGAACACTCCCCTCCCCATCCCCTAGGGATGGAAATGCCACCACAAGGTATGAGAAACAGCCCTAGGTTTTGATGCTGATGCCAAACTGACCCTGTCTGCTTTGGTGTAGGAGGAAGCACAGTAGCAGTCAGGGCTGTGCAAGCTGCTCTTTTCTTATTTTATTGCGCCTCCCCTCCTCCCCCACCCACCCCCGTTTTTCTGGCATCGAGGGCCCGATCCTGCAAGATGATGAGCGCCTCTTGTGCAGAGTTGGGAACTGTCACCTCCTGTTTTGGGAGTAAAGGGCACAACACATCTCAGGATTGGGCCCTGATTATCTCTGCAGTTGCTGGTCAGATATATTCTCAGATGTCTTCCAGGGTATTTGTTTGTTCAGCTGAAGGACTTTATTTTATTTTTGTAACACTTGGTTTTCTACAGCAGCAGGGTATCCTGGTTGTAATATATACGTACAGACATTCATGAGATCCAGCCCATGCCCTGAGAGACCAGTTCTGCCGCTTACTCTTTCATATGTTAGAGATTACTTTGTAACCAACCCCAAAATGTAAGGAAGGTTTTAAAAGTAAGCTCCATGGTACACAACAATGGCCACTTCTGTGGCTCCTGTAGCTGCTGTCCATGTCTAATGATTGCGAGTTTGTATCCCTCCTGGTTTTAGAATGAGGTTGGGATTTACATTTGCAGGAATGGTATGGCCTGGCTTTTGTTGCTGCTGTTTGAGGTTGGAATCAAAGGGAGCATTGCCATGGACTTCAATGGGGCCACGATTTCACTCCTGGAGTTCAGGCCTCCACTTCTCAAGCTACATTTTTCTTTAGCAAACTTGTCTGATTGCTGTACCAGAATTGCTCTTGTTTCCCTCTGCTTTTCATCCCACCCCATCCCTCAGTTTTTCAGCTTTTATTGCTGCTATTATTTTGGAGGAAGCAGCATGTACGACAGCTGCTCTGATCTACTTTTCAAATGGAATCGTTTGCTATTGTGTGTTATTGAACTTTTTCTATATATATTTGTGAACTTGTACAATAAATGTGAAACTTAAGATATTTATATTATTCAAATAATGTAACTTGAAATTTGCACATTTTAGGAATATTTTTAGTATAATAATTTACTCATTAACTTTGATTAAGTAAATGTATAATTGAAAAAAAATTCTCCAATATAAAGAAATAAATTATTGAAGGATTAACTTTTGATATTTTACATCCATGATTGGTGGGAGAAGAACATATAGTTAGGTGCACCGGCACTGATCCAGGAAAGCATCTCTATTCAGGACAGCAGTGCAGCATGTGCTTAAAGTTAAATTTGCCCTGAAGCGTAGTCCTGAACAAGGCTTAAGAATGTGCTTTCCTGAATTGGGACCATGTAGCCCAATCCTTTGAGGAGCAAAGTGCTGCTGAGCATACTCAAGTGTTACTGAAGTCTGTGCCCTTGCAAAAAGCACTCCAGCCTTTCAGGATACTGCACGTGAAGCAAACATCCATAGGGACGTGGATCCTGAGTAGCTTCAGTTCTCATTGAAGTCTGTGAGAGTTCAGGACCTGAACCCATGGTGAGTAATGAAAGCAAAGCTCAGAACAGTTGGTCATGTTGCTTGGAACTTCTCAGCCCGGGGAGGAAGTTCTTTCAACCGAAAGCATTAAATCCCCATGATATATTCTCTGCAGCTTTTTGGGCCATTACTCATAACTCTAAAGTCACATGAAGTTCTATATCACTCTGATGTCTCTTATGTAAATGACCACATACTCTGTCTTGTGTGATCTCGTTGTGGGGGAACGACAAAGCAAATATATTTTACACACCGTGGTATTTCCCTAATCTTCTGGGGGGGGAGATTTTGATCATCTGAAGCTTCATGACCTCTGCCTGAGCACCTAGTATTTCTCCTTGGGCTTCTATGCTTTTTCTTTCCTGTACTGCAAAAGATGAAAATAGTTGGGGTTTCTCCCTTTTTGACCACTACTAAAGATCTCTGCTGTTAGATGACTAAATAAAAACCCTAGTTTGGCCAGATTTCTTACCAAAAAAAGTAACCCGTCTTTTGTAGCTTTATAAATCCCTGTAATACAGTGCGACACAAGTCATTTTTTATTTTTGGTAGGGCCAGGGTGCCCTATTACCTACACAGTGATTCTAACGTGAGTCAAGCTGGGAAAATGAATGGTCAGCATGTTAGTTGTGACCTTGAGGTTAAACACCAGCAGACATGGCAATTCATTGTGATGCAATATTATGCTAGTAGATAACTTCTGGTCCAGAAAAGAAGAAAGTCACATGCCATCCTTTAGCCTAGGTCACAGAAGAAATGCTGGTGTTGATATTTCACTAGGCTGCAAGACAGCTTTCAGCATGCTGATCTAGGGTAATGGACCATTTAGGCAGAGGGAGGAAACAGTGCAGTGAGACAGCATGAAACCATGAAACTACATGTGACTCATGAAAGAAATAGACTTCACTTAACTACAGTTACTCTTTAACACTGATATTCCAAAGGCCCCACTCAGGGTCACAGCCACATTGTGGTACTACCAGGCAAATAATTTCAGGAGAGGTGGCCCCTATCTTGAAGCGCTTGCAGTATAAGGGCCAGATCATGGCTGAGGTAGTACACCCACACAAGAGCATAAAACTTCACATTTTTTTACTTTGGGCCATGGAGCCATGGGAGTAGGGGTAAACGGGTTTGTGTCAATACTTCCCATCATCACCTTCAGCCAGTGGTCAAATGTCTTATTTAATTAGCCTGTCTTGTTATAGTCCCCATACACCTCGGTGCAGAGACTGTCGTTAATCCATTAGCAGTCTCTGAAGTTAAGGATTCTGAAAATCAGGAATACAATCAAACGGAAATGAGTGAGGTGTGTTTGTCTGACTGAGTTAATCTAATGGTATGCCTGACCTAATCCCAACTACCTAATAATAGTAATTTACACCATAGCAGTCTTTCATTCTGAAATCTCCATCGGTGCTTTACAGACTATAGATCTCATTACAAAGAAACGCCCCCCGCCCCCTCCCTCCTTCCCTTCCCCACACACTAGCAGTATGGAAAAATTATTTCAGAAAAAAATCTTTATGTCCAAAGCCTAATTCTCCTGCTGCAGGATACAAGTGCCCCTATTCAAGTCAATGAGAATGTAATCAACCATCCCCTCTTCTTGGTTGTGAAGACAGCAGCACACCAACTCGCTGACAGCAGTGAGTGCTAATAGAAATCTAGAAGTAAATTACTGATTTCCAGTTTCCCAAATGGGTGGCCATAAATACTAAGTCATTATGACATATCAGGTCTTGAACCCAGATCCATGGCCGGGAGGGTGTTGGGGTCACGACATGGGGTGTTGGGAGTCTTCACACACCAATCCTCCACCTGGCAGCTTGCAGGCAGCAGCTGGGACCAGGGTCAATGAAGCCCAACTGGGGCACAAGCCCTACCCTTACACTCTGGGAGAGCTCCAAGGCTCCTGATTGGGCCACAGCCCCTAATTAAGAAAGAGGCAGAAACTGGAAGTTCTCTGAACCATGGGGCTGCATCCTGCCTGTTCTTGTCTTCTGGTATCCTGGTTCGGCCTGATTCTCGGTAACTGCCTCCTGGTTCCTGTCCTCCAGTTCTGTCATCCGATCCTGGCCTCCTGGTAACCTACCCTCCCAGTATCTTGACTTGGCCTAATTCCTGCTAATTGGCTCCTGTGTCCTTGGTCTGTGACTGATGCTAATCCCTAGGTCTAGCTGCCCACCGCCTGGCCCTGGCACATACAGTGATCTCTAAAAATAAAGTGTGATCCCACATGCAACGTAAGGGGTTTCCACTGGCTGTATGCTGCAGATGATACATATTCTCGGCTGGTGTAAATCAGCATAGCTCCATGGCCTTCAGAAGAGCTGTCCCTATTCACACACCTGAGATTCTTGCCCATAACGTGCAGGGTAGCTACTTCCTAAATTACCTGTTTATGTTCATTATAGCCTAATTGGGCACCTAAAATTAGACATCTATATTAATTTTTAGGAAACTAAATGCCATGAGTGGCCTGATTTTCATATTTTTTTCAGAGGGAATTTTCAAAATTACCATTGAAATCAGTGCACTGATGAGCCAGAGTTAGGTGCCTCCCTCTGCTCATGATCCTCAGCTGCGAACCCTCTCCTGGAGGGCCCTATACCTTAGCAGCTGAAACTATCTCTCTGTCTCTTGCTCTCACTCAGTACCTCTCCCAGGCTTGCCCTAGGTGTGCCTGTGTACCCAGCTGCTGCCCTTCAACCTACTCATTGCCCGCCTCCTGATGAGGGGACTGGGCAGGTAACCGATGTTAGGTGTGCTCTGATCATGCCTATGGGACTGGGCCTCGCTGGTAAGATAGTTGTTCCCCAGCCTAGTTTGAAAATCCCTCTTCCTGGCCTCTGGGGCTTTGACTTGAGTTAGGGCTCAGAGTAGCTCATTAGCTATGGAGCAGTGTCAGGACTTACCATTTGCAAAGCCACCCATCAGCAGAAACATAGGCATCTCAGGGATTTAGGTGCCTAGGGTTAGGGGGCCACTGAGAAGCGGCTTTGAAAATATCAGTGGTGTCTAAATGGTAGACTTAGGTGCCTAAAGAGGCAGCTAAATACTTAGATGCTTTTAAGGTTCTGGGCCATTTGGGTATGTCTACACTGCAGTCAAATACCCCTTGCTGTCCCATGTCACCTGATTCAGGCTAACAAGCCCAAGTCAGCTGACACAGGCCAGCCCTGGGTGTTTAATTGCAGTGTAGCCATACCCTCACTTTCCCACGGGCATAATAACACTTCTCTACCTCAGAGGTGTGGTGTAAATACATTATTAGCTTGTGAGGTTCTCAGATACTATGATATGTGGGGAGCCATATAAGTACCTAACATAGAAGTTTGATTTATTTACAATGTTGGTTATTGGCATAGCCGTGTCTATTTAGCTAGCTTAAGTATTTCTAAGGTATACAGCACTGTAGTATGTAAGGCCCCAATCCTTACATTGAGCTTAACTTTATACAGTGTGACTAGAACCACCCCGCACTAAGTTAGGTGCTGATCTTGCAAAAACTTATGCGTGTGCCTAAGTGAGGAGGTGTGAGATGCATATCTTAGTTTGGGGAGGGCCCCAGGGGAACAGGAATCATACCGTTTTACTCCAGCATACTTCACTATAACACAATAGAAAACCACACCACCGAACAGTCACAATTTCAGTTTGTGTTATACTGACAAGGCTTTTTTTTAAGGGGATTAAAAATAGAGGCTTTAAAAACCAGTTGGTCAGTTTCTCATCTTGCTAGAGTTACATGTCAGACAGCAAACATATTGTAGATGTGAAGGGGTTAAAAATTAGCATGACTAGATATAGCAATTTATGTCCTAGTGCATGTTTTCTCCCTCATTAATGATAAATACTGTCATGACACTAGTGTTTGTTGGGGACCGAAGGGTTTTTCTCAAGCAGTAGCTTTAGGTAACCTGCTGTATCCTCTTTGATAACTTCTGGGTTTCAAAAAGAAACATGAAATAAGATCAGGTAATTTTACTTGGGAGTTTTATGGTGACTGCCTTTTGTTCCAATGTTAATTTTCAAAAAACTCCATATGTCTCATCTTGAAAGACAACCTACGTCATGTTACCTAGACTACCCCCTCCTCCAGCCTGTGCTGTCTGAATAACGTGACATGTAGAAAAGTGTCATCCCCCCATCTCCCCTCCCCACTCCTTGATGATTAACCATGATGATTCTTTTGGCTATTGGTGTTTTAGTTAAATGATTATACAAATACTTAGTGTTGGGCAGGAAGTAAGATTTCCCCTGGTGAATTACCGCTTTGGGGAACTTAGGTTTTGCTGTCTGGTTATGGTTTTATTTCAAGGGATTCATGAGCTACTAAAATATGTGCATCTTGCCCAAATGTTCTGGCCTAGTTTAATCTCTCTAGAGTTTTATAATTTTTAAAATATTTTTACTGCCTTTTTAGTGTCATTTAACATAGTGGGGCAAATTCTTTTTCAGTAACACCGGTGTAAATCCAGAGTACTTCCACTGACTGAAGTGGGGATTCAGTGTGTGTGACATCATTCTATTCAATGTTTTATACATTGGTCCGAGTTCTTTTTCCACTGGCTATTCTGGATATACATCAAGTAACTAAAACAAAATTTGGCCCAGTGTGTTAAACTTTTAATAGAATGATGTCACACAGACAGAATCCCCTCTTACTAAAATAAATCTCTATAGGAGTCATTTCACTACCTCTTGCCTAAATCACTGGGGAGAGAACTGCATGTTGCAGAGAAACCTGCTAGATATTTTAGACTAATTCTGATCAGTTATAGTGGTCTAAATTTGTAATCATAGAAGTATAGGACTGGAATGGACCTCAATAGGCCATCTAGTCTAGTCCCCTGCATTCAAGGCAGGATTGAGTAATAATTAGACCATTCCAATATTTCCATTAGCTTCAACAGAGTTATTCCAAACTAACACTGGTATAACTGAGATCAGAATTTGTCTCATGTATTTGGTTTCTTGTCTCCTTCTGTGCAACTTGGAGTGAATAAATATATATAATATCATCAATGCATCAGGGCAGTGTTTCGAGTCCTCATACAGCAAGATGCTTAAGGCTAAGTAGTCTCATTGACAACTCGTGCTTAAAGATAGGTACATGTTATGTTCCTTGCTGAATCAGGGTCTTAATTCTGTATATAAAACCTCTTATAAAAACTAAAATAGTTAATCATGAGTTTAAAATAGACTAATACTAAGTTCTATTTGAAAGAAAAAGATTTTCTAATATTTTACTTGTCTATTGTAATCCATTGTCTAATATAAAATTATAGTGCTGCATGGTTTCTTTCTAAAACACACATGCCAGGCTGCATTAGTGCTAAAATGATCATTTTCAGAGCTTTTTAAAAAAAGAATACTCACTGGAGGCAGTGACAAAGTTGCTTGCCTTCAAAACCCTCACCCACGTTTTGTAATAGAAGCCAGGAAATAAGATTCAACTGGGATTCAAACATACACCCTGAAAGTTCATAAATCATCAGACCCCTCCCATCATGATTTACAAAATGAAATCATGTTTTTTTGTCTTTTGGGGGTTTTTTTGAACTCCCTTGCCCACTGCAAACATGTGAGCAGCTTTGAGCTACCTTATTGTCTCACACACACTTTTGCTTCTCCAAAACCCAAATCTTGCAAAATACCTTTTATCAAAGGGTGTGTTGTGACACTGACAGACCAGGTGCTTGCTCTTGCCAAGGCTTTAGGCCTCAGTCAAGTACTGACATAGTCATTGCTGGAAACTAGTCCAGTTCACCTGTGTGTTAATATGATTAAAACAGGTATTGAACTTCTCACACTGTTTAGTGTTTAGACTTTATGAAATGCTTGTATGTTGCTTCATGCATTAATCTCACTTGATGACATGCTATACAATCATATTTAAGTTTTTGCTTTATAACTGTAAAAAACCTTTGCTCTGGAACTGTGAACCTATCAGGAGGGATCATCTCCTGCTCATCAACAAGGCCTATCAAAACTAAGTGGGAAATCACAATACAAAGTCTTCGTTAATTTCCCCTTCACATTTATGAAGAGGCAACATGCAAAGGGGCTCATCCCATCAGCTTGAATGTTAAAAAATGACAAAAATCTTCATCTCTTTGCTGTTTGGACACTGACAGGGCTAGAACTATGAAACAGCAGCAGAGATCCCCAGGGTCAACCTGAGTTAGCCCAAAAAGACATTCAGTGCTGACAGATTACTACTCTGTCAACTTTTGAAACTATAGACTGGAACTCCTTTGTGTAATATGTTTGCCTGCTTTAACCTGTAAACAACTCTCATTTCTTTTTGATAAATCCTTAGTTAGTTTGCTGTAGAATTAGCTACAAGTGTTTGTCTTTGGTGTGAGAACTACAGTACCAGTTGACCTGTGGTACGTGACTGGCCTCTGGAGACTGGAAGCAACCTGAATTGTTTGTGATCTTTGGTGTATAGCAACTAACTGTTACTAAGTCCAGCTTGCCTGGGTGGCAAGATAGACTGGAATGCCCAAGGGACTGTCTGTGACTCCATGGTAAGACTGTTATAGTGCTTGAGTTCACATTTATTAACAGGTTGGTGGAATCTAGTTACAGAATATACAACCAGTTTGGAGTCTCAGCCCTCCTTCTTGACAGTCTGCCCTGAGGTTGGCACTCATGGTCGTGAAGCTCTCCAGACAGCATGGCATATATCTACATTGCAAAAAAACACCCCCAAAAACAAAACAACCCACCATCACTGCAGCAGTGAGTCAAAGAGCCCTGGTCAACTGACTTGGGCTTGTGGGACCTGTGCTATGAGGCTAAAATTAGCAACAAAGATGTTCCCATTCAGGCTTGAGCCTGGGTTCTGAGGTTCCCCTGTGACGAAGTGGGGATTTTCCCTTATTATGTTGTATGTGAGTCTTACTCATAGACTTTAAGGTCAGAAGGGACCATTATGATCTTCTAGTCTGACCTCTTGCACAATGCAGGCCACAGAATCTCACCCACCCAGTCCTGTAACAACCCCCTGACCTATGTCTGAGCTATTGAAGTTCTCAACTTGTGGTTTAAAGACTTCAAGGTGCAGAGAATCCTCCAGCAAGTGACCCATGCCCTATGCTACAGAGGAAGGTGAAAAACCCCCAGGGCCTTTGCCAATCTGCCCTGGAGGAAAATTCCTTCCCGACCCCTAATATGGCGATCCGTTAAACCCTGAGCATGTGTGCAAGACTCACCAGCCAGACACCCAGGAAAGAATTCTCTGTAGTAACTCAGATCCCACCCTCTCTAGTGTCCCATCACAGGCCATTGGGCATATTTTCCGCTAATAGTCAAAGATCAATTAATTGCCAAAATTAGGCTATCCCATCATACCATCCCTTCCATAAACTTATCAAGCTTAGTCTTGAAGCCAGATATGTCTCTTGCCTCCACTGCTCCCCTTAGAAGTCTATTCCAGAATTTCACTCCTCGGATGGTTAAAAACCTTCGTCTAATTTCAAGTCTAAACTTCCTGATGGCCAGTTTATATCCATTTGTTCTTGTGTTCACATTGATACTGAGCTTAAATAATTCTTCCCCCCCCCCCCCCCAGTATTTATCCCTCTGATATATTTATAAAGAGCAATCATATCTCCCCTCAGCCTTCTTTTGGTTAGGCTAAACAAGCCAAGTTCTTTGAGTCTCCTTTCATAAGACAGGTTTTCCATTCCTCGGATCCAGGAGCGGCACTAGGGTTTTTGGCGCCCTAGGCGGGGGTCCTTCCGTGCTCCTGGTCGTCGTCAGCGGCAATTCTGTGGCGGGGGGTCCTTCTGTGCTCCCGGTCTTCAGGGCACTTTGGCGGCGGGTCCCGGAGTGAGTGAAGGACCCGCCGCAGAATTGCCGCCGAAGACCCAGAGCGCGGAAGGACCTCCCGTCGCTGAATTGCTGTGGAGGGCTGAAAAATGCCGCCCCCCCCAAATCCTGGCGCCCTAGGCGACCACCTAGGTCGCTTAAATGGAAGCGCCGGCCCTGCTCGGATCATCCTAGTAGCCCTTCTCTGTACCTGTTCCAGTTTGAATTCATCCTTCTTAAACATGGGAGACCAGAACTGCACACAATATTCCAGATGAGGTCTTACCAATGCCTTGTATAACGGTACTAACACCTCTTTATCTCTACTGGAAATACCTCGCCTGGATGCATCCCAAGACTGTATTAGCTTTTTTCACAGCCATATCACATTGGCAGCTCATAGTCATCCTGTGATCAATCAATACTCCAAGGTCCTTCTCTTCCTCTGTTACTTCCAAGTGATGCGTCCCCAGTTTATAACAAAAATTCTTGTTATTAATCCCTAAATGCATGACCTTGCACTTTTCACTATTAAATTTCATCCTATTACTATTACTCCAGTTTACAAGGTGTGATAGACCCAGGCCAGTTGGGTACAGCAGAATAGCAGAAGGCAGATATATTGGCCACTGGATTAACAGTTTTCTGTTCCCTGACTGACCAGAGCAGGGGCTGCTCCAGGCTAATGAGAACATCTGACTCCAATTAACCTGCAAAGAGTCAGGTGAGGTCATTAAGCTAATGTGACCACCTGACTCTAATTAAGGCCCCGCTGATATTATAAAAAGGGCTCACTCCAGTCAGGCAGAGGAGAGGAAGTGCGGCTGAAGGACTGGTTAACGAAGACACCCTCAAGTTATTGATAAGGGAGCCTTAAGGTAAGGGTGAAGAAGGGAGAAGCAGGAGAGCTGTGGGGAAGTGGCCCAGGGAAATATAGCAACTCTGGCAGTGAAAGGTTGGCTGCCAACAGCTGCTACCATTAGGGTCCCTGGGCCGGAACCCGGAGTAGAGGGCGGGCCCGGGTTCCCCCGAACCCACCACTACAGGAACACCTCCTGGGAGGGGAAGTCAGGCCCCTGTCAGGACAGGAGGCTAAACTGTTCTAAAACAAGCCCTAGGGACAACAGAGACTGTGGAAATTCTCTCACCAACCTCCTTGCTGGCTTATGATGAAAAGGGCTCAGTAGTCTGTAACCCTGGCCCTAGAGAGAGAAGGGCTACATGGAGGGTCACAGAGAGCCACTGAGGCTAGCATATACCGCCTAGAAGCACAGGACCCATGGGGACAAGGTCAGAGCTCTGCCACAAAGGTCATCTGGAACTTCCTGTAGGATATCCTGGTCCCTTTCTGTATTGGCAATACCTCCCAGCTTCGTGTCATCCGCAAACTTTATTAGCACATTCTCACTTTTTGTGCCAAGATCAGTAATAAAAAGATTGGTATAATAAATTTATTGGTATAATAAAAAAATAAGATTGGTCCCAAAACCGATCCCCGAGGAACTCCACTCGTAACCTCCTTCCAGCCTGACAATTCACCTGTTGTATGACCTGTTGTAGTCTCCCCTTTAACCAGTTCCTTATCCACCTTTCAATTTTCATTTTGATCCCCATCTTTTCCAATTTAGCTAATAATTCCCCCCGTGGAACCGTATCAAATGCCTTGCTGAAATCGAGGTAAATTAGATCCACTGCGTTTCCTTTGTCTAAAAAATCTGTTACCTTCTCAAAGAAGGAGATCAGGTTGGTTTGGCACGATCTACCTTTTGTAAAACCATGTTGTATTTTGTCCAAATTACCATTGACCTCAATATCCTTTCGCCTTCAAAATTTTTTCCAAGACCTTGCATACTACAGATGTCAAACTAACAGGCCTATAGTTACCCAGATCACTTTTTTTTCCCTTTCTTAAAAATAGGAACTATGTTAGCAATTCTCCAGTCATACGGTAAAACCCCTGAGTTTACAGATTCATTAAAAATTCTTGCTAATGGGCTTGCAATTTCATGTGCCAGTTCCTTTAATATTCTTGGATGAAGATTATCTGGGCCCCCCCGATTTAGTCCCATTAAGTTGTTCGAGTTTGGCTTCTACCTCGGATGTGGTAATATCTACCTCCATATCCTCATTCCCATTTGTCATCCTACCATTATCCCTAAGCTCCTCATTAAAGACTGAAGCAAAGTATTTGTTTAGGTATTGGGCCATGCCTAAATTATCCTTAATCTCCACTCCATCCTCAGTGTTTAGTGGTCCCACTTCTTCTTTCTTTGTTTTCTTCTTATTTATATGGCTATAGAACCATGCTATTGCTGATGCCTATTGCTTTCATTTTAAAACTGAGTCTTTTTAAACAAACTTAGAGACTTGAAATGAAGGATTAGATGGCTAAGAGGGTTATTCACAGTTATAAGGAACCTTTTGCTGGTAGTCCAGTTTTCGTTCAGGATGACAGTGCCTGAAACTCAGACTGTTTGATGACCTATGTGAAATGACTTGATCCTTTCAGTCTAGTTTCACTAGGGTGATCAGACAGCAAATGTGAAAAATCGGGAAGGGGGTGGGGGGTAATAGGAGCCAATATAAGAAAAAGACCCCAAAATTAGGACTGTCCCTATAAAATCGGGACATCTGGTCACCCTAAGTTTCATATTACAAAAATACACCATAAAAATGAGCATCCTTCGTGGAATGGGTCAACAGTTTATCTGTACATAGAGGATTAACTTCCTTCTCAGAACCTTGTGGTGGTCCTTCCAAGTCTAGGTTCACAGACATCAGAAGAAAATCCAGTGCTGGCAGGTCTACGGACAAGAAGAAGGTGTTTTATAAAGTTTAAAAGGAACAAAAGAAATCCTAGCAATATTATAGCTCTATAATTAATGCCAGGCAATTGATTTTATGCAAAGTAGGTCTTGTCAAACAAACCTGACTTTAGTCTCTGAGGAGATTATGAGTTTGGTTAATAAAGGTAACTGTGTAGATGTTATATACTTTTGAAAGGCATTTGACTTAGTACTGCATGATACTTCGGTTAAAAAAAAAGCACTATACAATATCAATAAAGCACATATTAAATGGATTAAAAACTGGCTAACTGACAAATCTCAAAAGTACTTGTCAATGGGGAACCATCAGCGAATGGTGGTATTTCTAGTAAGGCTCTGCAGGATTGGTACTAGGCCCGATGCTATTCCACATTTTCATCAGTGATCTGGAAGTAAATATAAATCACTGCTGATAAAATTTGCAAATGACACAAAGAATGGCAGAGTGGTGAATAATGAGGAGGATAGGACAGTGATCCAGAGCAATCTGGATCACTCGGTAAACTGTGCCCATTCAAATAAAATGCATTTTAAAAAAGCCAAATGGCAAGTTATACATTTAGGAAGAAGGAATGCAGGCCATACCTACAGAGGTGGGGGACTGTCTCCTGCAAAGCAGTGAGTCTGA
Organism: Malaclemys terrapin pileata; assembly: GCF_027887155.1. Lineage (NCBI taxonomy): Eukaryota > Metazoa > Chordata > Testudines > Emydidae > Malaclemys > Malaclemys terrapin. Next base: position 105,150,916 of record NC_071507.1, on the reverse strand, counting down.
AAAGAATTTAGAGATGTAGTGGACCCCTAATCTCACCATGAGCTCCCAGTGCGATGCTGTGGCAAAAAAGGGATAATGCAATCCTTGGATGTATTAACAGGAGAGTGGGGAGGTGATTTTACCTCTAGATATAGCATTGGTGAGATCAATACTGGAATCCAGTTCTGGTGTCCATGTTTTGAAAGGATGTTGAAAAATTGTAGTGTATGCAGAAAAGAGCCACAAAATTGATTTGAAGGCTGGATAAAATGCCTTACAGTGGAAGATTTAAAGATCTGTTTAGTTTATCAAAAAGAAGATTGAGAGGTGACTTGATTACAGTGTATAAGTACCTTCATGGGAAGAAAATACCTGGCACTAAAGGGTCTAAAGGAGACAGGCATAACAAGAACCAATCGCCGGGAAGCTGAAGCCAGACAAATTCGAATAGGAAATTAGGCACATTATTTTTATAACAGTGAGGGCAATTAACAAATTACCAAAGGAAGAGGTGGGTTCTCCAGCTCTTGATGGCTTCAGGTCAAGATTGGATGACTTTCTGGAAGATAAGCTTTAGCCAAATATATTATGCTTTAGTCAGACATAGTTACTGGGCTCAGTACAGTGGTAACTGAGTGAACTTCAAGGGCCTTGAAATACAGGAGGTCACACTAGATGATCTAATGGTCCCTTCTGGCCTTAAACTCTATGACAACATCTCTTATTCTTCCTTTTATGAAGAAAGTTTCCATTAGAGTAGGTGGCAGTTCCTGGATTATGATGATAAATCACTGTAGAAATAGACAACAGCAAGCAAGAAAGAAGGAGATGATTATCACTGAGCTTCCCTGTTCATGTCAGAATGGTTTATTTTTGCCCCTCTTGATAGCCTTGGAAATCTCAAAGTGGGCAAATATGCCGGCTGTTTCCTGAATCTTGCAGCCGTAAGCAATGGCAGGTTAGGCTGTGCATTACTTGATATATTTTAGGTATGGTTTGAGGCCCCGCGCCTAAAGTTAAGGGCTTTCAATGAACTGAAAGTGCACCAATAGCGATGTAATGTAAATCTTGTTGTGGCTTATTGCTGGTACAGTATGTTAAGAAATGGCAGCAGATGTTTTGGAACATTAACAAGTTTAATTTGAAAAAGAAAGAATCTTATGTAGGTATCACTATGCCAGAAAAAATAGTTGCTTACAAAAACAAATTAGAGGGCCTATTTCAGCTCTCCCACCAGTTTTACACTGAAATAACTCCTCTGACCTTGGGGGAATTGCTCAGCTTCTAAACTGAGGTAAGGTGGAGGAAACCAAGCACAGATTGTTTAAGAGCAGGAGCCTTAGTTGATCTCATACTAGTTTTATTTCAGTGGAGTAACATTTGGTTTATAGTGTGGACAAGAGGTCAGAAAGAAGCCAAAACAGTCACATTGCAATAATCTGTACTTGGTGGCATCAAACCAATGATGGGGATGCTAACAGCAGCATTAATTGGATAGCAGATAGGCTGTTAGACAAAAATGCTTTTCATTTAGATAAGTAGCAAGGTTTATCTAGGCCTGTCTTAGATTGGGTGATCCTAGATCCCATATAATCTGGTAAAAATAAGATTATTTAAAGCAGTAACTGAAAGCAAGAAAATTACATTTTTTAAAATGTATTGATGCCCCAAGTTGGGTCATTTGTGGGTCATCTGAATCTTTTTCTAAAACAATGGTAAATTAACTTAGGGAAGAGTTAAAGCAGGTACAGTTAACATTTATATGACTGACTGATGTGGGATGCAGTATCCTGTCCAGGGGTTTTATTTTTGTTCCATTGGTGTCTGTGATGGTGCATCTCCCCCCACTTCCCAATCAGGAAAAGGCTAATGAACAGCTCTGGAATCAATCAGCACTAAATAGTTATACCTACAGATACTAAAAAGGCAGAGTTTGTCACTGGAAGGAGAGGCAACCAGAAGAAAAGGTGCACCAGAGTTAGCAGATTCTTCCAACAGAGCTGCTGTGAGGAAGACAGTTTGTGAATCTCTGCTGCCAGCAAGGACCCATCAGACCAGGTGCAAGCCGATCGCTGCCAGGAGGCATTGAAGATAAGCCCTGACTCTGCATCTAGCTGTACCCTATCTTCATCATGGGGAGGGGATAGCTCAGTGGTTTGAGCATTGGCCTGCTAAACCCAGGGTTGTGAGTTCAATCCTTGAGGGGGCCACTTTGGGATTTGGAGCAAAATCAGTACTTGGTTCTGCTAGTGAAGGCAAGGGGCTAGACTTGATGACCTTTCAAGGTCCCTTCCAGTTCTAGGAGATAGGATATCTCCATTAATTAATTTATTTATTTATAAACAAGATTCTTTTTTAACCACTTGGAGACTGAGCACCCCGATAGCTGGAAGAACTTTCTGAAGGAGGACAGGTCTCTGATAAAGCCCAATGTCACTAAAAAGAGCCCAGCCTATGTGGTACCTAAGAGAGAAAGACATGACAACTTAATGAAATAAAGGAGAAGATGAGTTTCAGGAGGTGAAGATACCATGTGATGCCAACTGTTAGTCCTGCTGTTAGCAAGAAGCAAAGCCTATTCCCAATATAAATATTAAAATAATACTTTGCATTTCTTTTGGGCATTCTATCTAAGGATGTTAATGCCTTGTACAATCAGTAATTAATTTAGCCTAATTAGCATGCCTGTGAGGTAGGTGAATATTATTTCAATTTTACAAATGGGAAAAGTGACAGTCAACATCTAACTACTCAATGTTAAACAGCGGGGGAGAAAATGAGATGGGAGGAAGTTGACATATAGACTTGCTCCATATTCTCTGTGTGGTGCAGAGTGACCCTAGCAAAGGGATGTCTGAGACACAGTCTAACTTCCAGCTATTCTGAGAGACCAAAACCCAACATACAATGACTTTGATCATCTTGTCTAGGATTCAATCCCAAAAATTACAGAAATGGTTCCAGGGAGTTTCCCAGCATTCCAACACACATGCTATCTTTAGAATGCCCTAATATAGCTCCAGACTGAAGAATTTGTTTGTTCCTTTTTCTGAAACTGCTGCTCCCTGCTTCACCCAACTCAAAACAATAGACTGCTTTGAGTGCACAAGTTTAAAGCCCTGGTCCTTTCCACATCAATAGATACCCACTGACTACTTGCCAGTTTTTACTGACCTCCATCATTATCACTCTCCATGTTAGATTTAACCCATGAAATCTGTATACTTATTATTTCTAGAGCATCCATCACTATATTATCTATACACAGTTTTCTTCATTCTTTCATAAGATATTTAGAAAATCTACAGTAGGCTAATTTTTCTACTGTTTACAGAAAAAGTCCTGATATGATTTATTTAAATTATATATAAAACTGAAAAGATTTATTTGTACGACACAGAAGGTTAAACACAGTAAAGGAAACATTATGATGAAAGACTATTATGAAATAAACCACAACACTGAGAACTAGATTAGAGGCATTGGTAATGCAAGGAGGAAAAGAAGCTATAAAGAACACAAAAAGAGATAAAGCCCAGTCCTAACTGCTCTTGTCACCTTTTAACTTTGATAGGAGTTTAACTTGATTAAGGCATGTGTAAACAGTATATATATTATACATATAAAAGTAAATATACAACCTCATTCTTTTTGGGTCCTCATCTAGAGACTTTGGTGTCTCTGGCAGGTGAGAGCATTGGAATCCTGGGTGAGAGCAAGCCACTGTTTTTCTATATAAACAGACCTCCCTCACTTGCCCAAGCTCTCTGGAGACAGGTGACATTAACCAGGCTTTCCCTAATGGTCTCAGATAAAGTCACATAACTGGGTTTCATCAGCTTGGTGCTGGATGCATTTTTACAGACTAAATGGTGCTTTCTTTAGTACCTCTTGGGTGTCAAACAATTCCTTTTGTGAACTACAAGTAGGCCCTAGGATAGATAGGCCCTGGGATAATTAGATATTCTCTTGTTTTCATCACGTGAAATCAAGTGTACAAGTCCTGAGTCATTATTCCCTCCATTACAGCATACCAGCTTCCGCCTAGTCTCAAATGCAGGTCTGCACTCTGAATAAGGGATTAAAACATTTAAAAAAGGCAAGCCACCTGAAAAATATGTTGTGTAATGATACAATGAAGAGTAAGAGTTTAGTTGGCATTTGTAGTAACAGGGTGGCCCTTTCTCACAATTTTGGCCCCTGCTGCAGGCAGCCTAATGATAACACGAAAAGTTCCAGGAAAGTTTCAGACCTGCTAGGGGGAAAACCCCCTCCAATTGGCTGCCTTCCCCACTTCCCTGCATCCTGAGGAAGAACAGCTCATCGTAGCTGCAGCAGGAGGCCAAAGAATCCACAGAAGTTTATGGGTAGGGAAGCAGAGAAAGGGAACAGCTGATATCATTGGCATGAGAGGGAATAGCGGAAGATGAAGCAAAGAGACCAGCAACAAAAAGCAACCTTGCTCCCTCCTCCCTTCTTGTGAAAATAGAGTGGCTCTCTGCACTCCTGTCTCCTCCTGCCCTCCTCTCTATCCCAACACCACCAGGCCTGGGAAGGGGGAGAAGCAGAGCCCTGCTGGAGGTACCACCTGCCCCAGGCCTTGGGGGTGTAAGAATCCCAGGAGCTGACACACTGCCTGGTCTCGTAAATCTCTGAATCTGGGATACAAGGGCAGAAGTGAGGGCTGATGGGTACAGAAATAATTAGTTGGTAATTTGGGCACTAACTCCAAGCTCCACACCATCAGGCAACATGGAAAATGAAGAAGGGGCACAGTAGGTGGTCGCTGAAGGTGAAAGGGCAAGGAAGAAGAGAAGAGCAGCTAGTCCTATAGGAAGAGGGGAAGAGTCAATGGAGATAACACCAAATATGAGCCCCAGGAGGATTCAGGATGGGTTGCGGAGGATTGCAAGGGACAGTAGGAATCGAGAGGACTTGCAGCTGGAGGGAACAGGGGATAGACCGGAGAATCGCACCATCACCAGGAAAAGGCACCTTACTGAGAAGAATAGATAGGCCTGTAACTAGAGCTGATCCAGAGAACAGAAGGGTGTGCTGTCTGCTGGGTGCTAAGATATGGGATGTGAACCTGAGGCTGAAGAGGATCCTAACGGGAGCGGGAAAGAATCCACTGATTGTCCTTCATGTGGGAACAAATGATACGGCTAGATTCTCACTGGAACGTATCAAGGGAGACTGTGCCAGGCTGGGGAAGACGCTTAAGGAAATCGAGGCTCAGGTGATCTTCAGTGGGATTCTGCCTGTTCCTAGAGAAGGACAACAAAGGTGATTATCATGATCAACGGATGGCTCAGGCAGTGGAGCTATAAGGAGGGCTTTGGGATGTATGGCCACTGGGAAGCATTCATGGACAGAGGACTGTTCTCTCTGGATGGACTTCACCTGAGTAGGGAGGGAAATAGACTTCTAGGATGGAGGCTGGCACAACTGATTAAGAGAGCTTTAAACTAGGAATTTGGAGGAGATGGTTGGGAGATGTCCAGGTAATCTCCATGCCGGATTTTAACATTGAGAGGGAAGAAAACGAAGTAAGAAAGGAGACAGCTGTGGGTAGGAGAATGGACATAAGGAGGAAGGATAGTGTAGATACCAGTCTAATAGGTGATGCTGGTGGTAGAATGTCTATGCCTAATCGGGTAAAGAATGTGAGAGAAGCCAAACAGCAAAAATTAAGATGTTTGTACACTAACGCGAGGAGCCTAGGTAACAAAATGGAGGAACTAGAGCTATTGGTACAGGAAGTGAAACCAGATATTATAGCGATAATAGAAACATGGTGGAATAGTAGTCATGACTGGAGTACAGGTATTTAAGGGTATGTGCTGTTTAGGAAAGATAGAAATAAAGGCAAAGGTGGTGGAGTAGCATTGTATATCAATGATGAGGTAGACTGTAAAGAAATAAGAAGTGATGGAATGGATAAGACAGTCTGTCTGGGCAAAAATCACATTGGGGAAGAAAGCTACTAGGGCCTCCGCTGGGATAGTGCTTGGGGTGTGCTATAGACCGCCGGGATCCGATTTGGATATGGATAGAGACCTCTTTAATGTTTTTAATATAGTAAATACTAATGGGAATTGTGTGATCATGGGAGACTTTAACTTCCCAGATATAGACTGAAGGACAAGTGCAAGTAGTAATAATAGGGCTCAGATTTTCCTGGATGCAATAGCTGATGGATTCCTTCACCAAGTAGTTGCTGAACCAACAAGAGGGGATGCTATTTTAGATTTGGTTTTGGTGAGTAGTGAGGACATCATAGAAGAAATGGTTGTGGGGGACAACCTTGATTCAAGTGATCATGAGCTAATTCAGTTCAAACTAAATGGAAGGATAAACAAAAATAGATCTGTGACTAGGGTTTTTGATTTCAAAAGGGCTAACTTTAAAAAATTAAGGAAATTAGTTAGGGAAGTGGATTGGACTGAAGAACTTGTGGATCTAAAAGTGGAGGAGGCCTGGATTTACTTCAAGTCAAGGTTGCAGAAACTATCAGATGCCTGCATCCCAAGAAAGGGGAAAAAATTCATAGGAAGAGACCAAGCTGGATGAGCAAGCATCTCAGAGAGGTGATTAAGAAAAAGCAGAAAGCCTATAAGGAGTGAAAGATGGGAGGGATCAGCAAGGAAAGCTACCTTATCGAGGTCAGAACATGTAGGGACAAAGTGAGAAAGGCCAAAAGCCATGTAGAGTTGGCCCTTGCAAAGGTAATTAAAACCAATAGTAAAATTTAGTTACTTTAACCAAGAAGAAAATCTACAGCTGTCTCTTTGAACATGCTTTTTTAAAGGAAAAAGTTTGTTTTTATTACTAGTTCAAAAACTTGCAGGGAAAATCCTCAATACTGATTTAAAGGAATATGGATCACATTGTGCATAGAATAAACATGAGTAGGGTGACCAGATGTCCCGTTTTTAAATAATGTAAATGATACCCACTTTCTCTACAAAGAAAACAATCCAGTGCTATTGTATTGTAAATTTGGGTGCTCTGTGCTAAAATCCATGCCATACTGAAGTCCAACGCATTGGAAAAAATGAACCAAAGCAGAAAATCACTATGTAATAATGGGTGTTGTGTACCATGCATTCTCTCTAAATACTGAGTTGTATACATGCTCCATAGTGCAATTAAAAGAAATCTTGGGAATGTTTTTCATACCAGTGGGAACACTGCTCCCACTCAGATTATTTTTCAGAGCTCAGTCAAGTCTAGTCACACTTAGATAAGACATTGAATTAAAGAGTTGCTAAATCTACCAACAGTGCAATGAGCCTAAATTGATCCAGTATGGTTAATCATTTGGTCCAGCTAATCCAGTACTTCGCTTCTGGTGACGACTAATACTATATCTGTCTGCCTATAGCATTTGTAATCCCATCGCTATAGTATGTTGACTAGTATGCAGAAAAGTTGTCACCTATATAATACATTTAACCAGTTAAGCAATGCTGTATGTGAAGGGAACCCTCTAAAGCACTGAGGATTAGAGTGCAGCTTCGATCCCAGCCAGTGGCGTAGCCAGGTGGAGGGAACAGGGGGAGCAATCACAAAAAAAGGCGCCACCCACTGTGGCGCTTTCACTGGGGGGAGGTGCTCCAGGTCTTCGGCAGCACGTCAGCAACGGGTCCTTCACTCGCTCCGTGGGTCTTCGGCAACATTTCCGTGGTGGGTCCTTCAGTGTCACCGAACACACCCGGAACGAGTGAAGGACCTGCCGCCGAAGACCCGGAGCGCTGCCGGGTGAGTAAAAATTAAAAAGGCGCCAAGAAATTGAAAAGGCACCACTTGTGCTCAGTGGGAGAGCGGCTGCTGCCCCACTCCCCCCCCCAGCTACGCTACTGATCCCAGCACAAGTACATCACTTACGAAGAACCATTTGATGGGGTATGTGCCCCACACTGGCACTAGAGAGCTCAATGAGGCATGTGGTGGGTGGGCTAAGCCCATCTAAAGATGAACCCCATCTGGGGTAGGAGCTGGGTGGTAAGCATCAAGGGAAGAAGCCCAGATACGAAAAAGGCTACAGTAAGAGAAGAACTCTACAGTTTCTTTAGTTGCTAAAGTGTAGAAGAAAGGAGTATAGAGAAGCAGATGTACAATAAGTAGAGGGAGGGGCTGTGGGAAAGGGCCTGAAGGAGGGCCGAGGTAGGAAGAAATCCAGGGAGGCAGCAAGAAGTCTGAGGGAACAGACCTTAGCTACTCACCACAGGTTCCCTGGACTGGAACCCAGAAGAGAGGGAAGGCCTGGTTTCCTCTACCAGTCCAGTATGAAGAGCTGCATGGAAACATCTTGGTCCAAAGGGGAGATGCACTTTGGAGCTGGGCCTTCAGGATAGTGTTTTACCCGGACAGTCTGGGTTTTGGCTTCTGTGTCCAGGTGCCCAGTTTTTGACCGGAAAGTTGGGTCAAAAAGGGGACCTGGCAGTGTTTGGTCAAATGCAGTGAATGGACACCGAAAGTCTGGTTACTGCAGGGAGGGGGAGGCACTGGGTCATTAACCCAAGCCAGACTCTGCTCAGCTGGGGCTGTCTCCTACCTGCAGGCAGGCTCCTTGTCACACTGCAGCAGCTCCAGTCCCAGCCCCAGAGCAGAGGGAGCCCAGCTGGAGTGGGGGAGGAAGGTGGAGACAATCCAGAGAGCAATGGGGAGAGAAGGGGAGAGGAGCAAGCAATGGAGATGGAGTCTTGGGCTGAAGAGGTGAAGTGGGTGCAGGACCTTAAGGGTCCAGTTACCAGCCATTAGAAAGATGGCAACCCTACTTCAGGAAGAAAGTCCTGGGAAGCAGCATTCCTCAGAGCCCTGAAGAACCTGGGAATTGGTGCCCTGGCCCTGGCCCTGGCAGTTGGACTCTGTTTACTCTGGAATGGGGAGAGAGGAGACTATACGAGACCCTGTTGTAGAGCTAAGTCACAAGAAAAGGCAGACCGCCACATGTTTGGAGCAGCTGTAGGAGACCCTGCTATACCGTACGCAGTCATCAGGGGGCACAACAGCAGTAAGTCCACACTCTTACAAACCACTAAGTGTTAACAGGATGCCTTTTTTTTTTCCCGTTTAAAAAAAAAGTCTACTGTGGTACATAATTTCTCCTTGTGATATTAGAAGCTAAACTGTAATCAAATGATAGGCAAAACAAATGGCAGGATATTTTGCTTGGTTGTTGAAAAGACCCTTTTGTTTTGGCTGGAGAAAAGTGGTGAAGAATGCCTTATTGACGTAAGAGAGCTGGGAATTCCCAGGACTTCCAGACATGAGGATGCAGATGCAGGGGACTTTTCTGGTCAACATCATGACCTATATTTTAGTCACTGGCCCAGGTCAGGGACATGGCTCTATAGTTAGCTGTTCAGTCACTTCTTGGAGTGGAAAATGAACACTCCAAAGATCAACTACATTCGAAAAGACACCTTCGCAAAATAACACATGACTCTAAAGGTGAGCCGCAAAGCGATGTCAATGTTGCATGCTGGGAATATAACAGTGGGTTTGTCTTCACTACCAGAATAAGTCAACCTAAGTTACGCTACTCCAGCTATGTGACTTAGGTCGACTTACCCAGGTGTCTTCATTGTGCTGCATTGACGGTCAACTTCCCTTATTCTTCTCAGGGAGCTGGAGTAACGGGATTGACCGGAGAGCACTCTGCCATAGTGAAGACCCGCTAAATCAACACCCAATCTCCCCGGTAGCGAAGACAAGCCCAGTGTCAGGCTGTGTTTCACCTAGGAACAAAATAGCTAATCATGAGTCTGTTTTGTTCCCTGAGCATGTGATACTATTCATAGATGTACAGCTCTTCCTAACTAATTAAACAGATGTAATGAATGTATCACCACCTGATGTGGGGGACAAAAAACTTTTATTTTCATGAATTAGGACAGCTGAACACTTCATTCACAACTGCAGAACAGAATGGAATACTGAGTCAGTGAATGGTCCCCTTAGTAGGGGAGGAAGTTTTGGGGTTTGGGAAACAAATTCTGTAAAAACTGCTTGGTGTGTAACCCTCCCTAGGTGCTTTTGTCTGTTGTATGCTGTATTTATGATAGTTTCCTCTGCAGGATGTCTTTGGGTGTCACTACTTTAACTAACATTCAGATTTTAAAGCAGAGGATGAAACAAAACAATTTTTAGAAATATGTTTCCACTATCTCCATAAATGTAAATGCTACCATGTCCCTTAATGGGAGATGCTATTTTAATCTTACTTCCCATCCAATCTGTCGATGACAACTAGGATATGATTAATGAAGTTCCCATCAACATGCCTGGGAAAGCAGAACTTTCAAAGTGCTTGTCAAAGATGCCTTACAACTACCCTTAAAGTCTCCATATTCTCCAATATTTTAATGGAAAGTGCATTCTTTTGTCCCCTAATCTACATTATCCAGCTGTCAGGCAGAAAGCTAACTACTTTTTTGGTAATTATTTTTATTACAGTATGTTTACCAAACTTCAAAAGTACTTTGATTTAATTTTACTGGAAATTCGCATTATGATTTCTCATTCCAGTAATTCATGACCTGATAAATGTACACTGGAGCAACAAAAAATAATGACATTAAGGGGGCAACTAGACTTGTGTTAATATTCTGAAGATGAGTGTTTCCTACCATTTGAAATTTTTGTAGAGTGCTGTAAAACAAAGATATGGAATATCTCCATGAAGAAGCAGGTCACATGAGAGGGCTGTGATGACAGATGAAAGATCACGAGGACATTTTTCAAAAGTGACTTAGGAGCTCCAGTCAACTTCTCAAAACTGAGTTAGGCAGTGGTATTTAGGAGCCTATTTGCCTCTTTAAGGTGCTTAACTCCACAATTTAGCCGCCATTGACACTTTCAAAACTGCTGTTCAGCTGCTGTGTAACCCCACAGGAGCCTATGTCCCCTTGACAGCTGGTCATACTAGATGATCATAGATTCTAAGGCCAGAAGGGACCATTGTGAAGTTTCTGTCAGCTGGTATTTGCAAAGTTGCCTGAGTCTTGATGCTGCCCCACAGCTAGTGAGCAGCTCAGAAAACCTCCCTTACCCTAAAGAAAGATTCTCAAATTAAGTAGGGGACCGTGTATCTCGCCAGCAGGGCCCAATCCTGTGGGCATGCTCTGGACATGCCTGATGCCTGTCAGATGTTACAGCAGGGGGGGCTGGATGCAGACTACTGATCAGGGCCGGCTCCAGGGTTTTGGCCGCCCCACGCAGCCAAAACAAAAACAAAACAAAAAAAAAGCCGCAATTGCAATCGCGATCTGCGACGGCAATTCGGCGGGAGGTCCTTCACTGCCAGGCGGAGTGAGGGACCGTCCACCAAATTGCCGCAGAATACCTGGACATGCCGCCCCTCTCTGGAGCGGCCACCCCAAGCACCTGCTTGAGAAGCTGGTGCCTGGAGCCGGCCCTGCTACTGATAGGCAGCACAGCACTTGCACCAAAGACAAGCGGAGCCACAGAATAATATAGGGCGAGTGCGATACAGGTATCAAGCATGAACAGAAGAAAGATCTTCCATTGTTGTAGCCCTGTTGGTCCTGGGATATTAGAGAGACAAGGTGGGTGAGATAATATCATTTTTATTCGACCAAATTCTGTTGGTGAAAGAGACAAGCTTTTGAGCTCACACCGACTTCTTTTTCATTATGCCTAGCTCCAATTGACTTTCAGAGGAAGTGGAGTATCTAGCTCACTTAGACACATCTGAAAATCCCAGCCTAAGTCTCATTGGAAGTCAGGACACCTAAGTCACTTACATGCTTCTGAAAAAAAATTTCCCATGAAATTTTTGTTTTCACATTTTTCATTTCTTTGACACCGTAGCATAGCTTTAAAAAGAACATACCTTTATATTCTTGAAAGACAAGGTCAAAAACATTACCTAAAATAAGGCTAGATACTTTTTTTGTGTATCACCTTTCTATAAAGTTTCATCTGACTACTGTAAGAGTTAGTCAGTCTTCATACCACATAAAGATTTATGCTTGAATCCACATTCATTAGCAAAATGAGATGCATATTATTGATTAATAAGGTACTATAATACTACTTGGAGTAGCTTTTGCACTGGGATAAATCCTACACTTGTATTAATGGTGGCCTAGTAATGCATAGTCTGATTATATTTTTCTTAAGCTGTAGTTAACAAAAATCAATAGTGAAGTCCTTAAAAAAAAAAACAACAGTGTTTTTTCTGCTAGGCTGCGGATTTGATCTAGTCTCAGTGACACTGAGAGCAAACCACACCTCTGTTAAATGGTGCTAGACACTCAACTATTTCAATGGCCATCTGTGGGAGGGAAATTTTCAGCCAACACCTTTGTAATTATGACAACACAGCTACTGAATGAATGCCATTCAGTGTGCTAATTGCAATGTCCAACCTCAGACTCTTGGAATGAATGTGACATTGAGCTAAGTCTTCCTCTCAGATGTGTCAGCACAATTCATTGAACTCCATTTAGTTGTACCAATGTAACTGAACAGGATATACAAAGAGCAGTACTTGTGGCGCCCTAGAGACTAACAAATTTATTTGGGCATAAGCTTTCGTGGGCTAAAATCCACTTCATCAGATGCATGGAGTGGAAAATACAGTAGGCAGATATATATACATAGTACATGAAAAGATGAGAGTTGCCTTACCAAGTGGAGGGTCCGTGCTAATGAGACAATTCAGTTAAAGTGGAAGTGGGCTATACTCAATAGTAGAATTCCAGGGTTGATGGTGGGGTGGAAATTGTTGAAATCCTGGTGGAATTCCACCCCACCATCAACCTCAGCCTGGACCAGTCCACACAAGAGATCCACTTCCTGGACACTACAGTGCAAATAAGCGATGGTCACACAAACACCACCCTATACCAGAAACCTACTGACTGCTATACTTACCTACATGCCTCCAGCTTTCATCCAGACCACATCACACAATCCATTGTCTACAGCCAAGCTGTAAGATACAACCACATTTGCTCCAATCCCTCAGACAGAGACAAACACCTACAAGATCTCTATCAAGTGTTCTTAAAACTATAATACCCACCTGGTGAAGTGAAGAAACATATTGACAGAGCCAGAAAGGTACCAAGAAGTCACGTATTACAGGACAGGCCCAACAAAGAAAGTAACAGAACGCCACTAGCCATCACCTTCAGCCCCCAACTAAAACCTCTCCAGCGCATCATCAAGGATCTACAACCTATCCTGAAGGATGATTCCTCACTCTCGCAGACCTTGGGAGACAGGCTAGTCCTCGCTTACAGACAGCCCCCCAATCTGAAGCAAATACTCACCAGCAACTACACACCACACAACAAAAACACTAACCCAGGAACCTATCCCTGCAACAAACCCCGTTGCCAACTCTGTCCACATAGCTATTCAAGGGACACCATCATAGGACCTAACCACATCAGCCACACCATCAGAGGCTCGTTCACCTGCACATCTACCAATGTGATATATGCCATCATGTGCCAGCAATGCCCCTCTGCCATGTACCTTGGCCAAACCGGACAGTCTCTACGCAAAAGAATAAATGGACACAAATCAGACGTCCAGAATTATAACATTCAAAAACCAGTCAGAGAACACTTCAATCTCCCTGGACACTCAATAACAGACTTAAAAGTGGCAATTCTTCAACCAAAAACTTTAAAAACAGACTCCAATGAGAAACTGCAGAACTGGAATTGATTTGCAAACTTGACACCATCAAATTAGGCCTGAATATAGACTGGGAGTGGATGGGTCATAATCATAATACTCAAAAACCAGTGGGAGAACACTTTAACCTGTCTGGTCATTCTATGACAGACCTGCGGGTGGCTATTTTACAACAGAAAAACTTCAAAAACAGACTCCAACGAGAGACTGCTGAGCTGGAATTGATATGCAAACTAGATACAATCAACTCAGGATTGAATAAGGACTGGGAATGGCTGAGCCATTACAAACATTGAATCTATCTCCCCTTGTAAGTATTCTCACACTTCTTATCAAACTGTCTGTACTGGGCTAGCTTGATTATCACTTCAAAAGTTTTTTTTCTCTTACTTAATTGGCCTCTCAGAGTTGGTAAGACAACTCCCACCTGTTTATGCTCTCTGTATGTGTGTATATATATCTCCTCAATACATGTTTCACTCTATATGCATCCGAAGAAGTGGGCTGTAGTCCACGAAAGCTTATGCTCTAATAAATTTGTTAGTCTCTAAGGTGCCACAAGTACTCCTGTTCTTTTTGCGGATACAGACTAACACGGCTGCTACTCTGAAACCTACAAAAACTAATTTCCGCATTCTAATTTTCCCCTACTGTTACTCACACCTTCTTGTCAACTATTTGAAATGGGCCACCCTGATTACATTTGTCTCATTACCACTACAAAAGTAATTTTTCCTCCCTTGGTATTCTATTGTTGAGAATAGCCCACTTCCACTTTAATTGAATTGTCTCGTTAGCACTGACCCCCCACTTGGTAAGGCAACTCCCATCTTTTCATGTACTGTGTATATATACCTGCCTACTATATTTTCCACTCAATGCATCTGATGAAGTGGGTTTTAGCCCATGAAAGCTTATGCCCAAATAAATGTGTTAGTCTCTAAGATGCCACAAGTACTGCTTGTTGATTTTGCTGATACAGACTCATACGGCTACCACTCTGAAACCTGAACAGGATATGTAAACTTAGAAAATGCTGTGGACTTGATTTTCCATTCCATCCTAGCCTATTTTCAACTGTTGTGCTGTGTTATAACTATACTAGCAGCAAGCAAAGTGGAATAAGAGAATTTTTCAAAAATCAAAGAAAACCACATGCATAGGGCAGTTAATACAATACTCATCTATATGCTACGGGTTTGCTAGCCAATCAATCAAAACTTTGTGGAAAGACACTAGTGTTATAGGAAACAATAATGTATACTTCTTAGAGGTTCCATGGAGACACAATTCAAAGCAGAACTACCCACTCCTAAACATGTACTTACTGAGATAACTGGCGATGGAGTCATATAAGTGAGACTGTTATTTCTACAGGAATGTTGTTTCCATCAGATAATATGAGAGACAAGAGTCCTTCCAACAGATCAAGCCACTTTTCCTCAGCATTTTTGACTAAAGAAATATAACTAATGTAAGAATACTGTAGGCCAGTGGTCCCAACCTGTGGTCCATGGAGCATTTGCTTGTGGCTCACGAGCTTGATCCCAAACTCACCAAAGTCACTAAATTTCAATGGACTTCGATTCAGGGTCATAGTGCTGCCTCTCCTCTTTGTTCCCCCCTGCTGATTAACATAAGAACACAAGAAAGGCCATATTGGGGCAAACCAATGGTCCATCTAACCCAGTATCCTATCGTCTGACAGTGGCCAGGGCCAGATGCTTCAGACGGAATTAACAGAACAGGGCTATTATCGAGTGATCCAGTCCCTATTGTCTAGTCCCAGCTTCTGGCAGTCAGAGGCTAAGGGACCTCCAAAGCATGGGTTGCATCCCTAGCCATCTTAGCTAATATGCATTGATGGACATATACTCCATGAACTTATTTAATTCTTTTTTGAACCCAGGTATACTTCTGGCCTCAAAAAAGAATCCTCTACTTCCTTAAGAAATTCATTTCTGTAGTTTGTTGATGTTTTTTGTTTGGTCTTTTATTTGTTGTTGGGATTGTAGCCAGATCCTATATCCAACATAAAAGTACCCAAATGTCTATTTGGTCAACTTCTGAAGGGCACCCTCTCACGTAGTTGTCACCTGCGTGAAACAAAAGACAAATATCAGTGTCTGTGTGAAACATAAACCTTAAGTGTTCCCTTTGGATATTAATTATGTAGATACCCTGCCAACAAAGAAATGGATGGGGACCTTTTGCCAGGCACAAGGCCTTTGCACAAATCACAGGTGGATAGTTATCAAACAACTGTTTCTGGCAAGTCATGTGGCTATTTTGCTAAATAAAGTAGTTTCTACAAATTTCCTGTAGTTAAAATCTTCTCTACATATTACGACATTTCCATCTTAATAGAGATGAGTATGTAAAATATAATCCAGCCATCTTTTGAATTAAAATGTTCAGGCATTCCAAAAATATCAATAAATCCTAGATGAGAAGGTTGGAAAAGATTTCTTAATTAGTGTAGTCCATCTCTTTCCCCTTCTCTCATGCGGAGAGGAACTACTTTCTGTCCTTCAAGCATTTGATTTTCCCTGTTTAAAGGGACTGTTGTCCCCCTACTAAAACTCAGTGGGGGTGTTTTGGTTGGCCAGTACCAAAAGAAAGGGGAAGGGTCGATGGGAAATCAGGGCCCTGAGACTGACAGTCCCCAGGAACAATGTGGAGAGGCCAGTGCTCCAGGTCAGCCTGATTGACAGGGCGGGCAGGCTAATCAGGGAGTCAGGAGGCCAGGGGGGGTCCCATTCTCCGTGTGAACTGGAATTGCCTGGGTCAGACAGAGTGGGGCTGAGCTACAGAGAAAGCAGGGGCCCAAGCTGAGCTGGGGAGCAGAGCTGTGCCAGAGCCAGAGGGGCCAGAGAAGCAGCCCAGGAAGCTATTCAGAGCTGGGAGCAGAGTCACAGAAGCAGCCTGCAGAGCAGACCTGAGCTGGGGGCAGAGCTGCAGCAACCAGAGCCAAAGGGGCCAGAGAAGCTGCCCAGGGAGCTGGAGGCAGAGCAGCAGTGCTGAGGCAGAATGGAGCTGGAGCAGTCCAGAGCCAAGTGCGGTGAGCAGCTGGGGAGAGTGAGGGGGATCTGGGCAGAGGGCCCAGCACAAGGAGACGCCCCCAGCCAAGATGCCTGGCAGGCCAGACTCGGAGGGGGATCATAACCCTGATGGGGAGGGGCGATGCTGGGAAGAAGGGTCCTGCCACCTAGAGCCTGAGGGCCAGGGCCGGCTCCAGGGTTTTGGCCGCCCCAAGCAGCCAAACAAAAAAAAACCCCCCAAAAAACAAAAAGAAAGCCGCTATCACAATCTGCAGCAGCAATTCAGCAGGAGGTCTTTCGCTCCGAGCAGGACTGAGGGACCATCCACCGAATTGCCGCCGAACAGCTGGACGTGCCACCCCTTTCCGAAGTGGCCGCCCCAAGCACCTGCTTGGTAAGCTGGTGCCTGGAGCCGGCCCTGCTGAAGGTGTGTGGCCAGCACCAGAGCAAGTGTCTGACCCACAGTATCCCTGCAGCACAGCCAGGGCCTGAGAAGAAGGCCTGGGACGTGTGAGGAACAGACTGAACTTCCCTTACATTCCAGAGACGTTGGGTGTGACGTCCCCGTGTCACAGAGCAGGGTTATGGGTTTTCCTTAATCTTTCCCATTTTTTCCTTATTTTTTAAAATTGGTTGCTGTTTAATAAATTGTATTTGCTTGAACTGTATGTAATGATCAGTGGGTCAAGGAAGCATCCAGTGCGGAGAGAGCACCACGGAGTGGGGACACCCTAGTCCCTGCCCTAAGTGACCACAACAAGGTTGGGGGGTCAAGCCGCCAAGAAATCCTGGGCCCAGCCTTGTTGGGGTTACGTGAACTTTGCCACCCAGGATTGTGGAAGGGGAGCCCTTGAGGTCAGGCAGGCCTCTGAGTAAAGGAAGTGAGAGCGAGGACTCAGATCCTTTCGCTAGCCCACTACACCGGGGTAGTGCATACGCCAGGAAAGTTCCCCACCATAGCGGGACCATTCCCCTGCTTACACCTGCTTGCAGACACCTTTTAGCACTGAAGCCTCAAATGCTTATTCATAGATCTGTTTTCCTTTATCTCAGTTTCAGGATGTGCTATTTCAGACCCTACTGTCATATCCTGTCTCTCTTTTTCCCTCCTCCACCCCTTTCAGCCCTGTCTCTTTTTCTCCAAGCCACATGAAAACATTATCACATTGCTTCAAAATGTCATCTGTATGCCAGCTATAGCATGGGCACTTTCATATGCTTCAGAATTATTTCAATTATAAGCCCAGAAAACCTCAAATGGGTGGCAGTCATATGACTCCTTTACCTCTCCCCTGCCTGTTTTGTGTTTGTTTTAACATGTTGGGCATTATTTGTCCACCCCCTGGCCAGTCAGCTGCCTATCCAAATACCACCCACCACTTCCCCTGTATGCTGCGTGGGTAAGTGAGTGTTCAGAAGCTGGGCTGACCTGAGGATAGGCATCAGAACTTCTTCCCCAGTTCTTTGTCTGAAACTCTGTTCCTTCCCAAGCCAGAAGTTCCTACTCTGCAGTTCCCCTCATTCCTGAGGTGACCAGTTCCCAGCTCCCCCACACCATGGATGCCCTTTCCCCTAGGAATCACCCCCACCTGCTTCTCCTTGCTTCACTGCCTGTCATGCCACCTCCTCTCATGCTTGCATTCTTCCCTTTCTGACCGTCACTACCCACCCCTACTAATTCACTCCTCTATCAGCATACTATTTGAGTGCCTCATAATCTTTAATGTCGTATCCTCGCAACACCCCTGTGAGATAAGCAAGTGCTATTATCCCCATTTTACAGATGGGGTACTGAGGCACAGAGTCTCTCATCTTCAGTGGAACTAAAGTCAGGGGGCCCGTGTTCCCTGGAGGGCCTGTTACTGACAGGACATCAGGGAAGATGGGGAGTTAGGCTGGGAGCAACATAGCCACATGGATAGAGGAGTGCACCAGGTTTAATAAAGACCAACTTGTTTGATTTAACCTGTACTCAGCTTCACTGTGCGCTATTGGAACATGGTGGCAGGGGCAGAGCTGTGAGTTCACTGCAGTGCAGCAACTGGCAGCGTCAGCTGTTGAATCTGAAGCCCTCCAGCACCCTGGATTTTGCAGATACCAACCTAGCCCAGCAATGGACTCAGTGGAAGAAATTGTTGGAGCTCTACCCAGACTTGGCCATGCAGAAGGACAACCACCACAGGAAAGTAAAACTGTTATTTTACTTTATCTGAGAAGAAGCAGAGAGAGCTGCACCACTTTTATTCCTGGGAGAATTTTGCGGCACTGCGCATGCAGTATTTGCATAAAAAATTAATATTGTATGTGCAGTATTTCCTTTTTCTCCCACTGAAATGGGCTGCAGAGCTGCTGACTGCCACTAGGGGCCACTGGACCTGGCAAAGCCCAGCTTATAAATAGAAGACACTGGCGGGGGAAGCGAGAGGAGGAGCTGAAGGATTCCCGGCAGCTGCACTTCTCAGCATGCCCTGAAGGAAGGAGGCAGCGTGCAGGAAACTCCATACAAGCCCAGGACCCAGCATCAAGCTGTTTCTCCCTCTGGATCCCTGGGTTCTGGGGCTGTGGGTGTCTGGGCTGGGGGGGCCTCAGCTGGGCACTGGGGAGGCCCTATGGCTGGGCTCTGGGGGATAAGGGGTACAGGTGTCTGGACTGGGGTGGGCCCCATAGCTGGACTCTGGTTGGGAGGGAGTGTATGTGAGTGTCGGGGTGGCGGGCTCTGCAGCTGGGCTCTGGGGGGTGGGGAGTGTGGCTGTCTGGGCTGGGGGGGCACCCCGTGGCTGGGATCTGTGGGGGGGGGGTGCGTGTGAATGTCTGGCCTGGGGGTGGCCATGGCTGGGCTCTGGGAGGTAGGGGGTGCGGCTGTCTGGCCCTCTTTCTGGGCTCTGAGGGGAAGGGGCCAGAGAAACTGGGGTTCCTTTAACTCTACTCCTGGGGGAATTTTTTGTGAGTCTGTACTATCACAGACATAGTTGCTGGCAGGTATTTTGAAATAAATTACCAAATAATTGAAACTGGCGTGATTAGATAGTGTTATTTTGGCAAATAAAATATACAGAATTTTAAAATATTGTGCACAGAATGTTTAATGTTTTGTCGCAGAATTCCCCCCGGAGTACACTTTGAAACTCTCCATCACTGCTCCAAGCCTCGTAGGAGTCCTAGGAGCTCTGGGGAACTATTGCTCTTGAAAGCAAAACAAAACTGGAGTAACACAGGCTTTTCACTAGCGACTAGTTTGAAGGGGAGGGGATAGACCCCTGTGTTACTGCCTTATGGACACTGACTGCTACATGCAATTATGGGGACTTTACAGATTCCCTGATTCAGAACAGGACAGTCTGAGGCACTTGCAATCACCTTCTTCAGGAATGGCTGCTCCAGAAAGGTGAACAGTTCTACTTGTTCAGCCTGCTTTCACCTTCACTCTGCTAATGAAACACAGAGGCTAAGGGCTAGATTCACAAAGGGACATAGCACCTATTTGCTTCTTTGGGTGCCTAAGGCTAAAATTTATGCACCACTGACATTCACAAAACCACTGCTCAGCTGCTGCCTATCCTTGTAGGCATCTAAATTTCTTCCTGTAGGTATGCATAAAACTGCCTGCATGTGCCAAACTGCTGGGCACTCTCGTTCATGCCAAAGTCCTATTGGAATTCTCAAGTTAGGCATTCCTCTGCCTAGCTCATCTATGGGGCCTGATCTGGCAGGGGCCTGAACCTGCACAAAAGACATCTGGGACAAGTTAGCTGACTCCTTATGGATGCCAATTTATCCAATAGTCCAATGTTTAACACACTCATTGGGGATGTCAGAGTACCAGATTTGAATCCCCAATCTTACTGACTTCAAGCAGGCGCTTTTATCCAGGTCTCCTACTATGATGTTACACCCCATATTCTTCATAGAGATATGCTTATGATACAAATATGGCATAACAAAGATATATTTTATGCAAGATGGGTCATGTGAAGTATCATTGGAAAGGTTAAAAGAACAAGGAGTACTTGTGGCAGCTTAGAGACTAACAAATTTATTTGAGCATAAGCTTTCGTGGGCTAAAACCCGCTTCATCGGATGCATGCAGTGAAAAATACAGTAGGAAGATCTATATACACAGAGAACATGAATAAATAGGTGTTGCCCTACCAACTGTAATGAGAGTAATCAATTAAGGTGGGCTATTATCAGCAGGAGAAAAAAACTTTTGTAGTGATAATCAGGATGGCCCATTTCCAACAGTTGACAAGAAGGTGTGAGTAGCTGTAGGGGGGAAATATTAGCATGGAGAAATAGTTTTTACTTTATGTAATGACCCATCCACTCCCAGTCTTTATTCAAGCCTAATTTAATGGTGTCCAGTTTGCAAATTAATTCCAATTCTGCAGTTCTTCTCGTTGGAGTCTGTTTTTGAAGTTTTTTTTATTGGAGTATTGCGACTTTTAGGTCTGTAATTGAGTGACCAGGGAGGTTGAAGTGTTCTCTGACTGGTTTTTGAATGTTATAATTCTTGATGTCTGATTTGTTTTCATTTATTCTTTTGCGTAGAGACTGTCCGGTTTGGCCAATGTACACGGCAGAGGGGCATTGTTGGCACATGATGGCATATATCACATTGGTAGATGTGCTGGTGAATGAGCCTCTGATAGTGTGGCTGATGTGATTAGGTCCTATGATGGTGTCCCCTGAATAGATATGTCAGTGGTTCTCAAACTGGGGCCTCCGCTTGTGTGGGGAAAGCCCCTGGTGGGCCGGGCCAGTTTGTTTACCTGCCGGGTCAGCAGGTTCAGCCGATTGCAGCGCCCACTGGCCGTGGTTTGCCTCTCCAGGCCAATGGGGACTGTGGGAAGCGGCAGTCAGCAAATCCCTTGTCCCGCACTGCTTCCCGCAGCCCCCATTGGCCTGGAGCGGTGAGCCACGGCCAGTGGGAGCCACGATCGGCCGAACCTGCGGACCTGGCAGGTAAACAAACTGGCCTGGCCCGCCAGGGGCTTTCCCCACACAAGCAGCGGCCCCAGTTTGAGAACCACTGAGATATGTGGATAGAGTTGGCAACGGGCTTTGTTGCATGTGATTATCCAATTTGTATGCATGTATCATTTCTGTATCTTAAGTTAGAAATATTGACTATGTAATAATTACAACTGTGTTTTCACCTTGGGAATGCCCACCAGACAGTATGCAATCAGTCTGGATGGGTCATTAGGAAGGACAATAGGACTTTGAAGATGCTAATCTCACTCCTTCCTGAGAAGTTTCCTGGGATGCTGCTTTGACACTGCAGGGTCAGGTGATTGGTACTAGACCCCATCATGAACACCTAGTGTTTTTCCATAAAGAGAGGGTGGGGGTCCAACTGGGAAACAAAGGATTCTGACCATATGCAAATCCTCTTTAAGACTGGGAAATGAGTTAATCTTGGCTCTTCTCTACTGCCTCCCCACCCAAGAAGGAAGACCGTTGAAAAAACCTGCAGAAACAAAGGAACTAAGCTGGGAATGGGGAGCAGGAGCTGAGCCCAGGTGAGAAAGGTCAGCCTGTGAAGGGTATATCTGGAGATTTAAGCTGCAAGCAGTGCAGTTTACCTCCAAGAAACTCTGCAAACTGCATAAACAACATTAAGGGGGAGAAATTACTATTTGTATCCTATTTTCTTTAATGTATTAAGCCTAGTTTGTGTGTTTGTTTTATTTGCTCAGTAATCCGCTTTGTTCTGTTTGCTTTCCCTTATAATCACTTAAAATCATAGAATCATAGAACTGGAAGGGACTTCGAGAGATAATCTAGACCAGTCCCCTGCACTCAAGGCAGGACTATGTCTTATCTAGACCATTCCTGACATGTGTTTGTCCAACCTGCTCTTAAAAATCCCCAATGATGGAGGTTCCACCACCTCCCTAGGCAATTTATTCCAGTGCTTAACCACTCTGACAGTTAGGAAGTTTTTCCTAATGTCCAACCTAAACTGCCATTGCTGAAATTTAAGCCCATTGCATCTTGTTCTGTCCTCAGGTTAAGAAAAACAATTTTTCTCCCTCCTCCTTGTAGCAACCTTTTATGTACTTGAAAACTGTTATCATGTCCCCTCTCAGTCTTCTCTTCTCCAAACTAAACAAACCCAATTTTTTCAATCTTCCCTTATAGGTCAGGTTTTCTAAACCTTTAATCATTTTTATTACTCTTCTTTGGACGTTCTCCAATTTGTCCACATCTTTCCTGAAATGTGGCGCCCAGAACTGGACACAATACTCCAGTTGAGACCTAATCAGCGTGGAGTAGAGCAGAAGAATTACTTCTTGTGTCTTGCTTACAACACTCCTGCTAAGACATCCCAGAATGATGTTTGCTTTTTTTGCAACAGCATTACACTGTTGACTCATATTTAGCTTGTGATCCACAATGACCCCTAGATCCCTTTCCGCAGTACTCCTTCCTAGGCAGTCATTTCCCATTTTGTATGTGTGCAACTGATTGTTCCTTCCTAAATTGACTTTGCATTTGTCCTTATTGAATTTCATCCTATTTACTTCAGACCATTTCTCCTGTTTGTCCAGGTCATTTCGAATTTAATCCTATCCTCCAAAGCACTTGCAACCCCTCCCAGCTTGGTATCGTCAGCAAACTTTATAAGTGTACTCTCTATGCCATTATCTAAATCATTGATGAAGATATTGAACAGAACCAGACCCAGAAACGATCCCTGCGGGACCGCACTCGTTATGTCCTTCCAGCATGACTGTGAACCACTGATAATTACTCTCTAGGAATGATTTTCCAACCAGTTATGCACTCACCTTATAGTAGTTCCATCTAGGTTGTATTTCCCTAGTTTGTTTATGAGAAGGTCATGCGAGACAGTATCAAAAACTACCTTTTGTAGTTAATAAACTCATTTTTGATTATTCTAAAACCCAGTTTGTGCAATTCATAACTGGGGGGAGGGGCAAAAAGCTGTGCATATCTTCCTTCACATTGAGGGAGGGAGCGAATTT
Source organism: Malaclemys terrapin pileata (assembly GCF_027887155.1). Taxonomy (NCBI): domain Eukaryota; kingdom Metazoa; phylum Chordata; order Testudines; family Emydidae; genus Malaclemys; species Malaclemys terrapin. Next base: position 105,127,221 of record NC_071507.1, on the reverse strand, counting down.
CATGTATATTTCTTGTAGCAGGGTCTTAACTCTCCCACTTTCCAGGTGTGTGTGCTAACCAGCAGCTTATATCAATCTCTTGCTTTTTTTCTCTCTGGCTCAATGAATTGCAATGCTTAAGTCCCCTTTGTGAAACTAGCACTGCATGACTTCCCCAGCATCACATAGAAAGACTGTAGCACTTTCCCTTATCCAGGAGGGAGCCATCCCTACCTTTGATATGTTCAAATATCTATTATATAGCTGTCTTATATTAAAGATACCATCCCCAGAGAAGTATCACTTTGTCTGTCCATTGGGTAAGCAGAGCAGCTCCGGGACATGTGTTGTGACATCTTTCACAGCTATCCATTTAAATCTGGCAGGAGCTTGGTTTAACACTGCTTAGTTTAACTTTCACTAAGATCTCGTGGCTCTTATTCATTTTAAAACTTTACTTATACTGTGATTCTTGAGGGAACAAAACCCAGCCCTGATGACGGGAAGCACTTAGAGCTAAAAATACGAAACAATCAGGGGTATCATGTGTGGGGGAGCAAAGGGAAGTAGTTGACCTTAAACTGCCCTCAGCTCTAGGTGAACAATTTTGAATCAGTGACTAACTGGCTGCATTTTCTTCAGTGCTCATTCCTCTGGTACATAGATGCCATTAAGAAAATTAATGAAAATGTATGGAAACTTTTTATTTCAACATACACTGATGGGAATCAATGGCTTTTATGGTTACTCTCAATAAGAAGCCCCCATGAGATAGTAATGTACATTTGGAAGTCAACTCCTACTGTGGAAAATAGAAAGGAGCATAAACTCTGGCAAGTCAAGTGTAAAAGTATAATTAGGCAGGCCAAAAGAGAATTTGAAGGCTAGCTAGCAAAAGACACAAAGATAAACAGCAATTGATTTTTAAGTACTTCAGAATCAGGAAGCCAGCCAAACAATCAGTGGGGCCACTGTACAATCAAGGTGCTAAAGGAACACTCAAGGAAGAGAAAGCCATTGTGGAGAAGCTAAAGGAATTTTTTGCATCGGGCTTCACAGCAGAGGGTGTTTGGGAAAATCCACACACATGAGCCATTCCTTTTAGGGGACAAATCTGAGGAACTGTCCCAGATTGTCAATAGAGGAGGTTTTGGAACAAACTGATAAATTAAACAGTAATAAAATCACCAGGATCAGGTGGTATTCACCCAAGAGTTCTGAAAGAACTTAAATGTGAAATTGCAGAACTACTAACTGTGGTATGTAACCTATTGCTTAAATCAGCCTCTGTACCTGATGACTGGAGGATAGCTAATGTAATGCTGTTTTTCTGAAAGGGGGAGGCAGGCAGCATTTGTTTTTTTAAGGGCTCCAGAGGTGATCCCGACAATTACAGGCTGGTAAGCCCAACTTCAGTACCAGCCAAATTGGCTGAAACTATAATCATCAGAATTATCGGGAAAATTGTACTTCAATCTATTAGAATTGTTTTGAGAATGTCAACAAGTATGTGGACAAGGGTGATCCAGTTGATATAGCATACTTGGACAAGGGCCCACATCAAAGGCTCTTAAGCAAAGTGAGCAGTCATGGAATTAGAAGGAAGGTCCTCTCATGGATCAGCAATTGGTTAAAAGAGAGGAAATAAAGGGTAGAAATACATGATAAGTTTTCACAACGGAGAGGTAAATAGCAGGGTCCCCCAAGGATCTGTACTCGAATGAGTGCTGTTCAACATATTCATAGATGATCTGGAAAAGAGGATGAACAACAAGGTGGCAAAGTTTGCAGATGATAATAAATTACTCAAGATAGTTAAGTTCAAAACTTACTGCAAAGAGTTACAAAGGGATAACATAAAACTGGGTAACTGGGCAACAAAATGGCAGATGAAATTCAATATTGATAAGTGCAAGGTAAAGCACATAAGAAAACGTAATCCCAACTATACATATAAAATGTTGGGGTCTAAATTAGCTATTACCACTCAAGAAAGTGATCTTGGAGTCATGGTTCTCTGCAAACATCTGCTCAATATGCAGCAGCATTCAAAAAAGGGAACAGAATGTTAGGAAACATTAGAAAAGTGTTAGATAAGACAGAAAATATTATAATGTCACTATATAAATTCATGATATACCCACACTTTGAATACTGTTCACAGTTCTGGGCTCCCCATCTCAAAAAAGATATATTAGAATTGGAAAAGGTACAGAGAAGGGCTACAGAAATTATTAGGTGTATGATTAGCTTCCATAATGATTAGCTTCCATATGAGGAGAGATTAAAAAGACTGGAATTTTTCTGCTTAGAAAAGAGACAACTAAGGAAGGATATGATAGAGATCTATAAAATTATGAGAAAGGGGAGAAAGTGAATACAGAAGTGTTATTTACCCCTTCACATAAAACAAGAACCAAGGGTCACCCAATGAAATTAATAGGCAGCAGATTCGAAACAAACATAAGGAAGTATTTCTTCACAAACATATAGTCAACCCATGGAACTCATTGCTAGGGGAGGTTGTGAAGGCCAAAACTTTAATTGTGTTCAGAAAACGATTAGGTAAATTCATGGAGGATAGGTCCACAAGTGGCTATTAGCCAAGGTGCTCATGGATGCAATCCCATGCTCTGAGTGTCCCTAAACCTTGACTGCCAGAAGTTAGGACTGCATGACAGGAGCTGGATCACTCAATGATTGCCCTGTTCTGGTCATTCCCTCTGACGCATCTGGCTCAGGCCATTAACTGGGCTAGACCAGTGGTTCTCAATCAAGGGTACACGTACCCCTGTGAGTACGCAGAGGTCTTCCAGAGGTACGTCAGTTCATCTAGCTATTTTCCTAGTTTTACAACAGGCTACATAAAAAGCACAAGCAAAGTCAATACAAACTAAAATTTCATACAGACAATGACTTATTTACACTGCTCTATATCATAGAATCATAGAATATCAGGGTTGGAAGGGACCTCAGGAGGTCATCTAGTCCAACCCCCTGCTCAAAGCAGGATCAATTCCCAACTAAATCATCCCAGCCAGGGCTTTGTCAAGCCGGGCCTTAAAAACCTCTAAGGAAGGAGATTCCACCACCTCCCTAGGTAACCCATTCCAGTGTTTCACCACCCTCCTAGTGAAATAGTGTTTCCTAATATCCAACCTAGACCTCCCCCACTGCAACTTGAGACCATTGTTCTGCTCCTTGTTCTGTCATCTGCCACCACTGAGAACAGCCGAGCTCCATCCTCTTTGGAACCCCCGTTCAGGTAGTTGAAAGCAGCTATCAAATCCCCTCTCATTCTTCTCTTCTGGAGACTAAACAATCCCAGTTTCCTCAGCCTCTCCTCATAAGTCATGTGCTCCAGACCCCTAATCATTTTTGTTGCCCTCCGCTGGACTCTTTCCAGTTTTTCCACATCCTTCTTGTAGTGTGGGGCCCAAAACTGGACACAGTACTCCAGATGAGGCCTCACCAATGTCGAATAAAGGGGAACGATCATGTTCTTCGATCTGCTGGCAATGCCCCTACTTATACAGCCCAAAATGCCGTTAGCCTTCTTGGCAACAAGAGCACACTGTTGACTCATATCCAGCTTCTCGTCCACTGTGACCCCTAGGTCCTTTTCTGCAGAACTGCTACCTAGCCATTTGGTCCCTAGTCTGTAGCTGTGCATGGGATTCTTCCATCCTAAGTGCAGGACTCTGCACTTGTCCTTGTTGAACCTCATCAGGTTTTTTTTGGCCCAATCCTCTAATTTGTCTAGGTCCCTCTGCATCCGATCCCTACCCTCTAGTGTATCTACCACACCTCCCAGTTTAGTGTCATCTGCAAACTTGCTGAAAGTGCAGTCCACACCATCCTCCAGATCATTAATAAAGACATTAAACAAAACCGGCCCCAGGACCGACCCCTGGGGCACTCCGCTTGAAACCGGCTGCCAACTAGACATGGAGCCATTGATCACTATCCATTGAGCCCGACGATCTAGCCAGCTTTCTATCCACCTTACAGTCCATTCATCCAGCCCATACTTCTTTAAGTTGGCAGCAAGAATACTGTGGGAGACCGTATCAAAAGCTTTGCTAAAGTCAAGGAATAACGCATCCACTGCTTTCCCCTCATCCACAGAGCCAGTTATCTTATCATAGAAGACAATTAGGTTAGTCAGGCACGACTTCCCCTTGGTGAATCCATGCTGACTGTTCCTGATCACTTTCCTCTCCTCTAAGTGTTTCATAATTGACTTCTTGAGGACCTGCTCCATGATTTTTCCAGGGACTGAGGTGAGGCTGACTGGCCTGTAGTTCCCCGGATCCTCCTTCTGACCTTTTTTAAAGATGGGCACTACATTAGCCTTTTTCCAGTCATCCGGGACCTCCCCCGATCGCCATGAGTTTTCAAAAATAATGGCTAATGGCTCTGCAATCTCATCCGCCAACTCCTTTAGCACCCTCGGATGCAGCGCATCCGGCCCCATGGACTTGTGCACATCCAGTTTTTCTAAATAGTCCCGAACCATACACTGAAATGTAAGTACAATATTTATATTCCAATTGATTTATTTTATAATTATATGGTAAAAATGAGAAAGTCAGTAATTTTTCAGTAATAGTGTGCTGGGACACTTTTGTATTTTCATGCCTGATATTATGAGCAAGTAGTTTTTATGTGAGGTGTAACTTGGGTACACAAGACAAATCACACTCCTGAAACCTTTCCAGTAGTCTGGAAAGGTTGAGAACCACTGGGTTAGATGGACCATTGGTCTGACCCAGTATGGCCATTCTTATACCATCATTGATACAGCACACTGAAAGTGTGTTAAATATACTACTTTTGCATTAATTGTAAGAGAAGGCAGACAAAGTCTTACATGGAGAAAAGGTGATAAGAGTTTTAAAAAGGCACTCTTTTTATAAAAAATGTTTGGACAGAATATACATCCTCTATAGAGACAGGCTGGTGGGCAGGAAGAAATATCTCATAATTATATGGAACATCAGAGATCTGGGGTCAATTACTGACTGTCACAGACATCCTACATGACCTTGGTCAAATCACTTAACCTCTCTGTGCTTCGCTTTTTCCCTTTTTAAATGGAGTTAATAATATTGTCCCTCTTTGAGATGCTCAGATACTATGGTGATGGAAGACATACTGTATCAACATAAATACCTAATGCAATGAGTTAGTAGCCCATCTTTAAGTTCCAGGTGTTGTTAATGAAAGACATTATCATCTGATACTTGTTTGGTGGCTTTTGTGAAAGGAGTTGATGGTCAAAGCCGTTTCCTAGTAGACCTATCCACATTTAAAATAAAAAGACGCCCTCAATCACAACTGACTTTCTAACTGGTATGCTTTGTGGCATGATGATCAGTTAGATTGGGGATTGATTAGGCAGGGACACAGAAGTGAATTCTCACCCCTAGAAGAAATCTCTTATTTCCCATCAAAGAAACCTATAGCTGCATGTTTTCCCCGCATTTGCATAAGTCCCATTCCTGTTACTAGAAGCAACAGTCCGAGGGGAATGCCTTGCCATTCCTATTCATTTTCTAGTAATGAACTTGGGTTTACCGGCAGTCGGCATAAAGGGACAAAATATTAATAACAAAATCACTACTCTGCAGGAGAGGTCTCTAGGGTACTGTAGTGTAATCCTCATTTGCATCATCTGAAACATACACCGATTTCGATTGCTCTGACATTTAAATAAGAAAAAGAAAATAGTAAGAAGTACTGATGCTGTCACCAGTTTCACAGTCTGTACTCTGAATGAAAGGTCTTTCTTTTACTGAAAGACTGAGATGAGGCTAGAAGTTTGACCAAGCTATACTTCAGCATGAGATAACATTGTCAGCTGACCAAATGGTTTCATTTTTAATACACTAGCTATCCATTTCCTAAACTCCAATCTTATTTAACACACCTGGCTAGCTTTCAGACCTGTCTATAAATTTTCTGTGGGAGGTGGCACAAGGCTTTGAAGACTTTGTCGTGGATGGTAAATTGCATTAATCACTTACTGTAGATTATTTTGCCAGACCATCCCACACCCCGTTCTCCCTCCATTTTCTTCTTTTTAGAGAACCCATAGCAACAGTAACCATCAGTGCAGGGATAGGCCCTCACTTGTCTCTACCAACAGCTGGCTAGACAAGCTTAGGGGTTGCCACAGTATATTTCAGCATAACCAGGTACTTTAGAATAGCATATAATTAGTTGTTCGTTTCATTTGGATTTTGTCATCCAAGACAAATAACTCTTTCAGGGTAAATCAGCAAAAGGATCTGGTAAGAGAATTAGATATAACAGCACACGGCAACAGGAACGGATTCTTATGACTCAACATTTAAGATGTTTTAGTGGAAGCAGACATGGTAGCAAAGACTTCATGTCTTTGAACAATGAAGTATAATTATGTTTAGGATGGTAGAAATACTTCAGATGAAGTAAGGACAGGACATGGACCTTTGCTGATTTCTCAGACTGAGACTTGAGTAAATCCCTAATAAACCTTTAGTCATATTTTAAATGGTCAGCAAACTTTTAAATAACTTCTATTGTTTTTAATTACTCTATGCTTTCTAGTTCCCATGGAAACAGAAGAGCTCAAGTATTGCAAAAATGAGAGAAAACTAGAACTCACCTGGGTACTGTGTGTGAAAACCTGTCCTCTTTAAAGTCAGTGGGAGTTTTGCCATTCACTTCAGTTGGAGCAGGATTTCACCTGATGTCTGTTTTAAGCTATCGCTATTGACTAGTGATAAAAAGCTGGTAGCCATAAAGAAAATCAAGGACCAGATGTTAGCTTCACATACGAGCTGGTCAGAAAAACTCTGACAGTACTGTGTTCCATTGGAAAATGCAGTTCTGTTGAAATCAAAACACTGTGTGAAATCATGTTGACTTTGCCAACATTTCATTTCAGAGGCGAAAAAGGGGGGAAAGTTTTGCCATTTTTGGAATGGAATGTTTTGATTTTTCCATCTGAAATGACTTTTCATTCCAAATTTTCTATTTTTTTAATATGAATATAAATAAAGTTGAAATAATAACAATGTTTTTCTTTTGTTGAAATGAAACATTTTGTTTGATCCTAAATGCTTTTTTAACATTTTCTTTCATGGAGATTTTTGAAATGTTTGGGTCTCATTCCAAATTAGAATAAGAACAAATTTAGAAATTCTCCATCAAATGGAATTTCCATTCGCCACACAGCTCTAGTCACATGGTTTTCTCAAAGACCATTTTCTTTTGTCATAACAATTTGATCCCCTAATGATATAAGCTGCAAAACAGTATGGCATAAATGGAGTGAACACAACATAGGTAATATATGCATTATGGGTTAGGACCAACATTTTCAAATTTGAGTGACTAAAGTACATGCTTAAGCACCTAAATATTTGGCTTTATTTTCAGAGGTACTCATTTTCTTTAAGACTAGTTGATTTTATTTATGGATCTATTTATATATAAAACTGTCAGATGATTTGGAACCATCATGGTGAACAATAGCTAACCTATGTAGTAGCCACACAATCTAATTTTCATTATTCTTGTTCTTGACCCTTTTCCTCTCCTTTTGCTTGCCCGACTCAATTGTTGCATCTTATTTCAGATTAGATTGCAAACGTTTCAGGGCTCAGACTATGTTTGCCAGTGTGTTTTACAGCACCTAGCATCATAGGCGTGATTAGGACTTCCCCTAAGATATCTCAATACAGATTAACAATAGTAAATAATGTTTCAAGAGCATTTCATAGACTTGCAGCAGATGCTTTCAAAATATATGGACTAATGAATGAACTGGGAAATAGAACTCATAAGGAAGTGTCTGGATTTTTTTTAAAGTTCTTGCAACCTGAGGTCCCCTATTTCTGCCATTCCTTGAAGTCAGGCTTTTACCATGCCTGGCCCAGCTCATTGCAGATGGTGTCTTGATGGTCCCTTTAGGGCAGGTACCATTTATGCTGCCCATCTCTGAGAACAGAAGTTTGTTGTGTTTGTCTCTGAGAACATGCCACAGGGATTTTTCTGTGTAACAGGAGTATTGGCCCTTTTAGACTTAGAGGAAGCCCTTCTTGGCTAGCATTACCCCATTCCAGGAAGAGTGGGATAGAGACATGGTTAGTGATGGGAAGGTGGCAGTTTATGTGGTGCGCTGTTTTAGGGTCTGAGACCAGTTTCAAGAGCAAGATGAGCTGAAACTTCCCTCTTCCCTAAGTGGTGAGAAATCAAGCTGACCCTTTCTGGCTGCCAGCCAACCTCTCCTGTGGAACCAGGACTGTGGGGCAGGCTTGGAGTTGTCACTGCCAGAGGGCATTATAATTCAAGAGTTCTGGCAATGCCTGCTGGGAAATAGGCCTAGCTATGTAAGGAGATCCTTCAGCAGACTGAGAAGTGACCTGGAAGGAGTGGAAGGCTCTCTCCCACTGTTGAGTAAGCAACTCACCTTTTTGTTCCTTATTTTACTTTATGCAATTGTTTTGGTTCTTAAAAAAAAAAAAAAAAAAGACAAACCCTTCCGGGAAGGGGCTGAGTATGTTTGAGACAGACTGGGACAGAAATTTTGAAGAGCAGGTATTTTTCTGGGCATGGCTTTCTTTGTTCGGCTTGGCTGGCCACCCATAGTAATGTCTTAAATGCAAAAGTATCTTAAAGAAAACAATATTTATTAGAAAACTAAGAGGAAACCAAAGCAATCAAAAGTAAGCAGCATAAAAATTATGGATCCAGCAGTCTAAAATAACACCCTTGTTAGGTTAAAGGGGATCTTCGTCAAGGGGATTCAGCTATGGAACAAACTTCCAAGGAGATAAGGAGAGTCCCTAGTGCTACCATGTTTAGGAAACATGGCAAAAACTTCCTCTTTGAAAAGACCATTCCACCATAAGAATGACATTCTCAACACTGCCATCCCTCTTCTATCCAAAAAAACCATAGCAAGCCAACCTACCTAATAAATAAAAAATGTGAAACAAATTAACCTAAAATGAACAAAATGAATTAATAAAAACTAAAAATAAAATAAAATAAACACAAACCCTAACCCAGCCAGTTTTTATCCTATAAAAGGAGAAGTACCAGAGACCCCATGAAGTCCACTAAGAACTTCCACATTGCTATTGATTTTATGTGGAAGGTGCTCTGATACTACAGTACTGAACAGCAGTATAAAACCCAAAGAGCTCTTGCTAGATAAAAGCTTGCATTTTCAATAGTTCTGTAGCTTCTGCCCTTGCTGACTTGTACTTTCCTCCAGCTTCTGAGCATCTGAAATCTGCGTCCATTAAGTTCTCCTCTCTGTGTTTCATTTCTTGTTTATGATTTGTACAGGATTTCCATTCCAAAACCCTTAAGTCCCTTATTTAGGTTGGGTCCTCTCTGGCACAGTGTACAATTCTATACTATTTTTGACTAAAGCAACCATTTCTGGATATGCATGTTTATTCCCCCCCCCCCCCAATCTCCTTTTACAGTACAGTACATATATGTATAACCTTGCAGAGTTCCATTTTCCTGCCTTTCTGGTCCCTTCCTGTGAGTCCTTCCATGACAAGGGTAATCTCGTTTCGGGGAAAATTCATAATTAGGGACAGCTTAATCCATAATTTATCCCGATTCTGATCTACCTCTTTAGAGGTTGAAACTGTTATTGTGTACAGCCATCTAGAGGACAGTTTACGTATCAACCAATGGGGATCTAATTCTGAACCCACTGCATGGTATGTATGAGGGATGCATTGGTCATTTTGATGGTCATTTATGGTGCCTAAATCTTCTCAGATATCTTCATGTCTAATTAGAAAATTCCATTTGGCCAACCAAACCTTTGGCCCAGTAACCCCTGTAAAAAATGCTGAGGAAGCTGGGTGACAATTACACACTAGGTTAAGAATTTAGAAAGCAGTTTAGGTGGTTTAACATTGGCCTTTCTGTAGAAATATACTTAAAAGTACCCCACAACTACATGTAGATTTACTTTCTAAATAGGTTAGTTTGGTTTGTTTCATTATTTTGGAGTTTTCATTTCCAGTCCTGACTGGATTCAGAACTTTAGAAATGCATGAAAATGAGAAAAAATGAAACGGAAGTTTTCAAACCTCAGAAAAGGTTCAGTTCAGATCAAACTGTGGGCAAAATTTCAGATGAGAATTTATTTGATCTGAACCAGCGCACACATCCCTAAATGAGATCTTGCTAATGCTGGGGGTGGGGGAGAAGGAACTATAAAAGAGAGATTCTGAAAAATAAGTAGCCATTGGTCTTTTCATCCAGTTTATACCCTCAGAGGAATATTTATGAGCCCTCTAACTGACAACTAGGTAATCTTGCTGATCCATATAAATAGACCTGGAGTAGTTTTTCCTTGGCAGTTTAGCAGCAGAAACTCTAAATGTTAAAGAAACGGTTACAATTCAAACTGATTCTCCACTTCTTGTACCTGCAAGCTGTACTTTAAAAAATACCCTGTTCCTCAAAGGCATGTTATAGGCAATCGAAAAACACACAAATGTACTGAACATTTCATCTAGGAAATAGTTGCTTATAGGGAAGAAACTGTGGGAGAGAAGGGACATGGGAGGCTATCAGGAGAAAGGAACAACAGCTTTGAACCTGCTGTAGGTCACTCAGGGCTAGACTGTGCATGTAGAACTTGTCATGTTTAAGGAGCAGTATGTAGCTGTGCACCTCCAGAAGCAGAACAGGCAAGAAGCAAGATGCCCCTCTTACTCTCCCTTGCTCTTCAACTGGCCCGTACCTAGTGTGCCTTTCCTGTGGATATATAGGCCGGGCTATGGTCTAGCACTTAAACTTGCAAATAAATTTTTTTCCGGTATGAACCTCAATTCCTGTCAATATTTATATGACTATATTCATACACATGTACAGTGAGAGAGAGGCTGTAGAAACTGCCTCACAATATGTAGCAATCTGCCACAGAAACAAATATGGACGCTACTATAATAGGGATACATTTGGCCAAATTGCACTCTGGTGGTATGTAACTTCATTGTAAATAACACCATTACTACCATGAAGCCATGTCCTGTGTACAGAAACCTGAAGTAATAACTTTGTATACACTTGTATACTTTATGTTAAAAATAATGATAGTTAAAAATTGATTTGAGAGTGATTCTTATATTTTAAGGCCAGAAGATGCCATCATTATCATCCAGTCCAAACTGCTGCATAATACAGGCCATAGATTTCACCCTAGACAGTAATTCCTGCATCAAATACAGTAGCTTGCGCCTTTGATTATATTTCTGTGAATGGGGATTACACTGAGAATTTCATGAGAGTAGGACTTTGTGTAAAATATGAGCCCAAGTATGGGGAAAATGCAATAGAACCACCCTGAAGAAGAGTTTGGGGTAGTTCGAAAACTTGGCTCTGTCATCAACAGAAGTTGGTCCAGTGAAAGATATCACCTCACCCTCTTTGTCTCTCTAATAGAGCACCCCTGACAAGTCGCCTGCATTGAGGGTGTAACATTATTATTTATTACCATAGCATCAAGGAGTCACAGATACAGACCAAGACCCAGGGCCAGGCCACAACATTTTGGCACCTGAGGCGGGAAGCTCAAATGACACCCCCATGCCCCCTCGCTTGGGCCAAAACTTTGAAAGGTCTCAATTCTGCCTTCTTCCTGTTCTACTTCTCTCATGGTACTGCTCTGCTACCTACCCCAATAAAGGAGAACTAACAACTTAAAATGCCTTGTTCAAAAATTTTAAGTAACGCCTAACTTTCAAACACCTGAACAGCAAATGTAACTTTTCTTGTCTGCATAGTAAACACTGGCATTTTTATCTGTTTGAATAATCAAAGTGGTGCTTTCCGTGCCTTCTTGGTTGCAAAGATTTGAACTGCTTCCTGAAGGTCCACAGTCTGGGCCAGCTCATGCTCTATTGAGATGGTTGCAAGGCCGACCAGCCTCGCCTGTGTCATTGTGGAGCATAGATGTGTTTTTATTAACTTCAGGTTGGAGAAGCTGCGTTCTCCACTGGCAACTGTTACAGGAAGTGTTAGAAGTATGTGCAGAGCAACAGAAGCATTTGGAAAGAGGGCGGTCATTTTATTTGTGCACATATATTCCAGAACAGCCTTTGGAGTTGATCCCGCTGAAATGTATCTTGCAAGGGCTTTCAGTTCATCACCTAAATCACTTGCATCAATATCGCGCATGTCATCATGCGTCAACACTGTCTCTAGTGCCCTGAATTGCTGGTGTAGGTCTTCTCCAGGTACAGTGAGGAGTTTTGGAATA